>NC_091013.1:101035981-101342691 GCF_041296385.1 Aphelocoma coerulescens | reverse complement strand
AGAGACACCTCAAACCCTAATGGTGCAGTGTGGATACAAAAATGCTGCTAGCAAGGATTTTCTTGCTGTTTTCTAAGCCCGTGAGAGACTTTTCTCTCTCACAGAAGAGGTAGCAGAGTTATGTAAACAACCAAACACCTGCAGCCCTGAAAAGTCTTGTTTATGGTACAGTAGAAAAATATTTTGACAATGGATGTTTTAGGATTTTAGCCAATCACCCCCAAGGGGTGGCTGATCCTTTGTCCAATTAGATTATGAAGAAAAAAGTCTATAGAAGAGTTTGTAAAATAATTAAATCAATCAATCTTGCTGCACAATTCCTGCCTGCTGGATCTTCTCTCCTCCTCCCTACAGGTGCAGGACACGGTGATATACCCTAGGGTTGCAGTAATAGTGCAGGACAAATAAAGATTCACGAAAGATCATACCATCTATTAAACATACATTACCTCTCCTCCAAATGATATGCAGAAAATTCTCTGCATTTACACTGTTCACCTCATGTCTCACTAACCACAGTGTCAGGGTCTCTCAAGTGGCATAAGTAGTAACCATTGTCTTATATTAAAACTGCATGCTGATCTAGCAGCACAAGGCCTCATTAGCAAGAATAAAGGAGAAAACCTGGCCAAACTTCTCTTCAGTTTTCATTTACCCTTTAAGGACAGTCAAGAGAGCAGATGGTCTATCATTCCTGCACAGCTTCTGAGTAAAGAAAGCTGATCCATTTATTTAATAGTCTTACCTCCTGTCAGTCCTGTCTTTGGCAAATGGCATATTGCAAGCTTTCCCCTTATTACAAGACTGCTTTCCTGACAGGCTTGGAAAAATTTAAGCTTTCCTGTCAGTCAGATGAGTCCCTTTATCCCATTTGGCAACCCATCAGCAAGTCTGTAAAAATAGACTGCCATCTGACTAAGCAACTGAGAGACTGTAGGACATGCTGGAATGCAACCAACCTGAATGCTAGTTAATCAGCTGATGCCTTTTCAGCAACACCTTCTGGCTGCTCATAAAGCATAGGAGACTTCTTTCAATAGTGCACTTAAAAGAACATATTTAAAGTGGGCATTTGCTTTCTTCTTTGGTGTGAGGATGTGTGTGTGTATTTTGGTGTTGTACTACAGCTTCCTGATTTTAAAGGAAGTTTGTTAACTTGAGCCTTCCCCATGAGCTCTCTCTAGAAAGTCTCATGCTATTTTCTTTTCACCTTTTGTGCTTTGGGACAAAAGGGAAAGATAACAGACCCAAAACCAAACAAAGTTCAGAAGACCTGAAAGACTTCTGCATAAAGACTGTTTGATGTAGTGCATACAAGAATGACCACTGTTGGCTATTAGGAAGGCAGTGGACAAATATGGATCAATCTTTGTGAAAGTGAAGTATTTCATGGTATTCTGACTGTATTAAGAGTATTTTGATATTAATGACAGACAATTTTTCCATCTAAAATAAATTAAACTCACTCCATTCAAATCAATCATTAACACAAGCCAGAAAGACTCAATAAAGTAACTGAAGTGAAAGAGACTCTTCCTTCCTCTCAGTATCTACTTCAGCAATTTAGTTTTCTGAACAGGGTAACCTTGGATAAAGAAGTTAAGTGTAAATGACTTGCTGGCATCAATCTATTTTATTACTTCAGGCTGAATAATAAAATGTGACAGCCTCAAATAAATAAGGTGATTCTAGCGCCACCAAATTTAGCAATTAAAAATAATCTCTGAGAAATTTTTGAGGTATATATGCAGGCTCTGCCTCGCTATCTGAACTTCACATTTTGGACCACAGGGAAACACTCACCTGCCTTTCCAACACTGCTTCCACTCCCTCACTGTCGAATGTCTTTAAGCAGATAACCTACAGCACACTCTACTGGAATTTCTAGGCTGGTACTTAACTGAGATTTTTTTCCCTCATGCTTTTCCAATTTACTTTTATACCTATACAAATGATAATTATAATTAAAAGTCTTATAATATTATTAACATTGTTCCCTATAAATGCATTAGACAGGGTACACGCACTTCAAGGAATAAGCATACTATTTTAATTAGGAGAAAGCACCAGTATGGGACAAGAGGGAAGGAAATGTCAGGGAATTTACCAGCTGTCAATACCTACTGTCTTAAGGGCAGGGAACAGACTAGACTGTTACCCCAAATTACTGCTATCCCAAATTACTATGGAAGACTTCACTTCAGTGATAACTTTCAAGAGAAGTTTAAATAAATGCTGTGTCAAATATGAGAGGAAAAGCCAGTTTCTAAGGCAAAGTGCAGGATCCACTGTTCATTTCATTCATTTTTATCACAATTATCCACACTGAAGGGAAGATTGGAAAGAAGAAAGTTCTTAATTGTTGCTATTGCCCACCCATTATTATTATTATTATTATTATTATTATTATTATTATTATTATTATTATTATTATTGTCTTAAAGACATGCCATGGTGCTCTACAAGACTAGGTGAGTAATTAATTCAACACATCTCCAGAAAACAACCATGTATTTACAGTTTCACAGAAAAATGCTAATAATAGAGGAAAACATATGTGTCTCAGTCCTCTACTGAAGTCTTTGAGGAGAGAAACACATCTCCAAGACATAACTCCAATCAGTTTAGGAAAATTTGACCCTTTCTACTAAACTTCACAGCAGAAAAATTCTGCCTGGAAATTGCACATCACTGACTGATCCTTTGAATGCCGTCAGAAGGCAAAGAAAGCTGTCCACTATTTTGCAACTGGTCACAACCCATTTGCCACCATGCAGAAGTTTTGTTTGCTTGCCTCCTTTTTAAAAACTAAAAATAACATCTTTTTGCAAAGAAATGGTAGCAACTGGTTTGATACAAACATTAAATGTAAAGTCTCCCTGTTTTTCCTGCTCCCCATGTAATTTTACTGGATGGCACATGTTTCAGATCTTGCAGAGGATATGTCCTTAGGTCCCAGAGAAGACAGGCAAAGTTCAAACTTTTAAATTTCCTTTTAAATATGGTGATTAGTTCTTGGTCTCAACTTTTTAAAATTCCGATATCAAAAAAGGAATCCTCCAAATTTTGCTACTTAGAATTGGAAAGCGTGTAAAGAGCAAATGTATATATTAAAAAAGAAAAGATGCCTAGGTCACAGCAAGAACATGAGCTCCTCATTTCTCCAAATGATACTCTAATCTGTTAGAAGGAAGGTCAGTTTAGGATTATTATGTACTTTCCATTAGCTAGGGGCCTCCTGCTCCCCCCTATGTAGTTTTTCCTTACAAGTGCAGGAAGGACTATTCATTCCAGTTGTGGAGCTGCATGCAGTCAGTCTAAATTATTGCATTTGTGCTGACAGGGATCAAATGAACAGTTAGGGTCAGAAAACCCTGTAGCTGCTTAGCTAATTATAGCAGGGGGTGAGTGTGTGAGAGATGAGAGTTGGCATGCTGGCCTTGAACAAGAGATGTGAGCAAACCTGCACAGGTGTAAATGACAAGGGTTTACTGCAATGCAAATCCTGGCATGGCAATTTGAGTCATACCTGTCTCCTAGAGCAAAAAATAGGAAATGTGAGCTGCTGACTATAACATGTTCCCAGCTTCCAGCAGCATGAGCAAACAGAGCACATCCTATTGCCAATTTTTCTCTCTTTTTCTTTGAGCCCCTGTTTTTGGGATGTGTGCTTTCCAGTACCTATTTTTTGGGGTGTGCACTTTCTATCAGCTATGAAAGCTTTTATCAGTATGCTTTGGGAGGCAACTGAAAGCACAGAGGAAAATGTGTACACAAGAAATAACCATCCAGAGAGTTTTATCCTATTCAAGCAAAGCTGAGCTTCTAGTCCTGACTGGCCCCTAACCTTTTTCCTCTCAGTTAGAGTGACCAGCAATGGCTGGACAAAAAGCTGTATTGCAAGGAATTCTTCCTGCAGTCAGCCAGGGTCATTTTGTGAAGTGCTACAGATTTTCATGCAAGACACTGAAATTTAGTAACCATGTTCAGTATGGCAGTGTATAAACCCCTGAATAAATTAAATTCAGTTTAAAAAAATACATCCACTGGTAAACTTGCTCTTATTTCAAAAGGATGTGCTCAAAGCAAGCAGTACTTGAGCTAAGGCCCTGCTGACCCATAGATCTGCTTCCCATGACAGCTGGAAGGTTTAGTTTACTTTCTAAGAAGTTGTACATGACTGTTGGCTATGCTGAGCCAACACGATGACCAAAGTAGCATTTAGTTCCTACATCGTTACATAGCAGTGCAATCATTGCTCCACATCCTCATTCTGGTAACAGTAAGGATATATTCCTTGAAAATTCTGGAAGACAAATTTTTCATGTCACTAGCACACACACCACACACACAATAATGATAATGATAATGATAATGATAATGATAATGATAATGATAATAGTAACAACCAAAATCCCACAACACACAGAAAACACCCCCAACATAAAAATTCAAGCAACCAAGAAATCTTGCTGTCACAACCCACTTAAAAGAACAATAAATCCTAATTTTCTGTTGTATCCACAGCTAAAAGCTTGTGGGAAAAAACGCACTGGAAAGAACAGAAGCCTCACATTTCAGGTTTAAATTTAATCCCAGGATTAGGGATTAAAACCACAGGCTTCCAGAGCAAAAGCAAACAATCTGTTTTGGTGAGTTAAAACCTCATGTGAAGAATAGACAAACCAATATTGGGTTCTTTCCACCTGAGAAAGAGTGGAGTGGAGTACTGGGAAAAGTGGTGGAGTACTGGGAAATTTCTTCAGACAGTATCCAGGTCCACACAGGGCCCAAGACTTCAGAAATACGTGTCTCACAGCACACATAAGAAAGGGATGAAGTCCCACAGGTGCTACCTCTCAAAGACACTTTTTCCTCCCTGCAGTTCAATTCTTCAGCTAACTCCCCTCCCTTCTGTGCAGGGATGCTGTTGTAAATCTCAAAACCACTACTGCTCTCACTACCTTCTCTCTGTTTCCAGGACTACTAAGTAGTTTAAAAGTAAAAGTAGTTTCTTCAAATTCTTTTCCATGTTTCTATTGATCCAATTTCTGTCTTCTGCAAGCTCAGATTTCTAACACCTCCCAGAATAAATGAAGAACATTTCCTTCATTCTCACTGATCTTAATTTTGCAATAGTAGTAAAAAACAATAATAATAATAATAATATTCAGACATACTTCATTGAGCATTATTTTTCTTCCTAGAGCTTCTTGAAGTGTACTTAGCCCAACAGATGTAGCATTTTGGACAGTCTATAAAACATGTTAAAAAAACCTGTTCTCCCCACAAAAGAATGCATTTGCATTTGCCATCTCCTGTTTTTATCCCTTAAAATTAGCTGCCTTACCTAACATTCTCCCACTTTGCCCACACTCAAGTTAATATTCTCTGTGTGTTGGTACAGACACTGCAGGTATCACCTTTCTTTTCTTCTATTTAAAAAATAAAAACAACCAAAAAAAAAAACCCCACAAACCAGAACAAATGCCACCACTACTAAAAAAACTCCACACCCAACACCCCACAACAGATCTAAATCCAACAAATGGAGCTTCAGGGAATCCCTGCTTTAATTTCAATGAAGATTCTCAGTGAGTAAATCTCAAGTGCAAGCTACTTAGGGGTGTTTGATAACTTGCAAGCACAGAACCAAGAAACATTTTTCATGTTGCATTATGAATGCCAGCTGTGCATCCCATGTATTTCAAAAATGAGATTCAGGCAGCACAGGGGTGCAAACCACTAATGTTCATGTAAGTCAAAGGATGGACAGTCTTGCTTTACCACAGTATCATCAGACAGATGTAGTGCTAGTGCAACATGCTGAGCAGTTTTGATCTACTAAAGTCGTAAATGAACTTTGACTACTCAGGAGTAGTCCCTCACCCAGCCATGACATTTCTGTGAGTGACATCATTAGAAAATCTCGAGCAGGAAATCCCTGCATCTCTTTCTAGCCTGAGAACTTAAGACAAGGTCTTTTAAACTTGGATTTTCTCTCCTAATTTAAGATTAAAACAAGAAGGCCTGGAGTGACAAGCAGCTGGGGATTATTATTTTGCTATTACTATATGTATGTATTGTTGCCCTGCTATTGTATCACTGCCTACAGGTTTGCTTCTGGCACCACTTCTTTTGCAATTACTGCTCACCTTCTCATCGTGTTCTCCATGGAGCAGCAGCACACAGACTATCACGTAAAAACTTGTTTGCTAGACCAAATGCACACCTGGCAGCCATGCAAAAATCATTTACCCTTTATCTGGTCCTCTCTATTAATTTATGGTGACAGCAGACACATCCAGCACTGGAACTAGAACAGTTGTGATTGTGTTTTTTTCTCTGCTGCTGTAAGAGGGGAGTAACACCTTTGATTTGAACTAGCAGTAAAATCATGGAATATCTTAAGTTGGAAGGAACACATTAGGATTGAGTCCAACTCACTCTTCCTCACAGATCTACCTAAAAGTAGACCATGTAACTAAGAGTGTTGGCTAGACACTCGTTGAACTCTGACAGGCTTGGTGCTGTGATCTCTTCCCTGGGGACCCAATTCCAGTGACTGACCTCCCTCTCCCAGATGAATCTTTTCCTAACATTCAATCTGGACTGTGTGCTGGAGACACTTAAGTCCATACCCCGTTGCTGCTGGTTCCATGAAATTTCAAACAGAATCATTACGCACACAGAGCCGGGGCATCAGCGTGGTGTGCTCAGAACACAAGTGTGCCTGGAAATGCCCAACACTGAACCTAAGCCGTGGTGTCTGAGCCGTCTCAGCCCACTGGTTGCTGCGCTGGGTCAGGGACAGTCCCCACGAGGCCAAGCAGCCTTGACATCCCTCATCCAAGCGCATCCCGTGGGCTCCGGTGCTGCCACGCTCCAGCTGCCACAGGGAGGAAGAGGCTCAGGCACAGGGGCAACGCTGGGCACCACATCTGGGCACAAAAAGCACCGCATCTACAGCATTACACTTATGTACCTACATAGGTAGGTAATACTGGCAATAACTGCACACTCACTGCATACTAAAATGCCTTTTAGCAATGCCTTTTGCACATAATTGTATGGAACTGTGGTGCAGAAAATCATGCTATGAAAAGCCATTGTTCACAAAAGAGACCGAAGAGTCCTGCACCTTTGTTTGAATAAAGGGAGGAGTCCACTGGGGCATAACCCCGTGGAGTTTCTCTCTCAAAGTTTTGGAGGACACAGCCTCCTTTTATCCTAAACTCCCGGCCACGTGTTGCCTTCTTCCTTGCCCCATTGGCTCAGGTACTAGAAAGGTACAGCCTTCCCGCATGGCCTAGCACATATTCCCCCCTTGAACACGTCATTTTCCTCCAAAGTTCAGACATTCAGGCTGTCTGGGTTCTGCAACAGACTTACCGGGGGACCCATTTGTCCTATTACCCTAAAGTTCAGGAGTTCAAAGTGTAGTCAGACTGTCTGCAACAAACTTGTGGGGCTTGAGGTTGGTAGAGATATTAGGATCCATTCCAAAGACATTAACACCCATTTCCCTTAAAGACCCTCACCCATCAGATTGTTTGTAGCACCCATCTCTTCTGTCACTGGGGTGTATTTGGCTGCTATGTATGAAAGTCAAAGCAAATACAGCTTCCTCATGGTTGTTGCTGTTGGGTGGTTTGTGGTGGAGTTTGCTCAGATGCTCTGAGTTCTTTTTGGGCTCTGGGGAGTGCGTGTGTATGGTAGTGAGCTGTGTGTTGATTTGAGTTTGCAGGCAGGTAGGATTGACATGGGCATGCCCATGATGGAAGGCTGGTTTGCTGAGTGTCAATGCATGGCTGAGTGCCTTTTAGGGTTTTGAGGCAATTGGGGTGTGTTCTGTCCAAGGAACAAATTGGGAATGAGGAAAAAGAACAAAATCTCAATAGGGAAATTGCTGAATTAACTGAAAATATTTGCCTCCTACCCTAGACACCTGAGTTCATTCATTTCAGCCCAGAGATCATGTACCATCAAGACCTGGAAATCTGAGCCATGTCAGGAGTGATGGGAAGGACCTTGTCTGGTTCTGTTGACTACAAGAATGGCTGTGAAAGTGAAAGTAATTAACTCCTGGATACATTGCACCCAAATTAAGAGGGCTCCCAACTCAGAGTGGACAGTGGAAATCACTGGACCCCTGCAGCTGAAAATTTCAAAGACATTTGTAAATTAACAGCAAAATATACAGACTATAGCTATGGGAATCATTTTATCTTTAGGTGAAAGTGGTGAAGAAAATTTAATATTGACTTTAATCCAAGGGTTTGGTAAAATGTGTAATCTGTCCAGCATTACAGCCTGCTTCCCTATCCCCAATTCAGCAAGGGAGCCTATTCCTTGGGGAATTATCCCTATAAATCTGTCAATGGAGATTCAATATGATAATCAATATGATAATGAATAATGTAATAACAAAGGAACTTGGTAAGTAAAGAGATTATCCAAAGCCACAGAAAGGGGATTCCAAATTATAAACAGATACTAAAATGGCATTAGAGAACAGAATGGCCTTGGCTCTATTACTGCCAAAGACAAGGGGTTTGTGGGTATTTAAAATTGGATAGAGAACATTGTTGTGTACATCCCAAATGTAACAGAAGATCTCCAAAGACAACAAAATAGAACAAGTTGCTGACAGCAACATTATCCCAGCAGCCTCTGAAACTAATGGGCTCAGCAACATTCTTCAAGGAATTGGAGGGTGGTCCCTGAAAGGACGGCTGGCTGGGATACTGGAAACCATTATAATTGTGATCATAATCGTAATAATTATCAGCATTGCTATTGGTCATGTTTGCAAAATGATTGACCCTAACCTTGCAGGAATATATGTGACTGTAGATAAAACTCGAGTTGAAACATATCAAATGACCTTAAGGAATTTGAGAAGTTTCAAAGGGGGGAATTGAAACCAAAGGGTTAATCCAAGAACAAGGAGTTCTACTGCATCTGTCTACTTTTAGCAGAGAAACAGGGTGCGCAGGGTCTGCTTACTGAGCAAGGACAGAAGGGAGATAATGGAACCTTGGAGGAGAGTATATCTGGCTCAGGAAGGCAGCCCCAGCCAAAATAAGACCATGAAAAGGGCAGAATCAGGGGAGGGGTTTATGGTAAAGATCAATTATAATATGTATGAATTTCTGGGAATTGTGGTGCACATGCCTGTGGTGAATGTGAGCAACGCGCTTGCAGAGGAGCGGAATGCTCGCTGGGCGGAGCTGTCCCCCGCGCAGCCGGGCCCGCAGTTACTAATGCCTGCTTCTCGATGCTGCACTGGGGATACGGAGCTCTATTTACCCGGCTTTCGGTCACTGTCGGTGACAACAGAACTGCCAGAATGCCGTCTTTAAGTAATACTTCAGACAAACACTATAACGCATTCATTTAAAGAGCGGAAGGTGGTTTATAATCATTCCAAAATGGCTCCAAAACGGAAGAATTGATCCAGCGCAGCTTGCAGGGAGGTTTTGTAGGGGCAGCATTAAATATTTTCAGTGCGGTCTAGGACACTTCCCACATTCGGCTCTCTGCTGGGAGTCAGAGCCAACAGTAGTGATTCAACTAAAGGAAATCTTTGAAAAGATGATCATGATTCTACTTCTGTCATCTTGCTTTATTAACAGAAGCAACACAGAAACAATTGTGCAAATGCATCTGTTGCTACAATTAAGATGATGTAACATGTTTGCTTCAAGAGTATGGTACAGTAGCAGAGCACAGCAGGGGCTCTCTGACAATCTTGAATACATTTTCTATGTTTGCAGCATGTTTCAAGAATCTTTCAATTATAAGTGGTGCCTGCAAGGATCACTTCAACAGAAATCCAACATAGTGGCATACCTATGACATGATGAGTTTTTGATGTGGATATGTGCATGATGATGGGAGGATCAGACCCTATTGTTCTAGTGATTATTTAGACTTGAGACTAACATTTTACTTTGTAACCTCTGTCAAAATGGTAGCACTACTGTTGTGAGTTGCTGAGAAAACAAATATCTTGCCCAGCTAACTTGTTGGTTGGGGTTTTTCATTAAGCTGCTATTAAACAGGAGAGGTTGGGAACACCCAAAGGCTTGCTTCTATGCTGTTCTAAAAACTTCAGTTTATCTGTTGACAAATAACGTAACATTAACTAATATCATGTTTTTTGTATGTCCCAGCTGTTGATAGGGAAGATAGTAAAAGAGCCAAGTCATCTTAAGATTCTCCTTAATGCTTCTGCTCATCTTTGTGTTCTTTCTGAGAATAACCTGCATATTGGCATCTTCATGTTTTTAATCCCTGTGAGCTGAATTTACCAGCTGCTATCTTCTGCAAAAAGAGATTTGAACATCAAAAACTTCAAAGCATTAATACTTATAACACTCTCACCTAGAAATAGTATATGATGTTTGTGGTAAAATATAATCTGGTGAGAAAAGACTTCAATGTTCTCCTTTTTTTCCTTATGTAATAATCATTACTTAAATTTACTCCAAATGTAAGCTATGCCTACATTTGGATTCCCTTTTCACTGAACCAAAAACTCTCAAAAGCAGTATATTGGTGTCAGCCGAGTAAGATGCTGACAAAGCTGCAATTAAAGAAAGTTCATTTTTAAATTACTTCTGTCCAGGGTTTAGAAGTGCAAAAGAAATGAAGGGGAAAAGGTGGTGGGAGCAGAAATAGCTTTTGCTCTGTTAAGAATTGGTGCCTTTGGCTGGATGCAAGTGGTAAAGTTCAGCTAATAGAAAAGCTGTTCTTTTATACGGTCTGCATCTTATTTCAGTCTGTTCAAGGGTGAATTTTGGAATGCTTTACTTCACTTCAAGAAGCCTTTAACATTGAACCATGGCTGTCCTTTAATATTTTTGGCTGTAATATATGAATAATAGAATTGGGACCATACCATGGCAAAGAAAATTATGGATGTTGATACCAAAAAAACCCTACATGAGAATGATAACATTTGTCATGCTTTGTAGATTGTAGTTCTTAATGTGCTGCTCCAAAAGGAGTAAGGGGTGACATATTTTTCTATTTCCCAACTTGCTTTCAAATAATTTCAAAACCTTTATGCTTTTAGGTAATAGCTCAATTTTCAGGGAAATTATGGTGTGGTAAGGTACAGTGATTTGAAAATACTGTGATAGAAGAAAGAATTGGTCACAGAGGGATTTATGCTCATAGATAATATTTTTCTATTTTTGTTACCATAGTCACTTCCTTTGAGAACTTTAAGAACTGATTCAACTAATGAAGATGTTATTCCTTCTATGGTCTTTTCTCTTTAAATTTTAAGGTATGCTCTTTGAGATTTGTTTAAAATTGCAAAACCATTTGTTTATAAAAGCAATCCTAAAATAACATAGAGGTCTTGCTTCTTTTGGGAAGGACTCGAGGTTCCAAGGCTTGATGGCTGGTTCTTACTGCTCTAAACTTTGTTCTCTTGACATGCTGAACTGATAGATAAAAGTCCCTAAGGAATAAGTTGTGGCCATAAGAAAGACAAGAGATCAGCCCAAAGTGGAATGCCTGAGCACTGACTTGCTGGCTCACCATTTAATGGCAAACTTTTCCTCTGCTTCTCTCATGTGTTGTTCCTTTCTAAGCTGTCTGTATTTTACTTCCCAGATAGGACTGTCCTGGTTAATTCCTCTGACACAGTCTAATATGGTGCCAGCCATGGTTAAAACTTCTTGAGTCTTTAAGACCTCGAAGACTTTTAACCTTTGAGAGACTTTCAGTTTTCTACAGGCTAAGCTATGCAGTAATCCTTTTTGTTTTTCCCTTTGGCATGTAGAAGTTGGATTGCGTATTGTGTTTGTGTGGACTGTGTTTTGAGACAATGTTAAAATCACTTAATCAACAACTAGTTCCTGCATTGCTAACTACATCTATTTTAATGAGAGCAAATGAGATGTTATTAATAGATATGGAAAGTACATTAACTGGAGAATATGGAAGTGTGCATATAATTAACATCTGTAAGTTAAAGACTGGACTAATTCAATATCCTCAGTTAGTGACTTATATCTGGTAAACTTTCATAATCTTATAACCTTTGCTTTACTGCACCTTGGAGTGTTGAAATCCCATTCAGCCTTGTGATAGCACTAACATCCATGAAACCTCATGTAAATACAAATTTGTATAAAACTGCCTTCCAATGCTTGTTTCATAGTCTGTGTTGTGTCTTGTTTGCACCAGTCCCACTCCCAGTGGGCAGCTCTCCAAACTGCCAACTACTGTTTATGGTGTTGATATCTTTGTTGGCAGCTTTTGCTAGATAATCAATAGCTGAATTGGCTGGGCATTAAACTTAGCATTAAACAGGTAGTACTGTCACTAGACATTCTGGAAGAGTTTATCCTCTGTAAGAGAACACTGAGTGTGTTCTTTCTGTATCAGCTTCTCTGCTGTATCTTCTCATGTGTCATCTGCAGCTTCACACACGTATCTTCTTGCAAATATCATATTCAGCAAAACATATTAAAGGAAAAAGAAGCTAATCCATGTACTCTGACAGATTCCACCAGTAATCTGAGAATCCTGCATCATGAAACTTCAACAGACCTTTTAAATGTAGCATGTGGCCAAGCACTGAAACATGGCTGTGCATGATCTAGCTGTAGTTTAGCTTTTAAAGTGTATTGTATATTGTTTTATATCTGTCACCAAGTGGATCAAACACCACATTTTTTGTATTATGAGAATTATTTTAATCCTGGCTCAGGGAAATTGTAGAAATTGTGATTCTTTTTGTGGGAAATTGTGAAAAAAAAAAAAAAAGAAATTCTTTGGAAAGTCTTCAGTTTGGCACAGTGACTTTTTTTGATTTTGGTTTGTTGTTTTTCTGGTGTTTGGGATTTTTTAGTTTGCTTTGCTTGGTTAACTAAGTCTGGACTGCTGACCAAAAATAGAATGTTTAAATGCTTTATTTCTGCTTATTTTCCTTCACGGTGATATGAGCCAAGAGAGGTATCTCTCATTCTATGGTTAAGTGAAATCTTTAATATAAAACTATGAAGTATATTGATTTTTCCTACAGACTTAGTTAATTACATGTAGTAAAAAAATATAGCTAGCATTTGTAAGTTCCTCTGTAGGAAGTGAAATAATCAGTTTGTGTAATAAATAAGTTAAAATTTAGAAGTGAACTGAATTATTAGCATTGAGAGATTGTAGTGACAGGTGACACAGACTGTCTTTTTTTCTCCTCTTTGCTAAATATTTTGTTTATTTTTGTACTGATCAGGATGGCTTATGTAGTCACAGTGCTGCTGAACAAATGAACCTCAGTCACGAGTTGAGTAGACTGTGTATTGTTTTCCCCTTGCACCACCCCAGATTTTGAGGAGGGTGCCAGCAAGCTGTTACAGATGTGGATATGTGGAGCAATCGTTTTTAGTACTTAGACCAGAACAGCGAGTCAGTTCTGTATGCACTTATGTCAATTGATAACCATGGCCTATAAAGATAAAAGTTTTGTAAAATATTATCTAAAATAATATATTTAGGTTGCTGTCTTAGTTTTTCTTACAGATCATGTTGTTGAAAACCCACATAATAATGAGAACAATAACATGTTTGCAATTCCAAACTGGGTTAAGCTGATTGTTGTTTGTGCCTAGTTTTACCAGACATTGTATTGGTGCACAACAGACGCTAATGCAGAAGAAAAGTCTAATTAAATTTTTCCCAGGGAATTTCTGCTGAGCTGGTTTGCTGTTTGACTAAGCAAAGTTCTTATCTTAATTCCTAAAAGAGAGATGGAAGTATATGATGTCTTTAACTGGTTCAAACAACAGATGATAATTACGTTGATATGATGTCGAGTTTCACGTCTGCATTGCTTATCAGCCTGAAACTTCTGTGATTCTCATTTTTATCAGTATCTGGTTTTGTTGAGATTAATCTGTTTTTTCTTAAGCATAATTTTTCTTTGGGGTGAGGCTGCTTCTTTGTTCTGTTTTTCTGTTATTTCATGTGTTAGTTCTAACTTTTGGTTTTTTGGACAGTGCAGTCCACTTTACTAAGGCCATATGTTATGACTATAAACACTATTTGTTAATGACAAAGCTATTTTTTGTATTAAGCTTAAGTGTTCTGAAATAAAACCTGGTATTGATTCATCTGCTCAGATTGATTATATTTTGGTACACCTGTAGGTATAAAAAAAATGCAATGGCTATTTGTAGTACTAGTAGATATGCCTTGCAATTTGAGTGTTACATATTTTTATTTTTCTTTCATTTTATTGCCTAGGTCTTCAATAATTCATATCCTTTAAAAATGTTGTGGATGTAAACCACAGCTATTTTCACTCTTTGTGACATATCTTACTGTATCTTACAACTTTGGTGTCCCCCAAGAATTTTTCTTTTGTCTCTTTGTCCCTGGTGTCAGACTGAAACAGTCTCCAGACTCTTCAGTAAAGGGCATTTCAATAAAATAGATGTCTCTCAGAGTTAAATAACTTGCATGGTTTCTCGTCCACAATCACCTCTGAGTTTAGCATCTCTTTTCCAGTTGTTAAAGAATCAGGAGACACAGGTTACGTTTTGTTGTGGGTGTCAACTGCCTTTTACACTAGAAGCAATATGGCCTTGAGGTTATTAGGATGACTTACTGGGCAGATGGAGCATACAAAAAAACATCCCCCTTGGTGGATCACTACTGTTCTGGATGTATCTCCTTCCTTTTGACACAGTCTCCCAGGAGTAGATCTTTACTATTCCCTTTGTCATGATGTAATATATTGCCTCTGAGAAATTTACAGCTAGAACCTCTTCAGCACAGAGTGGAGAACTTTGCCAGTAATCTGAAAGCTATAATGTTTCTTCTTGTGTAGCTTCTTCCAGATACTCTGTAAAGCCAGGGTTCCACAGTAAACAATACCAGGCACCACTGCCATGGCCCTTCACAGGGCTGATTTAGTCGAAAGGGGATGTAAAACTGCAAACGTTTCAACTGAATAAATGTATCAGGAAATTAGAAGTATCAGTCATCTTGACATTTATGATGCTCAATGAGACAGAAGGTTCACAAGACTTAAGAGAATTCAAAATCTGAGGATGCAATTTGCAATGGTGCAACTGTGAGTATATGCTTCAAGAATGAGTAGCTGTCATGAAATAGACTGTCAATAGAAAATGTAAAGTATAAATGGTATATGATATTTAGCAGTAATTTGCATACAGAATTGACTTGTTTGATCAACTAACATTATGTATGTAAAATCCAGTTAGTAACTCTGTAGTGGTTGGCTCTGTATTCCACAGAATCAAATTTCCTTTATATGATTAAGAGGATTTTTATATAGAATTATGTTCAGGAGTTAGTGTGTAAGATGGTAGTGGGCATCTTTGAGTTTTTATTCCACTTCTATTTATCTGATCTCTTCACAGATTAGTAGTTTTGAAATGCTAACTTCATTATTCATGAATGAGTTAAAGTACAATTATGAAGTGAGATATTTTTGACCATCTCATAATCTCAGTCTAATTCAAAATTACTTCCATTTGGGACCCACTTTTGGCAAGTGTTCTTGTCACTAGCCCCAAGTAACATTTTCTATATAAATAATAAATTGTGGTGTCTCCTGAAAATTCTCTGCCATTTACAACAAGCATGTTGTATTCATAAGCAGCAGTGGGTATAGTGTGATCTTTCATTACTGGTACAAGTTGTTCCCCTGGTTATGCTTTTCCATTTTGGTATCAAAGAATTGCCTCCATTGGTGTTTCCCTTCCCTGAAAAATTTCACGTGTAGGCTCTGCATTCTATTTAAGCTTCTGTCACTGCTTTTCTGTGAATCTCTCATCGAAAGTACTGCATTTATTAAAGCTACTTTCTGCTATCCCTTCTTTGATATGAAGTGCTCTTATCTTTTATCCAGACTTTCTCAGGAATATTTGAAAATTTCTTTTTCTTTTAAGAATGTGCATTTGTTAAAACTTTTGGAAAAGGATTATATATATTAATTAATTAACTTTAAAAAAATAAGAAATAAGAAATGTCACAGCCATGAATATTTATATTCCAAAAAAAGCTGTGAATTCTTTTTAGTTTTACAATGCAAAATTATGCTGAAATTACCAGTATTACTGTTGCTTCAAATGGTCAATTTTGGTTTTTTTCTAGTTTAGGTATATGATACACTCTAAGACTTTTTTATAGCTTTCTTTGTATTGAATCCCACTACTCATCCCCCAAAGAAGAAAGTAGAAACCCATTTTGTGTAGTTTTTCAGGGTATGAAAACAATCCTCCTGGCTTTGTTCATATTCCCTAATCTCACAGCTTTGTGTGTCATAATTGTATCTTTTTTCTGTATGTTATCTGTATTTTTTTATCTGACCCTTTCTTACTCTGGGAAATTATTTAGAAGCCATTAAAAGTGTGAACATAGAACAGCTACAAGATTTGTGTAAAAATAGATTTCCTCCAATCTACTCATCTTCCTCCCTACAATGTGGATCTTTTTATTTAGTACACAAATATATAATGAGAATATATTAGTGCATTTAAGACTATGACCATGCACAGTACACTTGAATTCAAACCAGATGAAACATGGAAGAACAGCACATGGAATAAAACCATTTTGAAGCATTCTGTTTACCAGATCTGTCTGAGGACCAATTTACCATTTTTGCTGTGATTTTCTAAGAAAATGAAGCTATTATGAGCATGTATTTTGCTTACATTGTTGTCCTTAACTGTTCTTTATGTTGCAGCAATACTAAGATTCTGCAAATGTCCTGGGAGAAAGTAACAGAGAGAAATTGCTATATACATCTTATATTTTGAATCCCATGCTATTTTTTAAAATAAGTATTTTAGGAGAAAAAAAGAAACAAGTGGTACATTTCATTTCTGCCCTTGAGAGTTTAGTTCAATATTTTCTGGCCTCACGTTTAGGGAAAAAGGAAACAATTTCTTCCCATTCACCTTTACTATTCCACTACTGATTTACATATCTTTAGTGTAGGAGCCTTCAGCTGCTGTTTCATTTGTTAAGAAGCTTTGGGTGGGTTTCTTTTGGCTGGTTTATTTACTCATTTATTTTGAAATTTATATTTATTCATCTGGAATCTACTTCTAAATTTTGCCCGCTGTTGCTTTTTTTCTTTATCTTTTCAGTTCACCCATCTCTTTTTTATTGAGTTTGGGGCATGGGGCAGAGATAGCTGCATCTGTTGTACCTTCTGTGCTTCATACAGTGCTTAGGCACAGTGATATTCTTTGTTGTCTCTTTCCTAATGATTTTTGTTCATTTGACCCTCTTTTTTTGCTGATTTGTGCAGCTAGGGCATCAGCACATTTTGTCGATTACATTTTGTCTCTTTTTCTCTAAACTTATACATGTATTTTGAGGAACACAAGCTGAAGGACACTTTTAAAGATAATACTCTCTAAGCAGATAAAAGTAGATATAAAGGTATTAAATCTTTGCATTTGGTGTCAATGGTGTTCAGTTTTACCTCTTGTACTTAAATTGAATCAAGTTGGTTCAATTCCTGTTTGTCATGTCTCTTTCATTCTGGTTTAATTCAATAGTTTTTCAGTCATTAAAAACAGGCAAGACAAAATGTCATAATGAATGTGCTCTTTTTAAAAAGACAATTTAAAAGTTCATGTGGGTGTTGGCTTTTCTGGGATTATTATTTTGGCATGCTCTGAGGGGAAATGGTGTTTGAGGAAGTTGTGAGCCTTTGAACGCAGTGTACTCTGTCAGTAGGGGTGTGGTTTGTGAGACACA
Organism: Aphelocoma coerulescens; assembly: GCF_041296385.1. Lineage (NCBI taxonomy): Eukaryota > Metazoa > Chordata > Aves > Passeriformes > Corvidae > Aphelocoma > Aphelocoma coerulescens. The sequence goes on along the minus strand of NC_091013.1, from coordinate 101,324,928 downwards.
CATTGCACGTGCCTCTGGGAATTTGTGGGTTTTCCACTTGTAGTAATAGCTCTTTGTTAAATTGCACCTTCTACCAGCTGTGAACCAAGGGGGTGCTGGCTGATGAGTAATGCCTGGAGAGCTAGTGCAGGGCTTGGCCAGCAGAGATGATTGGGATCTTATTCTCAGCTTGGTTTGTGTGACCTGATTTAAGGAAAAATTGTGAATGGCATTTTCCAAAATGCATTCAAATTTATTTTAGAAGGGCTGGATGACTGTGTTGAGGTCTGGAGATGCAAAGAAGCCCAAGTTAGTACCAAGATTTTGATACTGTGTGTCCAGCTCAGTGTTGTGTTAGGTGATATGCCATCTCCTCACCCTCCCAGACAGGTATCATTTAGATAATCTTTCTGATTCTTTTATGAAATAAACTTTGCAGTGCATGTTTGCAGATTGATAAAAAATTTAATAATTCATATTGTCAGGGCATAATAGTAAGGAAACAATGTTATGGCTTGAATAAGTAAATCATTTGCTGTCTGTAGTTTCTTCATCACCACCACACTATTTTTCACAACAGAAGAACAGGAAGAGGGTATTCAAAAGCGCTCTTGAGGAGGACAACGTGTTTAGTTAAATATAAGTTCTATGTTGTCATTAATAGGCCTTCTACTACACTTCCAGTAACTAGCCATTTCTGCCACAGATGTGGTGTTGTCTGGTCTGGTAACTTCAAATGGAATCACTTCAAGACAGCTTCAATTGCTCCATGAATGGCAGAGCTTTTCATTCCCAAGCCTATTCTTCCACTACCAGTAAGTTGTGGTACAATTTCAGTTTACTCCTTTGGTTCCTAGAATTGGAGCTTCTTCTTGCAATATCCTGAATGTTCTAGATGCTGAAGGATGCCTATTTCATATTTTGCCTGTATATTCCTCTTATCCTAATGAAGAGATTAATTAATTCATATCAATATTCAGAACTGAGAAATTCTATTGTTTATGATTGTTTCATTGTCTCAAGATTGCACCAGTTCTACTTCACTGCTCCGTGGCTGGAAGATTTCACTCTAGTTAAAAAAACTTAAAGAGATTTTTTTTTACCAAAAATTAACCACTTGCACTGCTGACAGTTGCTTTTCCTTCTTGTAAACCACTCAAACATCTTATCAACTTAGAAGTAAGTAAATGTAGTGAATACCCAGAAGCTGTAAGTGGAAGGCTATAGTGGCTTAAAGAGTCCTTTCTATATTACAGAGACCAACACAAATCCTGATCATCCTCCCTTTCACCCCTGTCGAGAAAGAGACACCCTTAAATAAAATTCCTATTGCTTGGTAGGTTACAAGTTTTCTTCTTGTAGCATACCTGTCCAAGTTCTAGGCAGTGCCAATCCAGACAAAAATGCAAACTGCTTATATGAATTCAGGATGTTGTCAGCACTCACTAACATTTTATCCAAAGTCAAAAGACTACCATCATCCTTGCACCTGTGTTTTGTCTTGAAAAACATAATTGGAAAAGTTGAGGAAACATCTTGTTTGTTTTGCAATTTGGCAACACAAATCCACGTAAAATATTCAGGAGTGAAATTGAAAGATTTCAGGGGTGACAAGTAGAATGTTTCTAATGTGGAAATACTTATTGTACGAGAGAAAATCATTACTGTATGCCCCCCCAAATAAAATGATTCTAACATAAAGCTTGAAAGCAGAAATGGAGATAGGGGAGAACTCTATTAAATAAGTACTCTGTCCTGCCATCATTTTAGGAAGTGACTTTAAATGGTGTAAATTTTACCCTGGATCTGGGCCTGACGTTGGATTTGTTTTTTGTTGCTGAGGAGCATACTTATTTAAAGGACACTAGAGTTAGGAAAATTGTTGGACTGCTGAAACCTTGTAGAAATGGAAAAAGTATAAATAATTGAAAAACTGCTCAGCCTAATTCAGCGAACTGTGACATTAACTAGTATTCTTCTGCCAGTAAAAGCTATGTCCACATTAGGATATTTTGGAACTATAGCTAGGCCAAACATTATGCATCTGAGCCTTTGCCACAGCAGAAAGAACAACTTTCATATTTTCTCCTCTAGTTGCACTGCTGGAGGAAAACAGTGCTAAAGATTATCTAAATATAAAAACCTCAAAAAATCAACTGAAGCAACTGTCAATTGTTCTTTATGTAGAAAATAAACTGTGGTATCACAAATGGATCTGGATGAGCTTTCAAGCACCTCCTGCTTGCCTCAGGCTGATCAAACCACCAGGCAATTGTCCAAGCATAGCAGGCTTGGTAACTCTGCCTGGAGTTGAAAGGGAAGAAGTAAACAATGACATTTTTACTCTGGAAAGTGCTTGGTCTCTGCCAAAAGGTTCTCTCCTTCCCCATGTGGAAGTTGTATAGCAGTGGAATTACGTTGTCAGGGTTTTAATCTCTGAACTAAGGGATTATTCCAGCAATTGACCCTTCTTAGTTTAGGACTGAAGCTGTGGGTACTGTCAGGAAATATTAGTGGGTGGAGATTTGTAGCTTTCTGCTAACAGCACTGGTGTGAAAAACTTTCTCCACATTCCACTGTGGTTTGCAGGACATGCTAGCAGCTGCAGTGGTGATAAGGAAAGGGAACTGGAATCCTGCTACCTGTATTTAAAGAGAGAATGATCATGTGCAACTAGATACAATTAGCATTAATAATTCAAATTAAATAAGCAAAAGAAATCAAACAATGCCCTTGTTATCAAATGGTTGTTATATATATATGTGGTTTGTCTCACATGGCTACTGAAGACAAAACTGTTGAAAGCTGGGGCAAGCTAAAAGGAGGGAAGCCATATTGATGCAAGCTTACAGCTGGAGGGAAATGTTTTCCCTAGGAAAGTGGATATTACCTATTTTTTACACGTATAATTATGCTTGGATAAATAGTTACATTTATTCAGGATTTTTAAATATGGATCATCATTCTTGCACATAGTATCTTTCCAGAATAATGTAATTATCTGAATAAGCATGTAAACTACACATAGTAAAGCAGTGGCCAAATTTTTTGGCAGATGTGACTGCTTTGTGGTTTAACTTCTGCCTGAACATTTTGACTTTGACAGAGAACTGGGACCAAACAGCTTCCCAATAAATTTTAGTTGTTTAGGGTGTTCCTACAGACATGTTTGTGTGGTAACTTTCTCTAGGTCAGTTTGGATATGTAGCTCCCTACCCCCAAACTGTCTGAATCCAGAACTCTCTAGGATGTGAATGGCACTGATTTACAGAACTGCTACTATGTCTACAACAAGCAGAACAGAAGTTGTAGTGTTTTGAATTAATGATGCATATAGTTCACCTGCTGTGGACTTTTAATGCAGTATTTCTAATATCATATCATGCCCTCTCTGTCACAGGAGCAACACTAACAATTTCCCCAGAGCAAAGTATTTTTTCTCACACACAAAAAGTATGTAAATAGATGAGAATAATTGTGAATATATTATAAGCTGTTTTGCTTCTGTCATATGTATGATTTTAAAAATATGAAAGATGAGGAACTGCTGGGGTTTGCAGTTTAACAATCATTGTAAAAGACAAACCAACATATCCCTAAACTGGGTGGGCAAAAGAAGACAAAAATATCTTCTATGGATCTGCTTTACTCAGAGATCAGATAAATTTACTCACTTTAAAATTATTCTGTTGGAACACAGGTTTCCCAAATTTGCCATGAAGGGTTATTAAAACAAAGTAAATGAACTTCTTTTCTATATTATTTGAAGACTTTGGTTCTGTAAGCATTTTGTAAGCGTTTGTAGTCAGCAAGCCTGAAAGTAAACTTTGAAAGAAGCAAACCTCTTTCATATCTTACTCAAAAGGGGGCCAAGCTTCCAAGGCAGAAACACTAGCCTCAGTATGAACTTCTATTTAAGGTCTTCATCTTACTTATTTTGCTTTTTTTTTAGTTATTCTCTGTGCAAATCTTTGCACAGGCTAAAGTCTTGTTGCTCATTAGAATTGCAGTCCACAAATGCAGTGAGAATATGGGGCCTTGTCAAAGACCAGCTCATTCTGAACATTTTTTTTAAGGATTGCATCTTTTTGTAGATCTGACCAAGCCAAAATTTCCTTTAATCTGTGGGAAGCTATTTGAATGCTACTCAGATGTGAACTTTTGTGATATTAATTTCTTCTATATTTCAATATACCTTTTCTCTCTGAGTTCTATATCTGGTAGTGAATACTATTTTTAGATTGTATCAGAGTCAAATGCTTGAGTAGGAGTTTTTATTCACTGGCAAGAAGAGTAGTTTCATGTTAGACTGAACAAGATATGGTGACAGAGCAGCCAGATAAGCGTTCAGCAATGTCAGCAAAACAAAGTGAATTTTCTTTTTTCATCCTCTGCTTTGCAGTCAAGCTTCAGCAGTATTATTTAATCTGTTTAATGAAGATAATTTTGGTGTTTGAACTTGAAAAGTGCATCAGTGAAGTGCCTGCTCCTTTCAGTCAATCAGCATGGCCAGACTTTCCAACTATGCTGATACTTCTGTTGATTATTTAGGGTTCATTAAGAACAATGTTACACAGTGTCCTTCCCTTGCTTTTCTTCTGGCTTGGTTTACTTGCACAAGGAGGGAGCATCAGATGCATCTGCTAGGAAAAAAATCTATTTGAGCACAATATACAGGGTTTTTTCCAATTCTCAACTTTTAGGCAGTGGAGTTGTTAGTCATTCCTGAGTCAAGAAGATACACAAACAAATTCCCTTGCTTTCGACAATTCTTGCCACTTAATGATGGTGATTCTAAATACTATAGGCACTGTGCATGAGTAAGCCATGGGTTACAGGATTGTGCAAGCAGATAAATGTCTGATGTTTAGCCCTCAGTATGTTCACAAAAAATAGAATTACTAGAATAATTTCCAGTAAGCTAAAATTTCCTGACTTCCACTGTTGCAATGCCAAATTGATTTAGCCTAAGATAAGAAAAAAGACCACATGTGACCATCTAAAAAAATCCTTGTGGCTTAATCATCAATGATCATAACTAAGACAACTTGTATTTCCTTGTAGGCTGACAAAATAATTCTCTTGTGGTAATTGAGCCTGCACCAGAAATTTAGGAAAACATAAATTTTATTTTTAAATACAATTTATATAACATAACACTGACTAAATGTTCACCAGCTTGGACACGTATCACTTTACTTTGTGATTGCATAACAGGAAGTTTGTGTTGGTGATGCTGCTTACTGAAGCTGTTTTTATTCAGAAGGACTGATTGCTATCCTTGTATCCTGTGAGAAGAGGAGAAGATCTTTCTGTAGTTCCAACCTAGGAAAACACAGCTTCATTTCTCTGTATGCGGCATATTTAAAGCTGGTTAGAATATGGATGTCTCATTGGAAATACATATATTTAATGTATATGAGAGGAAAAGGAAGTGATCAAGCTGGAAAGGAAAATTGTGTAGTTCACAGAAAAGATAGATTTTAAATAGAGTTTTTTGATTGTTTGACTGGCTGTGGGGGAAGGCTTAAAATGGTAAGATCCATCTAATCTGTTTTCTTCTTTTTGGCATTCAGCCCACCAGAGAGACAGAGTGGGAGTGTTGTTATGGGTCTGATGACAGTTTCTAATGCAAAACGTATCCAAAAATCAGTCAGAGAACTCTTAACCATTAATTAATTCTTAACCATTAATAACCTTCAATACCATGGCTCAGAGAAATGGCATTATGCCATAGTGTGCCTAGCACAGTGTTTGAACCAGATGGGTTCTCCCACTGGCAACTGGGAGAATCAACTTCTGATTGTTCACCAGAGGCTCTGATAGAAATAATGGGGAAACTCTGCAGGTGTCCTACACTATCTAGGGAGTTATGAGCAAGCAGTATCTTCCTCTTGAGCTTGTTTGTAAAACATGCAGATTGTTTGCTTAGGGCAGGATACTGCCAAGAAGTTCCTTTTGACTCATCTCTTGTTCTTTAGCCAAAAATATGGTAAGTATTCTTCAGTCTCAAAATCATATCCACTGTATTTTGTATTAATAAAATAATATTTTTAAGATGATGAATGAACTTGTTCTAACAGCCTCACCATGAGTATTTCCTTAGACTAAGCAGGAAAAGAATGAAAGGATATGTAGCAGAGAGATTTCTTTCTCTGAATTCACAGGTTGTTTCTGTCTGCAAGTGAAGGCAACTGTTTCAGGGAGCAGATTTCAGTGTATGAATGTGTCAAAGCTTCCCTGCATTTTTCAAACGTACCATATTACTGAAATATTTCTTCAAAATTAACATTAAGATCTGCTAGTGTTTACACCACCATATCAAAAATAATTATTTTCTGAGCTCTTTTTGAGTTTTTTCTTAGTTTCCCTATTGCTTCTAAGTTCCTGTGTCTTGGGTTTTTCAGTGTTCATTGGCATATGTTCTATTTTCCTGCTGTTCCATCTCTATTTGTTCCCTTCAGAGAGCAAGCCATCCAGTAGAGTGACTGAGGCAGGAGTCTTGAGGGAACAGTAGTATCCTATCATGACTATCATACAGGTTAGATAAAATAAGGGTGCAGAGGACTCTTGCTGTTACGACTGATTTATTAAGTTTGCAAGCTAATACTAATTAATTCAGCTTCTGTTTAATAAAGTCCCTATCTAGTTGCCTGTCCATTTACCTAAGTATTCTCTAATTGTAACTGTGTACACAGGCAATTACACTCTACATAGATACATTCTTTTGTTAGTATGCAAAAATATTTCTGTTATCTCGTTTCCTATATTGTCAATCCCCTTCCACATGTAAATTGCACTAGCTCAGGATGTTGTGCTAGAATCTTACTATACTCCAAAATTTCTTATTGAGAAACATGCATTTCATCTAAAGCCATAGACTAGATGTCATTTTAAAATCACCTTATTTTGTTACAATTGCATGGCCTCAGGGTGAAAATCATTGTTAGTCAAAAACCATATTCAGTCATGTTTTAATGATGTGTAATAAATAAATGATGTGTTCTGAGAAGAGGAAGTTTGCAGTTTTTGTAAACATTTGGTAATATGTGCTACAAAATGTGAAAATATGGCATTAATATTTGCAAATAATAATTTGAAAATCAATATTTGACACTGTCTGGGCTATCTTTCGTGTTATATAAGTGATGGTGCATGACGCAGCTATTTTGGAAGTCTTGTAAAATGCAGTGGGGTAACTTAAACATGAGTCATATGCTAATTTTTTTGGCTGATTCTGCTCAAGAAGCACTTTGGGGATTTCTTTGGTCCCTCTTTTCCTCGATAATTAGTTTAATTAATTATTGGGTCTGGGGGTTTATCACACAAGCCAGTTGAATAAGGTTAGGAAAGCTACAAGAGTTGAGTTGAGTCTATCCTTGGGAATGTATAAGCCTTTTGGCTCCTTCAGTTTTGCTTCTGCTTGTCAAAGGCGTAACTTTTTCTAAAGAAAAGATTCAGAGATGATGAGCATTGGGATGTTTTGCCTGAAGAAGTAACCACAGCACACAACCCAATGTCTCACAATGTATTAGAAAAGACTGAAGGGGAAAGCATAAACTGCTGGGAGCTGTGAGTATCAAATTAATCAGTATTTATGAAATAAAAAGTCCTATTTTTCTGTATCAAGTTTTGGGGTTTTTTAATCTGTACCATTTTCTTGGAGAGATGAAAGTTCTGTATCTTTACCTGTAATAGTACCATGCTGTCTTCTGCACCTGATGACTTTCTTACATTCTGTAATTTAAAGTCTTGTTCATGACCTTTTTTTTGTTATTTTTTTTTTTTATTTTTATGTGCCACTGGCACAGTTTTCCTGAGGTTCAGGTGAAACCTGTCCCTTACATGGGATCTTTGCATTCCAGAAGAATTCTTGCTTTCTGGAATGAATCTGAAACCTTGTTCCTGACATTGTCAGTTCAGCCAGACATTAAATTTCTGTATTCTGTTAATTTTGCCAGTCTGACATTGTATAAGCTGTGTAAGGTCTCTAAAATCACATTGCTTCACATCTGTGTTGTCATACTCTGGTGGAAGCATTATGAAGGATTTCCTCACACTAGGGTAAGGAAAGTGCCATAACTGATCATACCCATGCTTAGCATACCCTAGCTGCAGACAAGAATACATTAAAAAGCCTCAAACTTTAAAGTATTTCCATAAGAATATTCTCTCCTAAGTCTTTTTTGGTTTGACACATTCATTGTGAATTAGTATCTTCAGTGTTAATGATTATGATATGGTCAACTGTCACTGAGAATTAAGGGAATACTGAAATGGTATTGGTATTGGAATTAGAGTTCATACACGATCAATATTTACTAAGCAGGTCTTTGAAACATATTTTTTCTCGACAATTTCGCGTTGACAATTACCAGGCCCAAAAGGGACAAAGTGCTATATCTCTGAATCCTTTAGACCTTATTTTTGCTAATGATAAAATTTGCATCCCCTGAGATCTTGCAATTGGTGTTTTAATTGTAAGTGTTCCTTGTTTTAGTAACATGTCACTAGCTTGTGACATGAGATTGTTAGTCTTATTACTTCTGGAGTAGCTTAACATGGACAGCTTTCTGGTTTCAGAACTCTCAGAATTCCTTAAGTCCCAACCTGAGGGACTGAATTTGCTGAGATGTTCACTATTCATATTTTTTTTTTCCTTTCTTAGAACAGCTGACAGTCTTTCTCTGCAGTACCAAGTTTCTGGCTGTAGAAGCAGGTGTTGATGTTTAAAATGCTGGCATTATAAAATTATGGATTGCTGAGCAGTAACCTGCTTAAGGTTTCACATTATTATCCCTCACAACTTACTATTGATGATTTTATTATGCCTGGATTTTAGAGCTACTGAGCACCAGTTTTGAAATTAGGAAGCCCTTATAAAACTTGGAATCATCTCAATCAATGACAAACCCACTTTTCTCAAAACTCATTAGTAGCGACTTGCAGTGCAACAGCTGATCTAATAATGGGTGTGTATAAAGAAATCTCTCGTTTCCTGGCACATATTCTGATAACCCTGCCTTACCTTCATTGCTATCAGATTTCCTCAGGATGGTTACAGCTTTTTATTTTTTTCTTTGCAAAATTCTCCTTTGATTCCCGTAAGGAGCCTGCATAAGAGTCATGTGTATGTATAACCTCATACAAGTATTTCTGGCACTTGTCTAGCTTAGTCACAATATATAATGGATTTCAGGGCTGGTGTGCAGAACATTTATAAACAAAATCAGTTGTTATGGGCAGTCATATGGTCTCTAAGACAACAAGAGACTACTTCATCATTTGGTCTTACCTCCTGTGTATCGCAAATCATTTTCAATTTTCAGTAAAAGCAGAAATTGCCTAATAAAACTTAATAAAACTTAATAAAAGTTTTTTGAGTGGAAATTTCCTGTTCAGTTACTGTTTGAATCCCAAATTGTGGTCTTTATTTCTTCATTTTTTTTCCTTCCTTTGCACCAAAGAGCAGAGAATAGCTATAAGTTGATCTGAATACCAAGGAGAGCTCTACTGCTTTGACTGGTGGGGGTCGGTCTCTTTCTCCAGGCAGCAAGTGACGGAACGAGAGCACACAGTCTTAAACTGTGACAAGGGAAATATAGGTTGGATATTAAGGAAAATGTTTTTCACTGAAAGAGTGGTGAAGTACTGGAATTGTCTGCCTGGGGAGGTGGTGGAATCACCATCCCTGGATGTGTTTAAAAAAGATTGGATATGGCACTCAGTGCCGTGGTTTAGTTGAGGTGTTAGGGCATGGGCTGGACTCGGTGATCTTAGAGGTCTCTTCCAACCTGGTGATTCTGTGATTCTGTGACTTTCCTCCATATGGTACTTGTTCAAGGTATTTGATCCACAAGTGCCCAGAGCTGTAATGTTTCCCTGGCACGATGGATTTTGTCTGTGTGCACAGTATGACTGTGTAGAAGCCCTGCAGCATGGAAGGCAGGTTCTGGAAATAAACTGAGGCCAGCAGACCCCTTCACACCATCCTCTTTGCTTACCTGAACCTGCACGTGGGGACAACCTGCAAATTAGTTTGGGACCAGTCCTGCTCTTGGCCACTACATTCTCATTAGTATCTCCCTTTGGTAGAAGAAGGATTATTGATCATCTGTAAAGCTTGTCCATCATGATTAGTAAGTCATGAGGAATAATAATGTGAAACCTTAAGCAGGTTACTGCTCAACAATCCATAATTTTATAATGCCAGCATTTTAAACATCAACACCTGCTTCTACAGCCAGAAACTTGGTACTGAAGAGGAAGACTGTCAGCTGTTCTAAGAAAGGAAAAAAAATAGCAAACATCTCAGCAAATTCAGTTCCTCAGGTTGGGATTTACCTGAAGGGAAGGAATCCCAGGAGACAGCATCCAAAGCCTTACTAAAGTTGAGGTAAGCATCTGCCACTCTTCCCTCATCTACCAAGCTGATCCCCATTGAAGAAGGTTTTTAGTCTGATTAAGCATGATTTCCCCTTCATAAATCCACATTGTCTACTCTCAATGACCTTCATGTATCTGGAAGTTGTTTCCAAAATTAGTTCCTCCATTTCCTTGTTGTGGACTGGCCTCCTGTTCCCCAGATCCTCCTTCTTGCCTTTCTTGAAGAAGAAAGTGACATTTACTTTCTTCTGATCGTGGGTTATCACCATAACCTTTCAAAGATATTCAAGAGTGGTCTTGCAACTTCATCAGCCAGCTTTCTCAGCATCCATGGATTCCTTCTGTCAGACTCCGTGGACTTACATATGCTCAGTTATTCCACTGAGGTGAAGTCTTCCTTGCACCTAGGCATGACTAGATCATCAGTTCCATTGTGTTCCTGGTACATATGTAATCAGCATTACTCCCTCCTCTTTATACAGAAATACACAAGTACATAAACTCATGAGACTCAAGCAACCTCTTCTAGGCTTCTCTAGTCTCTTATCAAAGATCTTACTTAAGAAATAACTTAAACTTAATTTTCATAAGCATTTCATAGTATTTATGTTATTAAAATGCTATTAGAAGTAGTTACACAGAAAGGCTTCAGATACAGAAAAAGACACTAATGTAATAAAGATTATCAGGATAATGTTTTGGTCAAATCCTTATTAGCTTTCTCTTAAGACTTTAAAAAAAGTTCCCAATAGAAGCATATTGAGACACCAATAATTGTCCTGTATATTGTTGACTAGCCCTTGAAATTCAACTAGAAAGAGAAAAAAAATCAGCAGAACTCTCACAAATACCTCTATGGGAGGAACGTCAGACTCTAGTCACAAGGATCAAGAAAGAGAGAATAGGATTCACATAGACACCAATACAGTCTGTTTCATTAACTCAGCTGCTACTTCTAACTCCTTTTTGCCATCCAAAGGTTGCTGCAGACACTACTTAAAACACAGGATGGTCTGAGATTCCTTCTGTCTCCTGTGAAATCCTAATAGACCAACTAACAAATTATGGGTTAGATAAGTGGATAGCGAGATCACTGAAAACTTGCTGAACGCCTGTGAAATTTTCATCGTTTGCCCTTAAGTGTCTTAAATAATATGCCTGCCCTGGTTTTTTGAGACACAGGAGTGAAGTGGAGCATGGTCAGAGGAGAATAGATCCTTTGCAAAAGCCTTAATTGTTTCAAGCCAGAAGTGCAAGTATTTTGACAGTTGTTCATTGGATGAAGGCAGAGGGAATTAATTGTTGTGTTCTAAATCCAGGACATCTTTGTTGCAGTTTGCGAGGATTATTTTGACTTTTGGCAACCTGCAAGGTGAATACTCACAAATATTTAGTTTCATGATCTTAAGTATTACTTTACAGATATTTGCCTACTGTATTAAATGTCTTCATCACAGTGTTAAAAGGTACAAAAAATTCCATAATGGGACAGAAGGGCTATTTCCCTTATATCAATAAAGTAGAGGAAGCATAAAATGAATGCTGTAAGTAGAGCATGCAAGGGACATGATAGTGACTAAATAGAATTTCTCCTGTGTTTTTAGAAAAGGAAAAGGTAAAATGAATGAAAAAGAAAGATTAACTTAAGGCTCACATAACCAGGTGGATATATTTATAATACTCATTTTGAATATGGAGATCTCAAGGCAGCTGTTTCATGCACATTTTTGTGCACTGATTTTAATATTCATCCAGCCATGCACTACCTTGCAGGGGAGAACTCTGGCCTATGCCTGAAGTTGTTACTTTTGACTTCATTCTTTTGGTCAGTGTTGGAGAAGATAAAAGCTCTCTCTTTCTCTGTCTCCCCTGCCCCAGCCTCTTCCCTCCATTAGCTTGATAATGCGTTGAGTAACAGTTGGCAGCTTTGTCAGTTGTTTTGAAAGCTAAAAAAACCCTTTTTGTACCTTAGAGACTAAATCTGTTTGTGAAATAAGTGATGCTGTACACTTTGTCAGTTTATTGGCTACTTTCTCCCAAGCTCTTTTGGAAAATCCCTACAGTCCACATGCACTTCTTCCCACCATTCCCTTCCCCTACTTGCACACTACAGAAGATACCACCAGTTTTTTTATTGTCATGTTGCTTGAAGAGCTTTTGTCTTTTAGCATCCAAATGTTGTTCCCAGGGGACCATCTAGAAATTGTTCACCCTGACTCATGTGAAACTGAGCTAAATCTCTTCTGATCAAAAGAGTTTAAAACTGTTTTTCTGAGAAAATGATGTCTGACACTGTAATTTCCATTTGAAAACAGCTAACATCTGTGGAAAGTGCATAACCAATGCCTGAGGAATTTCTGCGAATTAAGTCCATGTCATGTTTGACTTTTTTCAGTTCTCCTATAGAAGAAAAGGGAGGGTGGAGGGAACAGGGGGAAGAAGCCTCTGACCCAAGACTGAGCTAATTTTGGTTCCAGCATACCATGAGAGTATCAAGAGGTTGTCTTTCTTTCTGCAGTTTTTCTCTATTTTTGGGACCACGCTACACTTGCAGCACTTGTTCCCTTGTCATTGGTTCACTGAGGGTGAGCCAACATCTTGAATACTGAGTTAAGAATTAGTTGATTCAGTAGATTAACTCCATGTTTGTACTGCTTGCATGATACCACTGACGCTGTGGGATTTTCCCCTTAACTACTTTGACTCATCATTGCCAGCAAATTTTTAGGGATGTGGCAGATGACAGAATATTTTGCTGTTACAGGAAAGGCTTGTTACAAAAGGTATGCCTGGATACCTACATGTACTTAATCAAAAGGTTTATCTCCATCTACTAAATTATTCCAGTAGCCAGGACTGGGTAGTAATTTCATACAGTAGCAGAATTGATGTGCATAATGTTATTCTGTAACATTTTTATACCATTGCAGGAGTTCTGTTCACAGACTTCTGAGAGCTTTTGATGCCCTTTTATGTTCCAAATTTTCTAAACCAAATCTCCTGGTATTATCAGAGTCGTTATAAATTATACAGGGGAATGCAAGCTATTTAGCTGTTCTGATACTATCCAAAGGCCAAACACATCCCACTAGTAATTTGAAGTTTTGAGTACTTTCCTGAGTTGGCTAGGGAAACCTTCATCCACAGGAAATCACGTACGCTGCTTTATTTGATAAGTGATTTCAGCATGTAATGAGAATGGGATCCATTCTGTTCAGACAAACCATGACTTCTTTGAATACCAATTTTATTGCACATCTGTCTTTTCATTTTCTAATCAAATTAAACTAAGAAATGGTGGTACTGTAATTATTTTCTGCCTTTACAGTCTAAAGAGTTTTCTTACCAAGTGGTATTCTTTTCTTTGTAAATTCTGATGGTTTATCTTACTCCAGACTCAATGTAGGAAATGTCCTCTGTTTGTCAATTTTTTTTAAAGCTCCTCTGTGCAAAAGCATATTTATCTTATAAAGATAAGAATGGCATATGCGAGATCAGAGTATATTTCCAATTTCATAGGTATCTGACCACGAGTGAATGGAGATTTACATCCATTTGAAGACTACTACTGCTCCTGATCCGGAATGCACAGATTTATAGCTAAGATTCAGAGATTCATTTTCTCACAGTATGCCAGTAGGTAGCTTTTAACTAAAATAAAAAGGCAGATTTTTTTCCCGGTGCACTGGAGAGGGTATAGCAAGAAATTTGCAAAGTGAAAAGGAAGGAAAAGATAACACTTGAATGAATCAAACCCACAAATTATCTCCATATTCACTCTTACTTTTAATTGCAGGATTAAAATATAAAATCAATGCAATGGTGAGCAGACATATATTAATGTTTTTTCCATATGTCTTCAACTAGTATTTCCCATTGTCAAATACTTCATTTGCTTTTTCATTGATGTAGCAGATACAGAGCTTATTTTAAAACTTCTAGTTTTTATATTAATTGATGCAAATGTATTTCTATTTTTATTTGGAACAAATTTAATTTGCCATCCATTAACTATTCCAAAATTCTTATTTTCTTATTAGGGTAGGGGATAATCATGTATGTGGTTGTTCTGTGGCTTCTTATACCTTGCCAGTGAGGGCTTTATACTGTCATGTAATAGTCATCCCAAAGATTTGCTTTCATGGTGTTTCATGGGTTTTCATAATTTGAGAGCAGGTCAGGGTCCTCTGCAAACATCTCTGTGGTGAAGTGGTAGTGACTGCAGACAGGTGTCAACACCGTAAAATGAACACAAAACTCAGAGTTCTCATTTGTCTGCAGTGATACCAAGGATGAACGGCTTGAGAGAGGAAGTTTCCTCTCTTGGAGAATATCCTTACATTTTATGACTGATGCAAACTGGCAGAATACTGTTACTGAACTAGTAAAGTATTTGTCTAGTGATTAAACAGGAATTCATAGTTGAGGGTCATCTGGCACTCTGTGCTCAATTCAGGAATGCTTCAAAATTGTCTTTCTCTGTGCTGTCAACCTCTCTCTGAAAATACAGAAAATGTAATTTTGCAGGAAAAGGTTTTGAAATGAGCTCTAAGTTTGTGTGCATGTTTCTGGGTGTTTACTTGTGTTTAGTGTAACAGAAACACAGATGCTGATATTATTTGATAAATAGTAGTATCAACTGTTACAAATACAAAAATACCTCACTGTTGCACAAGAGACTTCCAAGATGTACTATTACAACTGGGTGTACTCCAGAGAGTGTCCATGCCTCTGTAGCAGTTCCCAGCTCTTACAGACTGTCTGAGCTCTTGAAAACTTGCACTTTGGACACTGTATCTATGTTCCTTGAAAGTTTTTCAAGATGCTGAGGTACAAGCAGGTTCAAGAGGTTCTACATATCTTCACTAAATAAAATCCAGTTTCATATGGAAAAAAGTCTTACAGGGTTTTAAACTAGCAAAGAATTCAGAATTCAGTTTCCCTGCACTTCAAATTATGAGACAGTTCCCAAACTCCAGGTTTCTCAAATACTAAGGATTTTTTAAGGCAATTTATATTAAAATGGGGTTTGTTCTGGACATGTGATGTTATAACTCTCTTGCGTTGCATGTGCCTTTTCATTTGGCGTAAGAGAGTCTGCTGAATTTCTTTAGCTGTTAATAGTATTTTAAATTTAGGAACTACAGAAAAGATTGTATTCTCCAAATTAATATCTACTTTTCATGTTAGGAAGTACACTGGTTTCACTTTTACACATATGTATATGTGTGTATATATATATCTATATTCATACCTTGAGATGAGAATGCCTGGAAAGAGACTCTCCTGTTAGTCCCCACCTAATTTTGTTGATGTGATGGCAATGTTTTGAATAGCACAGCTGGACTATTTTCAGATGGAACTGAATTGGAAGGTAAGATCCACTCATGGATGTAACCCTCTGTAGCCACTTGTACTGGGTTTGCATGGCTTGGGTTTTGGTAGCGGGGCTGGCCACAGAGGTAGCTTCTGTGAGAAGCTGCCAGAAGCTTCCACTGTGTCCAGCAGAGCCAATCCCTGGCAGCTCCAAAGATGAATGTGCTGCTGGCCAAGGCTGGGCCAATTAGAGATGGGGGTAACAGCTCTGTGATAACAGATTTAAGAAGAAAATCAAAACTCAAAACAAAGGTTGGGGCACAATTTTAATTCCAGACAGAGAAGAGCAGAGTGAGAACATGTAAGATGAACAACTCTGCAGACACCAAGGTCAGTGAAGGAGGAGGGAGAGGAGTTGCTCCAGGCACCGGAGCCAAGATTCCTCTGCAGGCCGTGGTGCAGACCATGGTGAAGCAGCTGTGCTCCTGCAGCCCATGGGGATCCATGAGGGATGCAGAGATCCACCCACAGCCCATGGGGGAGGTGCCCACCCTGGAACAGGTAGATGCCTGGAGGAGGCTGTGTCCCAGTGGGAGACCTGATGGAAAGAGGAGCCCTGCTCCCAGGCTGGAGCAGCTGTCCTTGGAGGACGGCACCCCATGGAAGAGTGACCCATGCTGCCACAGTTTTGGGAGGACTGTTGCCCCTGGGATGGACTCACACTGCAGCAGCTCACACAGAGCTGTTGCTTGTGAGATGGAGCCATGTTGGAGAAGGCCATGGAGAGCTGTCTTCTGTGGGAGGGACCCTGTGGTGCAGCAGAGGAATGACTCCTCTCCCTCAGCAGCAGGAGAAGCCTTGGGTGATGAACTGACTATAACCCCCATTCCCCATTCCTCTTGCACTGCTGGGGTAGGCAGCAGAGCTGGGAAGGAGGGAGGGGTGGGGGAAGGCGTTTCTAAGGGTTTATTTTACTTCTCATTATCCTGCTGATTTTGTTAGTGATAAATTCACTTTATATCTCTAAGCTGAGCCTGGTTTGCCTGTGATGGTATCTAATGAGTGATCTCTCCCAGTCCTTATCTCAACCCATGAAGCCTTTGTTAAATTTTTTCCTCTCTGTCCAGCTGCAGAGGGGAGTGAGTAAGCAGCTTTCTTGGATGCCTGGCATCTGGCCTGAGTCAACCCATGACACCACGGCTGGCCATTTGGTCCATGGAACCAGGTTAAAGCCAGTAATTGTTTCTCTGTCTTGAACCTAAAGCAAGGATGGCAGGCCTGATGCAAAGCCATTTCTTTTGGGCTGTGCTTTTTGCTAAAGCTAAGCACAGCCCTTGACATAAAATAAATCTTCTAACACACAACTGAGAGCTACCTGCTGGAAATATGTAGTTGCTGTTCATTTTTGAAGTGAAACATAACCCCTTTCCCCTGCAGATAATGTGCTTTGTAGACTATAATGTTTCAGAGTTGTTTTGATTAGATTTACAGTTGTTAAATACTTGCTCAAGGAGTGTAATGCAAATAATTTTGTTCTAAAGACAGCAATTAGAGTTTATTTAATCCTGGATTTAGTTTGCTTCAAATAAATTGTACATGCACTGTTACTTTAATCTTCATGTAATGTAACTTTGTATTTTGCTATCCCTGAATACAGAGGACAATTATGATGCATAAACATATGAATTTCATATTAATATGTACAAGTTCTTTATAATAAATGTGCTCTGTACTTTAGAATAATGTGTTTCTGCTGCTCATTAGCTGCCTTTTTCAGCTTAAAATGAAGTGTATAGTTCATAGTGGTTTTTACATGTTTAAATTCTGTGCACAGTAGTGACAAGCAATGACACTCAAATGTTATCCACAGTATTCTGACCCAGATAAGCCTGCTGATGTCTAGTGCTAACTAATGTAGCCAAACTCAGCCAAAAAGTCTCTGGAAGATGTGTTTTAGGCCAAAATGACTCATAAGGAGAGAGGAAAAAACATGAGTTATTTCCCTCCTGTCTTTGCATGCATTCATCAGATCTGTGCATCCTAGCCAAAGAACTAATTTTCTCATGCCAAGAAAATAATATCTTTTAATAAAACTAAGAATCTGGTCATCTTCCTTCATATAACTGTGAGATTACTTCTCCACTTTTCATAATATTTAAGGTTTTTTTGTTTGCTCTAGTTTTTGCAGGGCTTCCCCTGGCATTCTGTCAGAATATTTGAAAGACTGGTGTGGAGAAAGGGAGGAGGGGAGAGGGAAATAAGCACATCTTAAGGCTGCACCTGCTGTCCCTGGAGTGGGCCAGATTCAGAGTTGCATTTAATTCAGTGCCCCCACTGTAGTGAGGCAGAACTTACAACATTTTTTTTTTCTTTGATGAATTGAGCTGGCAGCCATCGGGAGAATAAAAGTTTCTATTTTAAGTAAAAGAGCACAGGCAACAGCCCTGTACGCTTTTGTGCGTGGCCTTGATACAAGAGCAGCTTGGTGTCTCCCTCCATTCCGTCCTTGGAGCTTATGCTGGGAGGCCTCATGAAATAAACGGGGGAAAAACCCAACCCATGAGCAGAACTTGCAGAGTTTGGTAGCAGCCGCTGTCAGGGTGTGGGCACACGGCGGAGCAGTTTGATCAGCAGCAATGCTTCCAAGCCAGCTCCTCTCTCCGACAGACACGGGTTATGCTGCGTAGGGCCACATCCCGTTCTCCTGCTGGTGCTCCAGCGGGCTTGCCGACCCCTTGGGAGCTCTGCAGTGCGCTCTGCGGGCAGCCGCTGGCCGGGGCCGTGGTGTGGAGCGGGCCGCTGGCCCAGCGCGGGGCTGTGGGCCCTGACCCCGTCCCGCCCGGCCGGGGCCATAGTGTGGAGCGGGCCGCTGGCCCAGCGCGGGGCTGTGCGCCCTGGCCCCGTCCCGCCCGGCCGGGGCCATAGTGTGGAGCGGGCCGCTGGCCCAGCGCGGGGCTGTGCGCCCTGGCCCCGTCCCGCCCGGCCGGGGCCATAGTGTGGAGCGGGCCGCTGGCCCAGCGCGAGGCTGTGGGCCCTGGCCCCGTCCCGCCCGGCCGGGGCCGCCGCTGTCCCGAGGCTGCGCCCTGGCGGCCGCAGGCAGCAGCGCCGGCAGAGCCCGGAGCGCTCGGGGGCGGGTTCCCCCGGGAGCTGGAGAAGTGGGAAGGCCAGCTAAGGAGCAAGCCAGAGGTAAAGGCCCAGGGCACAGAAAAATGGTGGGTGTATTGAGAAGTAAGGAAGTATATTATATCTCTTTGAGATGGAAGCCAGATGTACTTGATTCGAATGTGGCTGAGCAATGAGGACGCGGTAGAGTTAGGGCATAGTAGTTTGTCCCATGGCAATAATCCAAAATAAACCAAATCTGTACCAGATACCTGATATGACATGTGGCATGTGATATTTATTCCTGTACAAACCTACTATAATATAACTTGGCAAACATCAGAGCAGCCAATCATTAGCACTTCATTATTATCTTCAGGGGTGGGTGCTTCTGCAGATCTGTGATACAGACAGATCTCTCTTCTTCGCAATAGAATTGCCAATAGCATCAACATTCATGTTCTAAATGTATAAACAGATTTTGTATCCTCTCCTAGTGTGTAGTAATAGACTCCGGACTTCACATCTGAGTTCGCTAATCTGGACTGTGATCTTACACTATCTTCACAAATCAGAACATATTGTAGAAAGAGACTGAAAGAGACCAGGAGGTGCTGACTCCTGCAAAGGAAGATTGTAATGGAGTATTGAAAGACCAAGACTCGGTATGCATGGATTATGAAGCCCATCTTCCAAATTCAATCTGGGACAGAACTGGTGGTTAAAGTCTTTGCTTGTATTTTAAGCATGTATAGAATAATTAAATTATAATTGAGAATAATTTAGGCTATCCAAAATTCATTTTAATCACAGGAAAATCAATATATACTAAGATATTTTTGATTAATGCAATTATTCTGTTAAAGACTCGTTTCTGTCACATACCTTTTTGTGTTTGGTCTTTGCTTCTGCCTGCATTTCAACTTAATCTGATTGTGTTTAGGCAGACAGTGATAAGTGTTTAGAGATATGGTGGCAGGAAAGGCAGACACAGATGTTTGGAAGGAATGTTCCAGGATAATCTAATGATAGGCTGTAATTGTGTTAATTACCTCAAGTGGCACAAATGTGTTGATAAAAGAGAAGATTAAGGTAGTTTTCTTCACAGACAGAAGCAGTGTCTTCAGTACTAAGTAATTACATAGTGCTTCAAAGGCCAGGCTAGGTTTTTGCTCTAGAGGCTTGATGAAGTTGGGCAGATTTATTTCTGTCAGGATATAACAATGAAGGGGAAGCCTTCAGGTGAGGAACCCATTTGATGTATTGAGTGTTTGCTTGAAGCAGCTGGTTTCTTGATAGTGTTTTAAAATATAAATAGTAGCACACATCATGTGTTTGATGGAGTGCACATCTACCGACGTGATTCATAGGGACTGTGATCAACTATCTGGCCAAGTAAGTGGTTGGATGCTTGGGCACAGAGGGCAGTGTGTAGTGGATCATATGTTACCTAGATGAGGGCAACAAGTGGAGCACCACAGATGGTTATCTTGGGACCTATCCTTTTAACATCTTTGTCAGTAACCTGGAGGAAGTGACAGAATGGACTCTTGTCAGGTTTTCAGGTCACACAAATTTGGATGATCATTTGATACTCTTGAGGGCAGGGCTGCCATTCAGAGGGGCCTTATCAGGCTGGAGGACTGGGCTCACAGGGATGTCATGAAATTCAAGTACAACTGCAAAGTCCTGTGTCTGGTTGGGAGTAACCCCTGCAGTGATACAGGCTGGGGACTGACTGGTTGGGGAGCAGCTCTGATGGAAAGAATTGGGGAATTTTGGTGGACAGAAGGCTGCACAGGAGCCAGCAGTGGGTTCTGGCAGCAAAGCAGCTCAACAGTGTCCTGGGCTGTATGAACAGGAACGTGGCCAGGAGATTGAGGGCAGTCATCTCCCCCGTTACTCACCACTTGCTGAACTACATATCTAGAGAGCATCCAGTGTTGGTCTCTCACCCCACCCCCAAATACAGGACAGACATCGATAAACTGGAGCAAGTCTAGAGAAGGGCAAGAAAGATGGTCAGGGTCTGGAGCACTTGCCTTTTGAAGACAGGCTAAAGGAATGGGACTTGCTCAGTCAGGACAAGGGAACCTAACAACAGCCCTTACAGTGTTTCCCAAGATGTGGCCAAGAACATGGAGCTAGGCTACTCACATTGCTGTGTCGTGGGAGCAGGAGAGAAAACAGGCATGAGCTGAAACAAGGGAGGTTTAGACTGCTGATAAGGGAAAAATATTTTTCCCCCATGTGGATGGTCAGGCATTGTACTGGGAATGTAGTGACACTCTGCAGAGCCCTTCCTTGGAGTCATTCAAAACCTGACTGTTAAGAAATAATTTTAAAAGGCAAAATAAGCCCCAAATAAAAAAAAACCTTCGATAACGGGAAGGAATGGTACTGTTGAAAACCAGTGCGAACTGGAATCGCATTGGTTCTCCATATGACAGGTCATGATAATGTTATCAAAACTGAAGAACTGAGTGTACCAGGTTATTTGCATTACAAAGGGAACAATAAGATAAGTCAATAATGTTGGGGCCCTCCCCCCCTGCCATGTAGTCCTGGGAGAGGAACCTTGGGGGGGAGACACGGGGTTTCCCTGCCCCTGGTCAGCCTCATTCCCCATTGGTTGTTTTGTGTTCCCCTGTGCGGGGAAGGACCCTCGGGTCCCATGATTGAGCAGTTCCTCAGCAGAGTCCCGGCCATGCAGCTGGGGAAATAAACATCTCTGAAACATCTAGCAAGGATCGATCCGTATATATTTCTTTTCCACGGGCCTCCTTGTTTGATATGCATGTTACAGTATCCACACTGTAACAAATGGTAGAGAAATGCTGGCAAGACACCGACCCCTAAGGACAGAAAATTCATCAGTAAAAACCACTCTAGGCCTCTCTCTTCTCGCCTTGGTTTGGATATTCTCTCTGGATTATGGAAGAATCGTGGGAAATGTGGCTCACTGAGTCACAGAAAGAAATGTATCTAGAAGTTAAAGGAATCCTTGAGCAACAAAACAAGAAAGCGTTTGTTCCGGGAGATCTAGAACATCTTTTTAACTGGCTTTTCAAAAATTTCTTCTGTATTTCTCGAGACTTACTTTTTGATATTGATCCTCCTGAAATTACTGGAATTAATCACAGTTGTTTTTGGCATGAGATCTGGGATGAGATAAGGGATCAAACAGAACATGCACTAGTGAACAGAACCTCTCCATGCATCCCTTGTAATCAGCGAAGATCTTGAGGAGCATTTGTATGGTCCCATTACCCCTAGAGCAGATGATGGCCGTAATCCCAGCATGGCAGCCATCCCAGGAGTGCGTGACTGCAGCCATGCTGGCAGAGATGCCTGTGCTGGATGTGCCCGGCCCCCTTATCGCGGACCCCATCCCTGTCTTGGGATCCCCTGCTGCTCAACCACGAGTAAGGGAGCAATGCCGCAGGTGCCGTGGGTGCCATGGGCCACGTGCAGCAGAGAGGCGGCCCCCACGAGCAGCCAGGAACCGGGGATCAGCGTGGAAGCCCTCTCTGAGCACACGGCTCGGAGAGCCCTGTGGGAGAAGGGGCGGTTTCCATAGTGACACAAGGAGCCACTCAGCGCAGCGCTGAGCCGAAATGGGGCCGCTCTCAAAGCAGCGTGGAGTTGGCGGAGCGGAACCACTCACAGGGCATGGGGCCGGCAGTGATGGCAACGCGGGGCCACGCAGAGCCCAGAGACGCGCCGGAGCAGCGCTGCTCGGAGGGCGCGGAGCAGCTGCAACGTGGGGGCCGGGCTGAGACGTCGGAGTCAGCGAGGCAGCAGCCACGTGGGACAAGCAGCCACGACAAACACGCAAGCACGGGATAGGAGGAGTTATAGCAATGAAAATCACAGGAACTGTGAAATGGTACAATGTGAAAAACAACTATGGATTTATAACACGAGATGATACAGGGGAAGATTTATTCATCCATAGAACTGCCATTAGAAGGAATAACCCTAAAAATTACCTGCAAAGTGTAGGAGATGGGAAAGTTGTACAATTTGATATAGTGCAAGGAAAGAAGGGTTTACAAGCAGCAAATGTTACTGGGCCTGGGGGTATTCCAGTCAAAGGCAGCTGTTATGCACAAAATTATAAACAATATCCATCCCAGCAACTTCCCTACCCACAACCTACTTTCCCCTTTTACCCTATACCAAATATGAACCCTTTCCTAAGTTTACCCCATCCCCAGTTTATTCCTAATCCATTTTTCACCCCATGGCTTCCCTGTACAATTCCCTTTCCCTACAACTCCTCTCCGTTGCCAAGGGGGGGGATGAAAAGGGGGAGGGAAGAAATTAAACCCTCTCCTGCCTCAGTTTCCCCACAAAGCATGCCCGGAGAGTCATGTCTCCCGTCTGTCAGCCTTAAAATGTTCCGGAGAATCTGTTTGGACATTTAAAGACTCAGGAGGGTGGCTTGTTTTGTTTTGAAACTGTTCTTGTTATGTTTATCCAGTTGTTTTCAATGTTAAGTTTTAAATCTCCTTTTATTAAAAATAAATGGGTGAAATGTCGGGGTCCCTTCCCCCCGCCATGTAGCCCTGGGAGAGAGGCCCTGGGGGGAGACACAGGGTTTCCCTGCCCCTGGTCAGCCTCATTCCCCATTGGTTGTTTTGTGTTCCCCTGTGCAGGCAAGGACCCTCGGGTCCTGTGATTGAGCAGTTCCTCGGCAGAGCCCCGGCCATGCGGCTGGAGAAATAAACATCTTTGGAACATCTACCAAGAATCAGTCCATAGATATTTCTTTTCTACGGGCCGCCTTGTTTGATACGCATGTTACAGTATCCCCACTGTAACACAATACTTAATAGAGAAGTTAAATAAATGGGATTTTTAATTTCTCTCCATGTTGTGCAGAACTTTGGTGAAATACACTGGCGGTTAGAAAAGATGAGTCACTGTCTGAAATTAAAAGTGTCAAATGAGTGAGTGCTGAAAGAGTTTGTACTATGTAAAACATGTCACAAGAACCAGCTATTCTGTCCATTCTTTTTCACTGAATTTCTTCCTCTCACTTTGTCTCAGATCCCATTAATTTGGAAAGCTGGAAATTAGTTTGGGATAAGGACACTAGAATGCCCTGTCTTTGTCACTTTTTATGCTATCAAATGAATGTGTCTTACGTTTGACTAATAGATTAACATGTGACCCCTGTATTTTTGCAAGCACAAGATCTCAAATGTTTGCTCATCAAAATGAGAATGGAGTATTGGAAAAGAAGTAATTACAGACTTTTAGAAAGTAGAGTTAAGATTTTCTTTTTTCTTCTTTTTCTTCTCTAAGCAGGACATCTGAAAGAATGTTCTCTGGCATCCCTTTTTTCCTGAAGGCTTTAGAGGAGATCCCATGACATTTGCAAGAAAAAGAGTCCAATAATTGAGTCACACATAAGAGAATGAAAATTGTAATTAAAATTTATATAGCATGTTTTATGAAAAAAGCACTTTGCAAATAATTGGCAAGCACTGCTGAAATGTACAGTATCAACTAGAAACATTATGAGAAAAGACAGATCAAGTGTACTGTAAGTCATTACTCTTGGAGAGCTCCACATGGCATTATTGTGCTTTTCAAAGTGAAGATAGGAATTTTTTTTAAGGTTATTCTTTGCATATTCTTTCTGCTTTAAATTAGAACAGCAAGGAGTTGAGTCACCTTGGCTTCTGCTTGTCAAAATAATCAGGAATCATAGGTGAATTGTGACTAAGCCCAAATCTTAACAAAAGCATATTCGTATTTGGAAACAAAATGTAAAATCTCGTCTCTTGATCTTCTCCTTCCCGTCCCCCCAGCTTTTTCTTTTCCGTCCCATACTTTTGTTTTCGCTGTACTTGCTGGTCTGGGAACTATTAAAATAGGACTAGACAAGCTCTGGTTTGCCCCCAGATGTGCTGTGATACTATCTTGTTGGAATCTCCATTTTTGAGACCTAACCCACAGAGAATCAGTTGAAGTTGAGGTAAGCAAGTAAACTTTTGAGTACTCGACTTTGTTACTTAAACGTTAATTTGGTGCTGAAAAGGAGGAGTCACTAGAGGATCAGAGGTTTTGTCTTTTCATGTTTGATCTGTTTGAGACTTTTCATTACTGTGCTTAACTCAATATTTTTTGCCTTTTATGCTAAATCTTTTTGTGACACAAAACTGTCAATAACTGAATCTTCTTCATTTAATATTTTCCTTCTGATGAGTCAAAGGAAGGGTAATGTACTTCCAGGTTTGTGTGGATGAGGGAAACCTGAGCAATGTGCTGGGTTTGATAACTTAGTTAATGGAAATAAGATTCTCTCTGTTTCAATGGAGATTGTGAAGCTGTTCTCCAACAAGAGGAGAAATTGGGTGCCTGAACAGCATTATGGAACCATCCAGCAGTGCAGTATAGTGTTTGAAGAACTCCCTTATGTTCCCATGTTTAGTTTTGCACTGCAGTAGTCAACATCCATTGAAATGGCAGGAGGATTTAGGGAAAATGAAAGCAGAAGGTGATTTTTTTTTTTTCCCATTTTTCATATAGCAGAGGTTTCCTGGGAAAGGTTAGTCCTGTAAGAAAAAAAGTGGACAAAATCAGTGATAATCTATTTATCATCTATGGATGATGCAGATGCGGGGAGCATATTGGAAAATTTTAAAAGAATATTATATAACTGATTTTTGTACTCTTGACATATATTTAATGGAAATTTACACTTGCATCTGCTTGTCAAACCAAAATTGTCCCTGATGAAGCATATCCTTGATAAGACAGAAGAAAATGCCTCTTGACATGGGTTTTTGAACTCTGGGCTGGGAAGAGCTGTGTTCTACAGGAATGATCAGAGGGAAAGGGACCTGCAGAGTCTGCTAGGGTCTCAAGGGGAAGGTTCAATATCTGTATGGAACACCTAAGCAGAGAAGACATGGTTGGATAATGCACCAAGAGGAAGAAGTAAGATGTAACTGGCATCAGAGAAGCAAGTAGTTGTGAAAGCAGGGATGGGACTATATTTATCTATGAGACAGGTTGTGAGGTAGGCAAATAATTAATATGTTTGTTTCACTGAGATTTTTCCAAGTAGAAGTTGGCCTTCGTGCCTTTTTTTGAAAGGTGTTGTGTAATCTTTTGAAGGAAAGCGAATTTGCCATAAGACAAACTAGGAGAGTCCAGTTTACGCTAATACAAAGACAGCTCTGTGTGACCATGGAGCAGTTTTTCCCATTAGTCCTTCTGACTGTTCCATCAAATGATTGATTTCTTATTTTTAATTTTGAAGGGAAAAAATAGAATACGGTTTCTGGAGCATTTTTGAAAATAATACTCCAATTATAAAAACAGGAGGAATGGCATGTCTGCTCTCTGTATCCATCTCTCTGTCATTTGACGCTCTTTTGGTGTGGTGTTTTGTGAGACCCCTGTCCAAGTGTATGGCCTTTCAAACATCTTATCATCTCATTCAAATTGTACCTGTCTTATTTACCTGTTCAGGATGTCCGTATTAAAGATCTGAATCCTCCCAAAGATCCTTGAGGTAATAGTGTTTAGGGATTTTTGAGGGTCTGTCTATAGTATTGACTTTCAAGTTGCTATTCCCAGATTTGAGTTAGTGACTAACAAAAAAAGTTTCCTTATGTTGGAATTCAGATGGTGTGATGAGTCTGCAACACATTCCCATTGTACAGCTGGTTTTGCTGTAGCTGTGTGCTGTCCATATTGATTAGAAGAGCTTGAAATTCCTCAAGTTTGTCTCTAGGACCAATATTGATGGCTTCTCTTGTGAAGTTCTTCCTGAATTATGGCGTACACAGGGTCTTTTTAAAATACATTATTAATCTGATCTTTAAGAAATGCTCCTGTATGTTTCAAGACATTACCTTTTTATTTTGAACTACTTTGTTTCTAGCCCAGGTAGGAGTGCTGTGATTTTCCCTGCTTATAAACACTATGGAAGTAGAACAGTGTCAAGTCAGTAAGGTGGGGAGTGGGAGCAGACTAAGCATGCTGAAGAACTTCACATACTGTAAGCAAGAGATATGTTTAGGTTTGGTTGTTGATAGTTCTTTTGGGTTTGGTTTTGGTTAGACTTTTTCTGTTTGGTTTTTTTTTCCCCTAGGGGACTGTTTTGGCTTTTCTTTGTTTGTTGGGTTTTTCCTTGTTTGGTTTTGGGGTTTTTATTTCTAGGGGGAGAGAGAGAGAGGTATCACTACTTAGTTGAATAGATTTAATCTCTTTGGAAACTTTTCCAGATACTGAGACTAAATTCTTTGTTATTGCTTCCTCTTTTTCTCCTTCACTCTTTCCTTCCCATCTTCTCACTTGTGAGTGGGACCAAATGCTGTGCTTACTTGGCTCATTGTAAACATGGAATGCAACAGCTTTTAATGGAAAAATGGAACTTCTTTTCTCTTTAAAGTTGTGTAGCTGGTAAGAAGATCAGCCTGGAATGAGATGCATTGCTTTATTACTTTCAGTGTGCTTTGTGCCTATTGACTCACCAGACATTTGTGAAAGGGAAAATTATGAAGTATTTTTAAATTGCCAACACTAGATACAAGTGAAAAAATGAAATTTAGATTTTTCAAGTCCAGTTCTTTTGCTGAATAAATATTTACAATGCCTGTTTATAACGTCATGTCAAATTAAACTAGTATTTATTTTGCCTGGATGAAAGCCACAAGTAGCCTGAATTAACCTTAAGAAAAATGTTGAGATTGCAAAAATACTGAGGTCAATATAGCAAACAGTTCTCTGAGTACTGCAAATGCTGTTTTTGCAGTTTAAGTCCAGCTTTCTTGGATAAAACAGTGAAAATGTCTCTCAGATCAGTTTTCAGTTAATAGAAAGTTTGATATTCATGATTTTATTTTCATGAAATGTAAGTAATAAAATGGCAATGTTTTACCCTTAGTGGTGGAAAAGACCTTGTAACAAACCCCAGAAGATTATACTAGGGGGAGCCTGATAATATTTTTTTTTATGCTAATTCTCGTTTTGCAGTGGGAGTGAATGATGTCATCCTGTCTCCTCCCACTGTGTAAACTAAGCTTGTGTCAAAGTGTTGCTGCCTCTTGTCACAGAGAGAACGGTTCACTTAAATGCAGCTGCAGTACTTTTGTGTGATACCTGTCAGAGCCATTCCCAGTGCGAGGTTGGGTTTGTGACCATGATGTCAAGATTTGTCTGTCTTCTTTTCTGTGGATATATTGCACTAAACCTGGGAAATACTCAGAAATTGCCAAGAGGCAAGTAGCTATGACAACTTTCTGGGGGTTTGTTTGTTTTTTTTGTTGTGGGGCTTTGGGATTTTTAATGCCTGTGTTTTGTTATGGAAATTTGCTTTCAATATGTTAGGAATGATTAAAGGTAAGAAAGATTAAAGATGAAAGAAGGTCGGTGAAAAGGGCAAAGTCCAGGTAGAACAGCAACCTTAAAGCTCTTGAATAAAATAAGCTCAGAAGTTTTCATGGTATCTTGTGACTCTAGTGAGAAGTACTGTGCAACAAAGTTACTGTATTTAATGATTTATAGTGATTCAGACAGCAGTGTGCAGGTCTATGGTTTAATATCTTAAAGACAATGTGACTTAGAAGCACCCCGTGTTGCTGGTGGAAGGTTTCAGTTCTGTCTTTGAAAGAACTTGTATACTTTCCGTTTTTATGCATCCTTAACAATTCAGTAGGACTTGACTACTGTGGGTCAGGTTGCATGCAGTTTGAGGGCGAGAACTATGATTGATTAAAATTTGTACAAGAAGAAAAGCCCCTCCAAACTTGTATGAATATGTTTTTAACTATTTCTTTCTCCCAGAGTCTGGAAGTACAGTAGATTTGCAAAGCTGGCAGTGATCTCTTCTCCTCCTTGGTAATATGACACGCATAACATTGGCATTTTATTAGTATTTTATTGCTGACTGCAGGAAGAACAGTCATAGCATAAAATTAAAAGAGTATTTCTCTATCTGGATGGTAAAACACTTCTTAGTGCCTTGGCATTAAAGCAGCAATTTCCCAACTGTTTCTGTACTGCACGTATTGCTCTCACTTTGTGGAAGTGCTTGCTTGAGTCCACTGTGCTTTGTAATGCATTTTACATCTGCAGTCTCCTGCAGCCACTGACATTTAGTGGAAGCTGTGATTTAGTTATGAAAACGTTTATTAAGAAATAAGCACTTTGAGGGCTTCCTAGGAAATTCTGTTCCATAGAAGGGGAACCTAAAGGTATTTTGGGGAGTTGAGATGATTTTTCACCCCTCACCCCTCCTTAAGAGACTTCTTTTTCCCAGGATTTCATTATTTTTCTTTCTTCCTTGTGATGATATTCTTTTGAAACTATCTTTCTTTTGATCTCATCTTCTGGAGGCAGTGTAGAGTTTTCTGCATACTGGTAATAGTGGAACAATACGTAGTCAGCAAGTAACAGATATGCAGTTCAAGTCAAGCTAACTCTAACACTTTAGTTTTGTCAAAAAAGGACTTAAGAGAGGATTATGTTGACCAGAGAGGAATCTTGTATGTATTGCCTACATTGAGGGAAGGAACTGTTCCAGTGCTTGTCTTTTTTATGTGGTTTCACTGGACTTTCTGCTCACTACTGTAGAATAGTGGCTCTAAATTTATGCTAACTGTGAAATTCAGACAAAGCTTCTAATCCACTGCAAGATTAACTCTGGCATGCGTTTTTTTTCTGTCCTAAAATAACATTGCAGAAGTGAAGTTCTGTTTGCCGAGTGCATAAAGCTGCAGGTGGAAACTTCATTTCTTTTCAGTGAAATAGCATTTTTAAGTTTCTCCCATTGCAGTGTGGAAACATCAGTCTAATTCTTTTGTTTGTAGCTGCCTCTCCACTTACTATTTACAAAGAACTGCGTTGAAAAAGCAAGTGTATTAGTACTTAGCTGCTACCTGGAAATGCTCAAATGATTTTCTTCTACAACATTGTTTTTTTTGATAGGGAGTACAGACTTTCTTCATAACCAAAGAGTATATGTGAATCTTAAAGTGTTTTAAAAATGAAGATATGTAGTGGTAATATTCTTTTAAGAGGGCTATTCTGCCTTGCTATGCAAGCTTAAATTCCAGTGAATTTCTGTGCTCTTTAAGTCACGAGGTATGAGGCTTCAGAGTCCCTCTTGCTCTCTGGGGAACAGTGGAATCAAGTCCATAACTTGAAGAAGGGCAGTCTAGCCAAACTTGCTTTCTGGTGGTGCAGGTACTTGTGGCAACAGGTTATCAGAGGAAATCTTGCCCTTCTTACCAGCACTTTGCATTTCTAGTGCTCACATCTTCTCTCCCAGAGGTGAAACATGCTGACCCGTTGTCTCATGGACTGGGATTTCCTTTCAGTGGTACAAGGTGGAAGGAACATCTTGCCTCCTGCAGCTGCAAAGGAACAGAGCCAGTGCAGTGACTTCCAGAGCTGTTTGAGACACTGTGTGCAAATGTGCTTGTCA
Source organism: Aphelocoma coerulescens (assembly GCF_041296385.1). Taxonomy (NCBI): domain Eukaryota; kingdom Metazoa; phylum Chordata; class Aves; order Passeriformes; family Corvidae; genus Aphelocoma; species Aphelocoma coerulescens. The sequence continues at coordinate 101,294,693 of NC_091013.1, read as the reverse complement.
GGAGGCTGGAACACAAATTGCTCCCTTTTCCCATATATTTTTGTACTTTCACCTCCAGAAGTGTGTGTTTTACTAGGATGAAAAAGAAAATATTAATGCTTTTCTCAAAAGAGTGTCCTTTATTAGTGAATTCTTTCTTTCATTATTTTGACTTCAAAGGTTATGGCATTGTTGGATAATAATAACAACTAAAGAAAATATAATTGGGAAGGAAAGGCTGGTGAGTATTGTGTATTAGTATGAAGGCAGTGGTTTTTTTACAATTATGTATGCGTTTCATCTGGCAGATCAGCTGCTAAGGAAATTCTGCAGTCAATGCCTTTGGATACTATGTGAGGGATCACAGAACAGCAGAGTGGGAGATGATGGTACAATTAGGGATGATATTTCATCCAGTATTTCAGCCGCTCTCTGTTTGACATTGCCTAGCCTCTAAAGTTTTTCTTCTAATTAGAAATTTTCCATTTATTTTTGTCTCTCCCATTATGCCATTATGTCAGTGCCATCCAACATATGTAATTCTTCAGTTCAACGCTGTCATACTTTATTAATGGGTGGAAACAGTTGCAAGGCATAGGTGCCAGAGTTATAACTTGTCATACTCTGTCTAATTTTTATGGTTCTGTGAAACAGAAAAGTTCCATTCTTAAAGAGTGCAGTGTCGTCTCTCTAGACAGGAATTAAGTACAGACCAAAAGTCTTGTCTTTAGAGAATGAGTTGGTAAGCAGAGCATCCTGGGTCTGAGACAGAGATGAGAAAACAAAGCCACAGAATCCAGAATAAACAAGGTACAGGACATAATCCACAAGATTGTACTGCCTTGTAAACCATGTTTCACTGGTATCTTTCCAGTTGGAGCTGATACAAATGTTGAGGGCAACAGTTGTGGAACAAGTTCTTAGCGTTTGGTGAAACAGTATTTCATGTTTTGATTTTGTCACTTGACTTTCCAGTTACAGCACAGATGTGCATGGAAATGTGGATTTTCACTACAATCTCTGCTTTCGGTAGCTTTTGTCTATCTTTATGTTCTGTTTTACTTTGTTAGAGATGAAAAGAATTTGGAGTTGATCCCTCCTTATAAAAATGCAGTTTTATGAAGTTATTTAAATGAGGAATCTGACTGTTTTTCTGGTTTGTTTTCAGGGGATTTTTTGACATGTTTCTGACCACTGTGGTTTTCCTACTATTTGAATTAGTCATCAGGTACAGTGGAATCCAGGTCCATCTTTGTTCTACTTTCCAGTACTCAGGCCTGTCCTACTCTGCTGTCCAGGAAGGGCTCAGGAAACCCTAATTTGGCTTTCCCCTGGTTGCTGTCTTCTTAGGGAAAAAGTATATGGACTTGACATTTCTTAGGGGACCATGTGAAAAAGCCTGATTTACAGAGTCCTATAGGGAAAACCAGATCCAAAACTTCCGTGTATCTACAGTTGTAAGCTGTGGGGAAAAGTGGGAAAAACAACTGTTTTACACTGAGGATTTTTTACTTTGTTTGGAAGTACTGAATATGTTTGGTCTGATACTGTAGGTAGCTACTGGCTAATATTTGTAACTTAAGGTAATTATAACTGACATCCCTTCGAGAGTAAATGCTGTATTTAGAGTAGACTCCCAAACTTTGATATTTGTGAAAGGAATAGGCTAATTTTATTCATAGCTAAGTTTGCTGGCTACGCCATGTTGTGTAATATGTCTTACTAAGCAGAGGATAAACTCAGCATGTGTTTTCATTTACTAGTGTCAAACAGTTAAAACAATGTAGAGTTATTTCAATGTGTCACAGTTATTATATTGCAACAGCCAAACCTTAAACTTTTGTCCTGCCCTCTCCCCTCCTCCCAGAAGCACCCCTTTAGTAGCTGTAGGATGGCAGGACAAAAATTGTAAGACAGGGGAAATTCTCCTGGAAGCTGTGGGTTTTTGAACATGCAGTGAAGCTGGCATATCAAAATATCACAAAAGGACTGAAATGACATGTGGTTTATATGTTACTCTCCCCATGGTTTACAAAACATCTTTCTGGGAACTATTTTTCAAAAGGCACAATGCATTAACCTTTAAAAAACATTCTTATGAAGAAGGGCCAGTTTGAACTAATTTATTTAACTTCATTTTTTGTTGTGTCTGGAAAAAGAAGTGTGAAATTAATTTGGGGGTTTTTCTTATGTTTAATGGCACATAAATGACAAGTCCAACAAGAAATTTAAAAGGGATCCTTCATCTGGTGTAATAGAGTGACAAGGGTTTTCAGTCTCTGGATATATCATGGCAAATTTGGCTCATTCTTACCAAAAATGAAAACAGCCTGTAAGAATGTAACAATTATAGCAGTTCATTTAATCAGTTATCTTATCATGCAGAGAGTTGTGTCCTAGGCTTGCACATAAACATATCAAAACCCGGTACTGAGTGTCAGGCTTCCAAGTTCAAAGATAATCTGCAATACCAGAATTCCATTTTTATACTGGCACAGTCAGTGGTGCAACATTGTGATGATACATATGGGTGGATTCTGCCAGAATTAAATTCCATTGCATGTGAAGGCCTCCAAAATGATCTCACTGCTGGGTAATCTATACAACCTTCCACCTCTTCATTTTAATTTTAGTGTTCCCAAGTATCACTTTTTGAACTTTATTTTTCAGCCCTCCTTCATATAATCTTTGGATCTAGGTGTTCCAGAAGGACAAGCTCTGTAACTCACTTGAGGGGAGAGCTAAAGGCTAAATCCTGCTGCTGCTCTGGGTCCAGACCTACTGTATATGGATAGTATAGTCTGTGTATCTGTTGAATGATGATACAGTGAATAATGAACATTGGGTTTGAGGCTTCTTTGGACTCACCTGGTATGCACTACACACTGCATGTGGGAACAAAAGTCTCTGTCTGCTCTAGGGGGAAAAAATGGCTAGCAGTGACCTGCCATAGTCAGAATTGTTCATGCAGCTCCAAGTGAATTTATTTTCCTTGGGGAAATTCAAGTGCAGACTTGAAATTGTTTGTGAGCAAGATAAATTTGTTGCTGGGGAGCATTCTTGACTATTGCCTTTCACAGGAGATGATTGGAGTCCTACTCACTGGCATGGTGAATCTTGGTGAGAACAGAAGCAGGTATTCGTGTTCTGGACAGGCTGCAGCCTAAAATAGGTGCCATTAGCAAAACAGCCCAGCCTGCATTACCTTCCCAAGTGGAAAAGGGCAGCTGGAAACAGGCCAGATGCTACTCAGACTTGCCTGACAGGCCTTAGTTCAAACACTCTTAGTTCAAAATTGTTTTTTCTACAATACACGACAACTCGTGTGTAATACAAGTTTGCTTTGTGAGATATGTATTTGTCCTATTGTGCTGGGAGAACGGTGGTCATGAAGATGACTACTGGCAGCATCATGAATGAAACCTTTGTATGGGCAAGGCCTGGGCCATCTTTTCCAGTACAGCCATGCTTCAAAACATAACTATCATGTGCCATTTTACTCTGCCTACATCAACTCTACACCTCCCCACTTGAGCAAACCAGTGTGTGTCATATCAAGCTGAAGAAAAAACAGATCAAGTTTTGAACCACCAAGTGAGTTTCTACTGTTCATGAAGTTGTGATTGTAGTTATGGTCACCAGAATTGAATGTTTTTACACTCACTGCTTAACCAAAGTTATGTCATCATAGTGTGTAGATATCCAGGCAAGGTTACAGAAGGATGGTTGCATTCAGAATGTCAACACAGAATCTTCACTGCTGCAGAACTGCTGAATAAAATGCTGGTAAAAAATTTGAGGCACTAGCTTTGAGGATTCTAGACCTAAAAGCAGGGAGGTAGGCAATGCTTTTTTTTGAGAGGAAAACTACTTTTCTCCCAGTCTGGAGGGGAGTGTTTATTGCACTTGTTCAGAGGTTGGTAGACAAAATATAACCTGTGTTCTCTAAAATGCTTTAGAATTGTTGCTGAGGTCCATCACTTTGCAATAATTTAGTATTATTTAGAGCATCTTCTGGAAGAAAAATAAATGAGGCAAGTGAATCCACAATTTTTCTAGGCTAATTGTAGCCTTGGCTCTTATATAAATCCTGTTTACCTTGAACAAGTATGTCATCAGGCATGAGGGCTCCATGTGAATAAATCTACTTCTATAAAACCCAGCTTAATGAAGTGCCTAAACCTCTGCATGTGATTTGATTTTTATTTAGTTTGTGTGTGTGTATGGTGTGCTAACACTAGAATATCACTGTATGTACTTAAAAAGAAATTGTAGTTCTATACTCTTTCTCAAGCTGAAGAGTTGATGGCAAAACGGATTCTCAGAGTATGAGGGAATTTTTTGGTAGGGCTATTTCAGCATTTTTATATAGTTCTAAGGTTTTGCATTATTCTTGAAATCTGTTCAGGAAAAGCACAATTCAATGGAGTGGGAAAAGATTCTTTCCAATCACCTGCAGTTGTGGCATTAGTTTATGAATCTATAAACGGCCACAGAGTGCTTGATATGAGTTTACATAATTAATACTTTGGGAACCTGGCCAATTTTAAAAGGCTGAGAGTGTATGTGGGATAACATTATTTTTAAACTCATATTTGGAAAAGACTTTTCTTCTTTTGTCAGCTGCTTGCAATATCTGCTCTATATTAATTATTCACTTTAATTTTTCTTTTTATGATGCAAAAGTCTGGAGTAATTTTAGAATGCGTAAAACTGTGGTTGGTTCAAAAATACAAATAAGTACGCTTGAAAGTCCCAGAAGATCATTTTCTGACTTCGAAGTTAAAACATTTTCTGGCAATTTAGATTATCTCATTACCACAGTTCAAGCCTATACATGAACAAGAAAAATACACACTGAGAAAATTACAAGACTTTCAGACCTTATCGCTTACCACTTTTCTTTTGAAACCTCAGTGTGTCTGTGCAATATGCACAAACACTTGCTGAAAATTAGTGCAATAGTCTGAAAGTTGGTAAGAACTTGAGCTTTGGGATATAAATAATAGAAAGAAAACTCTACATTCTGACCTGAACATTTTGGCAGAGTTCCATTCTGTGGCTCACACAAACACTGAAGTAGTTGGATTAAATGGCAGGGCAGAGTTTTTATTTATAGCGCAGTGTGCAGCTTGTTTCACAGTCAGGAAAATGGCTGCAGTCAGGCTTAAGAAGCATGAATTGTCTTAGTTTGGTGAAGAGATGACTCTCTTGGTGCTGAGATTTCATGTTCACCATGATTTCAAAGTGGTGGGGTTTCATGTTCAGCTTGAATCAATAGGTCTCCTTCTTTTGTCAAAAAGCTTATTAACAGCTATTTACTGTGTGAACATGACTATGAAATTGCTTCACAGTGGCAGCTCGTCATTTTCCACCTTACAGATGAGCACCAGCTTTTAGCTATGATCTGACAAGCACCAATACTGCATCTCTTCAGCATTCTTTCCTGCTCTTTGGTTTAGTTATGAGGAACACAAAAACTGGCAATTCTAATAGAAATGTCTTTTTGCTTGTGTTGGTTATTCAGTGCTCCTTAGTAGCTGACACATCTGATGTGACTTGGTATTATGGAGTAGGAGTTAATTTATGTCCTTTGTTAATCAAATCTGTATAAACATAAATAAGATCTTTTTTCAAAAGATTAAAATACTATTATGCAATTATTTTTAGCTGAAGAATTTCTTTTGAATTGTTGGCAGATTTGGGGATTTTTGCTCCAATGAAAAATCTATACTTAACTTGCACACACGTAATAAAGTCATGAGTGAGATTTCACATATACTCTCTAGTACACTGAGGCATGGATGTGCACACACAAAGGCAGTGTGGGACCTTGCTCATTTTTGGTAAATGCTTTGGGTCAAAAATTATTTGTTTTAATCTTTCACACTTTCATCAATCCCCTGTACTTTCACAATTTTAGTAACAGGGTCAAATAGCAGTTGATAGAAGCATTAGTATGTTGTTAATGTACAGCTATGAATTCTTAGAAAGCAGTTTCTTAGTAATGTAACAGATGTTTATTGTGTTCCCTTTCCACTCAGAAATACTTACAGCAATTAGCAAGGGACATCATATGCTATTATTATATTTATTTGAAGGCAATGTGAGGTTACTCGTAGTATTAAGGATGTAGAACAATTACAGATATTCCACCACATGTAGGGAATAGATAATCTCATTTATGCCCTGTTGAAATTTCAGGTATTGTGAATAATTTTTTCCATGACCTGTCTCTTCTAGATTATTTTCCAATAATTTGTTTTTGTAGTATTAAAACACTTGTCAGTTGTCAAAAATCCTGGCGCTGGGACAACCATCTCATTTTAAAACTCCGAAGTCATGAAGCATTATTTATGTGCTTAATACTCTCTTAAATCAGAGAGCATTCCTTGGGAATTAATGTAATCTACTGCACACTGGGTTAAAAGATCAGTAATGAGAGAGACATAGCTTCCTACATACCATAAATTCTCCATGAGCATTTGGATTCATGCCTGAGAGAAGTACAAGTAAAATGCAAAGTCAGGCCTGCAAAGATTGCTTAGCTAATGGTTTCGTGCCCCTAGAGGTATGTGCCCCTATTCCACCCCAAAATTTTCATAAGCCTTCCTTTTGTGTAGCTAATAGCATTCTTTATTGGCATTTTTCAATGAAACGTTGGCTGGAGAATTTATTAAAAAAAGTAAGTATAGACATAAAAAGATGGGTTGGAAACAGAGATTACTTCCTACAGCCTTCTTTCATCTCTGTAGATAAAAGGCAACATGGTGAAAATAGAGCAGGTGATGTAACAGAGAAAGAATTTGGAAATATAGTCAGAGAACATAAACTCTGTGCCATATCCTGGGTGGGAAGGGAAATATGTGGAAGAAAAGATGAAACACCTTCAGTAGCAAAAATAAGCATTTGTCTTATATTAGTACTCAATCATAGGCATAGCTTTTATCTTACGTGTTGTATACTTACTAGGCTTGGTGTCCATTATTTTCTGTAATCCACTGATTTAGAACCATTTCCTTCATATTTCAGTTTTCTTAAGACAAGTTAAAAATGCCTCTGCTTTGCAATGTGTTCATAGTGCTGAAGAAGAATTTCTGTTAAATTTAGGAATTCAATAATACATTCTAAATTTATGAAGTATTTATTAGTACTTTTTAAAATTAAAGATGTACTGGCAATTCATTGCTTCTTTCTCCAGATGTGTTTGAACTGTAGAATCTTTCCTTTGATCTCTGCAAATTCAGAATGTGGAACAATATAGAAGAAGATAAAAAGGATCACCTCTGATTTTTCTTGATCTGTTGGGGTTTTTGTTGGGGTTTTTTTTAGAGTAGTAGTAAGAAGCCAGGTCATCAGTCTTGAGATCTGTCTCATCTAATGGTGCAAGATGAGATACATTTTCCAGCTGGAAAAACTATGTGCAGTTGGAATCAATCCTTATAGGACTGGGCTGTATCCAGCAAGTGTCATAGACATGTGTGAGAACGTTCAGTTTGGACACCAGGAACATAAGTGAAACCACTTTATTTTGACTGCTCTTTTGGAAACATAGGGCAATTTTTTAAAATTTACATTTTGTTTGTTTGTTTGTGTCTACAGCTTTCTAAACTGAAGGGAAGTAACTGTCTAAAAGCTTTGTTGACAGACTTGACTACACTGACAAGTCCAAATCATAGTTGTCATAGCTCAATAGAATTTCATATTTCGGTACTGCTTTTGTTTACTGACGAAGTTTTCTTACTCTTTCTGAGTTTAGCATTTTATATACAACACCACCTAAGAATTCTTATGTGTGCTTCAGATATTTAATTGCTTTATCATCTGTTTGCCCCTAAACAGTGGGGAATTTATTCCAAAGTTAACACAGAATATTGCAAGCACCTTTGCCAAGTGCCCATTCAGAGCTATTAATCCCTGCTGTATTTGAAGTCCTGTATATCTTGGGTGTTATTTTGAGCAGAGAACACAGATATTTTCTGTGGTCATATGAGGGTTGCAGTGCTGGAGATGGAAAACCATTGTGACTGCAGAAAAAGGAGAATCCCATTCCGTTTCCATCTTTTTGCATATTATTTTAAAGATTCCTGCTTCAACTATACCCAGCATAATGGGAGGACTTATAAATAGAATTTTGCCTGTTTCTGAATCGGTGTCTCAATCTAGTTTGTTTTCCTTCAATTTCAAAGCAGGTCTTTATAGACAACTCATCTGTTTCTATTTGCCCAACCCAAGTTGTTTACCAAATGTGCACAAGGCACAAAACATTCTCCCTCACTGAAATGAGTATAGGAATTACACTGGATGTTGCTCAAGAACCAGAAAGAGGTTCTTGAGTAATATCAAAGGGGCATCAAAGGGAACTTTGGACTTTTAACCACTGACTGCTATTCTTTGAGCCCAGTTTTCCATCTACCCCATAAAGTAGGCATCCGGTCTGCATTTCTCCAGTCTGTCAGGAAGGATACCTGTGGAAATTGTGTCAAACTTGAAGTAAATTATGTTCACCCCTTTCCAATTATATGCAAACCCAGTAATAACATTACAGAAGGCAGCAGGCTTTGCTGGACTGCCTGGTTTTGGTAAATTTGCTTTGGCTGTTCCAAATCACCTTCTTGTTCATCACATGCATAAGTGTGACTGTTCCTGGTGACTGAGGTTAGGGGGAACAGCTTGTGGTTTCCTGGATGCCCTGTCTTGCCTTTACTCAATCAATTGCACTGAGATATTTTTCTGTTCTCACATAACAAATTAATCTTGCTTCTCCCTGGCAGTTCTTTCAAGCTTATCTATACACTGAAGAGATCACACCTTATTGGATTTTCATTCTATGTGTTAGAGATATGAAGAAGGATGTTGGAATTCACACACAGCACTGATGAGGGCAGCCCTCCTTGAGGCTTTATGGTGCATACTTAGATGTGCAGAACAAAAGCTGTAGCCTTCAAGTGGAAAAATACTCATTTTTACGAGGAAACATAGGGCTGAAATGGACTTCCCTGAACTCATTTTGACCACCTTGTTCTTATTCCTGAGACCGTTTGTTCCAGAGTATAACTGCCTATTTTCCAGAAATCTTCCTTGTTACAGTTTGTCACTTCTCTTCACAGATGTGGAGCAGAACTTACTTACACTGCTTTTCCTCAGGAATTTGTTTGCCATATATGTTTGGGTACTGTCTTCATATCTACCCATGTACTTTCCCTCTAAGGTTGATGACTCCTATTTTTTCAGGCTTCTTTCCTGGGTAACAGACTCTGTACCTCTAGTCATTGACTTTGCCTTTTTTCCTGGATTTATCAAGTTGGTCTGTTTTGCAGTGCTCTATGTACTTATCCATTAGTGATAAGAGATCTTTTCAGAAGTGAGAACTAGTGCATGAAAGGACTGGGATCCATCTCTTCAGATTTAAAATAGAGAAGGTAACAATTTTGAAACATACCTGGACATGTTGGTGATTCTGAGACTTACAGATTAATTTACAACTAGAGGATTGGAAATACATGCTAGTTTCAAATTTATTCTGTTAGTATAGCTTGTAAATCCTCCTAGCTGTCTAAATACATGTTTAAGCAGTTTTGTCCTTATAAAATTACCATGTGCTGATTCACAGAAGGAAGTAAAACAAAGTTAGCTTTAAAACCATCTAAGACAATGCTAGTACAGAATACTGAGCTAAAGACTTGCTCTTTCAGCTGCTTGGATTATGGCAGATAAGGTAATACTTATGACAGACAGAGGATTTCAGGATATGACTACCTATTATGTTCTATTAGCAAAGATATACATGCAAATTTCAATTTATTATTGATTGGGGTTTTTTTAAATGTTAGTTTGGAGGTGCTTTATTCTAACACAGTAGAATTTATATTTTCTTGCTGTCAGTTATTTTGATATTCTTCTTTTGAATGATTCCTCCCAAAGTGTTTCAAAAGATCCCCAGATGAGTAGTCACACGGTGAAAAAAACCCTATGTATTATGATGTAATAAATGGTGACCACATGTAAGGAACAGACTCCAAATTGGCTGTAAGAAATGAGTCCCTCACTACAATCTGGGTACACAGTAACAACCCATGTAGCACATTATGTGTGCACTCAGTAATAAATGCTAAAATCCTGGATTGTAAAGCGTGGTGTCGTCCCTCTTCTCACAGAAGCAGAGGCGACTGCAGTTCCAGATAGTGGTTTTCATTATGCCTTTGATTTTGAATTCTTCAAAAATGCACTGATATTCGTGAATGAAAAGTGGCTTAAGGAAGTGGTGATGCCAAACACTGCCTGCCACAGAGTAGGTTAATGGCAGTGATGATGCACTGCCTGCTCATGAACATGGTTATAAGAAAGCTATTGCATTGAGGTCTATGGTCTTTAATACCAGTCACTTCAATACATTTGTTGTTTATGGGCAGAGCCAGACCAACAGCATTTGAATTCTTCACCTGCTCAGGTTCTTAGTGTTTTGTTGAGCTTTTCCTCCTGAGGAAGAACTGCTGTCAAAGAAAGTCCCTGCTTTTATTCAGCTGATCAGGTCTAAAATATGATCACCTTGTATGAGGCCATGTCCAAAGACCACATTTCTCTTTTAGAGTTTGCATTGGCTGATGCTCTTTAAAGGCTTAAAGAAAGAAAGTTACACCTAGAAAATTTTGGAGACTCTTCTTGCTCCCCGCAGTCTTCTGCTTGCCTCTGTTGAATATATTTATGTAGACTCTGTCAGGTTCTTTGGCCAGGACACAGTTTTCTTGGTAGCCCAGCCTGGGTGGAGTTGCCTTGGACAGGTTTCCTTGGACAGAAGAAGGAGCCAGGATTGGAAAGACAGCTCTTCTGGACAAGATGCAGTCACTGTGTCATCAGCTCTGTCCAGGTGAAATTACATCCAAAAAAATACATGCCAGGCCAATCTGGAAAAAAAACCAACAAACAAGGAGCTTTGAGAGTAAAGCCCGGGGAGCAAGGCCCTGAAGAACCTAAAGACATCAGATCTAGATTAAGCTTTATCCTACTACAAATAAGTGATCCATAATCTAAATTGAAATAAGGGTTTCAGGTTGTTTTATTAACAAGGATTTTTTTTCTTGTCCTTTTAAATTTGTGTGCTGTTTATTTCAAAAGTGTTATCTATCAAAAATTATTCAACTTGAAGGCATTTTAGAAGGCATTATGCATTGAAAATAATGGATAGGCTTGGTTTTTGTCCCTATCCTTCAAAAATGTTGAATTGTTCAATGTTGAATTTTATTTAAATGGAATTTTTACCTTTAAACACCAAACTAAGTTTACTAACTGGACACATAAAGGAGCGGAATTTTCTAAGGTTTAAAATAAAAATTAAACTGTATCTCTCAAGAGGAGCCAGGGCCAGGTTGTTTTAAGTCATATCAAAGAAGTTTTCAGAAGTCTAACTCCTGTTCCCTTTTCCATCAGAGCTGCAGACTTGGTTATTTTCAAACAGTTTTCTTTCTTGTTTTCAGTTTTGTTTCCTATTTTAATAAATAATGAGAAATGACCTGCAGAATGAAAGCTGGAATTGGGGGTTGGACCACTGAAGTGGGATCCCAAGTTTAAATCCAGACTCTTTTCAGCTTTGCACCCTAAATATGACGACAGTTACTAAGTCAAATAAAAAATAATTTTCAACCAGCATGTTCAAGAAGCCTTGGGAGGGAGATAGTTATAAAGATGGAAGTGGAACTTCAGGGAAGTTCTTGAATGACCTGAAAACAGGCAAAACAGATGGCAACATATGAGCAACAAATTTCCTCTGTACAATGATTTATGTAGCTATATAGAAGCTGGAATTGCTGATAACTACATCCTTACCTCTGCATTGACCTAACTGGTCCTAAAGTATGAATGAGTACAGCTTTTTAACTCAGTTCTGAACTGTAGTGATCACTAGAGAGGAACTGGCAAAAGAAGTTTTAAAACCTGTGTAATTTTTGTAATGTAAATGCTCTAACAATTTTCTTTCAGAAGTATATATTTAGCTTAAAACATTAAAGAGCAGCATATTTCTGATTAGCATTAAGAAAACTAAATGTGCACAGCAACTGGAGGAAAAGGTGTCAGTAACCTTGAAGGAGTGCTGTGAGAAAGGGCACAGCAAGGGATGGGACTGACCCTGGGCCCCTCACAGTGCATCTCTTCCTTTCGCGTCACTACCTTCAGCTGAACATCAGTATTGAGGAGTTTCCCTACTACATATTTCAGCTACTCATACCCTTTTAGTAGTGAATTTCTCTATCATTTAAATTCCTAAAATTGCCTCAGATATTAAAGAAGTACAGATGGGAATTACAATTCATGCTCTTTTATTTGCTGTGTGCATTCTGTTAAGAATGTCGGTACACCTAAGTAAAGTTGCCCTCTGAAATGAAAGTAGTTTGAAGGTGTAAGCTGAGAGCTTACAAATTAGCTTTTTGTAGATAGGCATGCTTGTTTCTGTTTTGCAAAGTTAAGTGCTGGATGTTGACAGCCTGTTCTTCTGAAGCAATGTTAGACTTGTGTAGGCATAATAATACTTGGAAAAAAAATAATTAATTGGGGAACTTCATTTGCAAATGACAAAACTACATGCAAGGCTGTTAGCTCACCACAACCCCCGCCCCCATTAAGGTATTCTTGGTTGCCCTCTTCGTATGGCATCTACTTTCATCATTCAGAGTATTTGTTACTGTGAATTTCATGGCTAGGAATGTTAGTGTCTGATGTAATCTGCCATGAGAAAGGATCAAACATTGTCCTCAGCTATCTGACTGGAGGATACAAGGACAGATTTTCTGCAGAAGTGCAGAGTAATTTGGCAAGAGGCACTGGGCACAAACTGGAATATGGGAAATTCCGGTTAGATGTTAGGACTTTGTTTTTTTTAAACAGAAGTATGCTAATCACTGAAACAGGTTACCCCAGAGATGTTATGGAATCTATGTCCTTGGAGGTGTTCAAGACTCAGCTAGATGTGGCCCTGAGCAACCTGAGGTCTGCTTTGAGCAGGGAGTTGTACCAGATGACTTACAGAAGTTCCTTCCACCCTAAATTATTCCATGATTCTGTGGTTGTGGCTGCTTTAGAAGTGTGTCTTGTTTATTCTACTACATAGAAACAGAACTATTTTTAAATGTTTCCCATTTTAAGCTGTATTTGGGTTGCAGCCAAGCAACCAATATTTCTCCATTTTTGGCAGCCAAAATAAGCACAAAAATATAAAAGAGCAGAAAATAAAATTTTCATAGTGTTAGATTATCATTGAAAACTTGCCTAGTGGTACTATGACACCAGATTTAGAAAAATCAAAGCACTGCTGTGAATGATTTGAATCAGTGAGGTGGTGCTTACAAATAGATGGTGCTAATATATTTTCATAAGACACACTTCATTTGTCTAACACTCTGGGAGGCAGTGCTGGGTCTTGCCTTCATGGCCCCTAAAATCTTTGAAACGGTGGAAAACAAACAGCTTCAATGTAAGGCAAATGGAATTCTGGAAACAAAGCCAAATTTGCTGTAATACAGTACAGCTGTATTCACCCTCTAGTTTTGTAGTGCAGAGTTCAAGGATCTTCACTCTATGGATAAAAACAAAAAATAGGACTGTATTTGATGACAAGATGCCATGCACACTTAAAGTGTGCAATAGACTCCTGGTATGAGTGAAAGTAATATCTAGACTTTTAAAAGTTTCAGTATTTTTTTTGCTTTTGTCTCCTGTTGCCTATGCATTCCAGCTAGCAAAACTATGGTGCTTCCAGCTGGATTCTTCAGGCCATTGGTAGCTCCTTTCCTCTTTCTGAAGAGTTGGTGGTGGCTGGTTCTCTTATGAGGCAGCTGATTCATCAAGCTGTCTTTTATTCTCTCCCAGTATAGGCAGACTCCTTTCCTTAGAGTGATTCCAGCACTGCAAGTGCTCTGATGCACTTAACATAGTGCTTTTACTTCAGATGTGCTTTGCACAGTTTCTCCTGCCGATCTTGGCATCGACTGACTTTTGTTGAAGAGAATACTTGCAGATCAGTGTGGAATTTCTGTTGGCAAGCGTGGAGGGAAAGATTGTGTTTCAGAGGTAGCTATGGATCTAAGAATCTGCCATTTGGAAATGGCCTCAATATAAAAGAATTACACTATAAGTGCAAATACTTAAGACCAGAGTTTCACTAACAAATGCCAAAAACTGACACAAATGAATGGAATTAGAGGGCATCTAGTTTATCATTCAAGTCTTTCATCAAGGAGATGCAGGGAAGAAAGGTCTCCTGAAATCCTAATACAACAAAATTATTTTCTCAAAATCAAATAGATACTTATCACAGTATGATAACCATGAAGTTCCTATTACTTCCCTTGTCCATTCAATCATATTTAATGAATGTTTATCTGAGAGGTGACTAAAAGAGACATATTACTCAGAATGAGAATGCTTTCTTGAGTAGTTGTTCAAAACACTCTGAGATCAACACAAATGAAATCTATATTGCTAATGTGCTCCTGGGGACAGTCCCCATTTGCCAAGCTAATTTATATGAAGTTCTTATATCCATATTGCTCCAGGATGGCCCTCGCTTGACTAGATTGGCAGTGTCTGTGCAGCACGTAGGATTGAGCTCTCCTTGTCCTTGGTTGCTCCACTTCTGTTCATATGCTTCCAGAAACTGGTCATTTATTGTTTTACCAGTTAACATTCATCCCTCATTTTCAGTGGTTCTGGAATGCACACAGCCCATGAACAGGAATGTGGTTTAGTCATATGAAGTGTGGCATCTGTGTTGTTGCTTTAGCAGTTATTTTCCCTGAAAAAACATGCAGCTAAGTTAAAGTGAAGGAGATTTGTCTGCCTTGCTCTTTGCTGCTCTTTGGGTCAGGCTTTAGGAAAGACAGCTCCTGCTTGCCTAACCTGATCTCCTCTTATGACAAGGTCACTCACTTACTGGATGAGGGAAAGGTTGTGGATATTGTGTACCTTCAACAAGGCCAAATGCTGGATCCTGCATCTGGCTCATGATAACCCAAAGCTGTCTGGTGAGAAAGTACCTGGGTGTGCTGATTGCCAGCAGCTGAACATGAGCCAGGGTGTGCCCAGGTGGCCAAGAAGGCCAATGGAAGTCTGGCCTGGATTGGCAATAGTGTGGCCATGAGGACCAAGGCAGTGGTCGCCCCCCTGTACTCGGCACTGGTGGCATTCCAAATCCTATATGAAATGTTGGGTCCGTCTCTGCAAGAAAGATGTTGAGGAGCTGAAGCATGTCCAGAGAAGGGCCACAAAACTGGTGAAGGGTCTGGAGCAAAAGTCTTATGACGAGGAGCTGAGGGAGCTGGAGAAAAGGAGGCTCAGGGGTGACCTTATCTCTTTCTACAACTACCTGAAAGGAGGGTGTAGGGGCCAAGTGGGCATCAGCCTCTTCTCCCAAGTAACAGGTGACAGGACAAGGGCGAATAGCCTCAAGTTGTGCCAGGAGAGATTTAGATTGGATATTAGGAAAAATATCTTCACCAAAAGGGTCATGAATCATTGGAACAGACTGACCAGGTTTGAGTCACCATCCCTGGAGGTATTTAAAATGTGTGTAGATTTCGCAGTTGGGGACATGGTTTAGTTGTGGACTTGGCAGGGCTGGGTTTAGGGTTGAACTTGATGATCTTGATGGTCTTTTCCAACCTAAAGAATTTTTTCCTAATGTTTTTTCCTAAGCCCTACAGGGACTCTGAAATATTTGTTGCCATCCAGGCCATCACTGTACTTAAAAGTAAATTAGAGGAAAAGGACCAGCCCTGTCAAGACAGGGTGGTGAGGACAAGGATTTTTTTAAACTTATTTCAAAATTGTCTCCTTTTCTTCTTTTCTGCCTCGTTCTCTCTTTTTAAAAATACAGGATTCCTATTTATTTTCTGCCAGAACTGTCTTTGATTTTTAAAGCTCTCTTGGTGGTTTTGATATGCTAGCTATAAAAAAGAGGTCTAAAGGGTCTTATCTCAAAGCCACTACTGTTTTGGGATTCTGTTTAAACTTTCTAATTGTAGAAACCTCACTGAGAGTTTTAAGGCTTTAATAAAATCAAGACAGTTGGTCACTATAATTGACTGCTTACAAATAAGCGATGCTACCTATCTAACTGAAACCAGTTCAATTTAATCTTGATATAGAATTAAGTCTTCAAATTGATGTAAAGTTTGATTGATAGATACGTAAATACAATTGGGGGGGGGGGGAAGGGTGAAATTATTGTAAATTTAAAATTAAATAGATCTTTACTAATTTTTTTTTTTTTTGTAAATTCAGTTTTGAGACTGATTAATAAATTTATTATGGAAATCAAATTACCATATTTGAAATAAGTAGTGTAAGTGTTACTTTATTCTTAGACATGAATACTCAATAGAGACCAGGAGACCATAATTTCAATAATGCTCAACTCTCTAAAGTTAGGGTTTTGAAGAATCCATAATTTGAACAGATTTAGCTCACTATCAATCAGAGATAATAATCCTAAATTTTCTTACCACTTTTTTCTAAGTGTCTTTACTAAGCTCATTAGAGGCATTTGAAGTCTGCTGTGTTTTCTTCCTGGTTTGTGCTATCTGGAGCCCTGTCCGTATTGAGTTGCACATCTGCAGCCTTCTTGTGTAGGGAAAATAAACGAGTTAGGATGTCACGGAGATTAGGAAGCAACTGCTGCCCTGTTCCCCATGAAGGTATTGCACTGCTGAAAATGCCAGAGGACTAGTTTTCTGGAAGCCTTGCAGTCTTCTGGAACCTGGCAGAGTTGCCTTCGGAAAATTGTGACAGTTTCCTGGCTGAATGATGTTTCTTGATCACTCTTTAGATAAAGGAAGGGAGGCAGATGTTTTCCATCAGTTTTACTTGTATGCTTCTTTCTATAAAGGGAAGAGGCATAAAGTGTTGGCTTAAGGCTTTACATTCTGTGTGCAGACAACTGCAGATGCTCAAATCATCTGCTAAAACAAAGTGAGGGTTTTGGTCTCTTGGCAACTCTCGTCATTAGAATTTCTCTAAAAGAAGCAGGGTATGTTGGGGTGATACCAGAGAATCAGTATGTAGTTGTCTAGAGGAACTTTGAATATTAGTCTGCACTTACTGAGAGGAAGGAAGGAAGGAAGGAAGGAAGGAAGGAAGGAAGGAAGGAAGGAAGGAAGGAAGGAAGGAAGGAAGGAAGGAAGGAAGGAAGGAAGGAAGGAAGGAAGGAAGGAAAAAGAAAAAAGAAAGAAAGAAAGAAAGAAAGAAAGAAAGAAAGAAAGAAAGAAAGAAAGAAAGAAAGAAAGAAAGAAAGAAAGAAAGAAAGAAAGAAAGAAAGAAAGAAAGAAAGAAAGAAAGAAAAGAAAAGAAAGAAAAGAAAAGAAAGAAAGAGAAGTTTAGTATCACTCTGCACTATTATTCAATGATATATATCATTTATCTCATTGTTTTTCTTCAGGATTTAGTTCCTGAAGTAAAATGATTGTCTGCAAAGTTCTGTTTTTTCCTGATAAATTAATTTCAGCCTTCATAATTGGACAGATGCCTGAAAATCTGTTGGGGATAAAAATTTACATTTTGAGAATGAGAAGAGAAATAATAACCCAAAATATACTAGTCTGGTGCTGGTGTTGTAAGTTTGGGGGAAAGCCAGCAATTCAACAGTTCTGAAAATATGATAGGTCTAACTGTGACAAGGGAATATTAAAATTGTACATACCAAGGAAGGAAAAGGGAAAAGCCAGTTCTCCCTTACCCCAACAAGAAGAAGCCAAAACACCAACCTGTAGCCTAAAAAGTTAGTAATTCTGTTGTGAAGTCATTCTCTGTTGCTGCAAGTTAAATTTTTGCAGATGGAAATACAAGATGTTTCTTACTTTATGTGCTGTTCCCCTGGAAAGCATAAAAATGAATTTTTAAAAGGAGTTTCTTCGTAGTTTTGAGTAAAGTATTTATGTTAGTTAGGTGTCCTGGTGTAATTCCAAATACAAAATTACATTTCCAGCCCAACACAGGGGGGGAAAAATTGTAGAAGTTTTATTTGGATCTAGTTACTGTTTATCCTCTACCATAATTTTTGAGTGTGATTAACTGATGAACTTAATTTTACAACTTCATATTTTCTACTAACAAGCAAAAAAAAAAATCAAACCAAAAACTTGCACTTTTTTCACCTATGGGTCCTATATATGGCTAATACTACTATAACTCTTGCATTTAAAGGAAAAAATACATGCATTTTTTCCACTTACTTCATGCATGGTTTTACTACTGCAATTGTTGATGTTAAAGCAAATGATAATGCTAAACTAGTGGAAAAACAGTTATGTTGGCAGCCACTTTTTTACATGACTGTTAGTTCACTTTTTTAAATACACTGGGTTTCCAGGAGACATGACCTGTAAGAAATTTTTCAGTCGCATGCTATTAGCAAATTAAACAGCCCTATATTGCTATATTGTCATGTTCCATTACTGAATATATGATTGCTAGGTCATGCATTTTGATCTCCTCTTTTTTACTCTTTCCCCAGTGAAAAGGCAGAGTCTGAAGGTTCAGATCAATGCAACAGATGACACCGTTTGCATGAGGTATCTTCGACCAAGTCAAAGCACCAAACTAGAAGGTTTTGTCCTGGGTTATGGAAGCAGCTTCCTTTCTAATCAGTACATTCCTTTACCTTCGGAAGGAAAAAACTATGTAACAGAACTTGGTAAGACATATTTGCTTTGCATGCTGTTGTTGTAATGAATTATGGGAAGAGATTGAGGAGAATATGAACATTTTGTTCGCCTAATTTTTTGCGTTATTGTGTTGTTGCTCAGGGTTTCTTTGTGTTTGTTTAAGGTTGCTGTCAAGAATTTCAGTTGAAAGTCGAATTAGGAGATCCCCCAAGGAGAACTAGTTTTTGTTTGGAAAAGTTTGTTTACTGGTATTTGTTTTGGGGATTTTCATTTTACTGAGAAACTGTGCTATACTGACCACATCACGGATCAAATGGGATGGTTTGCCTAAGGTTGCAGCTATAAAGTAAAACATAAGGGAGATGTACATGTTTTTAACAAAGAGTAGAAGACACAGTGAAACAGTCTTGAGTATTGTGTGGTTGATTCCTTTTGACAGAAACATTCATTTCAAAATTATGCCTCTTCTTGTGGGGATCTACTCCAGTACTACATGTTATGGATTAACCTCTAACTTCCATGTGAGCCATTACCAACAGAATTCCATAAACTGTTTTATGGAAGAGATTAAACCATGTCAAGAATGTTATATTCTGTTATCTGGATTAGGGAGGAGAAAAAATAAATTATTAAAACATTGATTTCTCAGGATTTGACCTTTTGAGAAATCTGTTCAATCCCTGAGGATTTTCCTATTGCTTTCTTTAAGCTTTTCTAGCCTGAAATGAATCAATTTACCTTCATCATTGTAATGCTGGTGATCTTGGTGTAAAACAAGGGGGACAAAAGGATGCATGAGCATATGTCTCAGTTTTTGAGATAAGACTTCAGGAGGGAGCATTCCGGAGTGTTCCTCCCCTTTTCCTCCATCAATGAGACAAATGGATCATAAGGAGTGAAAGTGGGAAAAAGAAACCAAACTGTTTACTAACACACAAACAAAACAGGGTAGAACAGGGAGAAAAAAAATACAAAAAAAATACAACAAAATACAACAAATTCCCAGAGAGGGAACAGACCTGTGGTCTTGGACCAGCTGGGGCCACCCCACGGGCCCGCCGGCACCACACCCGCAGGCTCCCCGGACCAGTGAGGAGGGAAGGGAGGCAATGAGGCAAGGGGAAGGAAAGGGAAAAAAGAGCAAGAAAAAAACCCAACAGAACCTTTTCCCAGCTAGCTGGAACACAAAGGAAACCCAGGAAAGCAGCACAGCATTCCTGGCACACTCCCTGCCCTGAGCCCCACTGAGCCCCCTGAGCCGCTGGGCTCAGCCGTTGAACTGCCCCACACTCAGTCCCATGGTCCCACCCCCGGGTCCATCTTAAAGAAAGAGCCTTGGGCATTGAGTGGATGGTTAAGGAATGAAGCAGCTTCATAACATCACCCCAGGACACACAGGAGTAATAATTGCCATCTTTTTGATGTGGTTAGTTAAGGCCATTGTGGGGGTCTGCTCCAGGCTGAAAACTGCAGAATAAAAAATGAAAAAATAAGATGTTAGACACAGAATAATTAAGATATTACAAACTGATAGGATCACTGGGGCAGAGGTTCACTTTCCTTTTCATGAGTTGGTACTCCTGGGATTTCTTTGTAATTCCATCACCAATCCAGTGTTTGACTTCATAACCATGACTTATCTGATTCATCCTATGTGTAACTTTTGAATCAGTTCACTAAGAATGATGTACAGGATTTTCTGTACTATACTGTGCATTAGGCATAACAATGCCTCTTGCATGAGTAGTGAGGATTAATATTTTTCAGGTACTCTAAGATCCTAGGAAAGAGCAAAAAAAAGGGCTAAATGTAATATCTTGCATAGATCATTTGCACTTCCTATTTAATAGAAGCTTTAATGCTTAATGTATTGCGATACTGAAAACTGAAAGCTCAGGGTTACCTGGAATTTAAGGTATATTGATATTTTGTAGCTTTAACTGCAGTAGTTAATAGCTGGAAACTAGGAACCTTCTTAGTTCTACAGCACATCAGAGCACTAACCACATGCATATTCATTTTCTGTAGGGTATCAGGAGAGGGAAGAGCAAAAATGTTGAGGAATACTCTTCCATGATGATTATTTCAAAGGAGAATAACTTCAAAATTTTATCTCCTTCATGCTTATGGAAGTTTGTCCCTTTCCTTGTGACAATAAGTCTATGCTTGTGACTTCTGAATGTCCAGTAACTAAACATGCAAAATGCAACACAATACAGATACCAAGACAAGCATTTCCAACCTTCAGAAAATGTCATCTTTGAAAAGACACGAGTAAAAGAAGTCATCAACAATATGTTCTTCAAGTTGCAAACGTTTATTTAAGGCAATTACCAGTACATTTATTGGAGCAGTTGCTTTTAGTTGAGAGATTTAGGGTTAGATTGTATGCCTTGGGGACTTGTTTATTGGAAGCAGTGAGTGCATAATCTTTCCCATTTCACAAATATTAAACACAACATTAAAGTGCAGCTTTGATTGTGCTTTCCAAATGTGTATGGAACACGAGCTAAAGCAATAAACATCAGTTGTGCTTTTGGCTCTATTTTAGAGTGACTTGTGTGGCAGAAATGAAGACAGAGATGATTGCTAGCACACTCCCTCCTCCCCATCATATTTAAGGATCCGTTGTTGGCAGAAACTGGAAGAATTGCAGAATGGTTCTTAATTCTAGGAACAATGATTGAGTTGTATTGTGGCAGCCAGAGACCTCAGCTCTAGCATACACTTTATATTGATTTTAGAAAAACCAAGGTGTTGTAGAGGGACAATAAAAATACTCTCAAGAATGTGCCAAAATTATAAACCCCCTAGACCATATTGCTGAAAAATCTTAGATTATCTTTGTACTCCTAGTACATCTCAAATGTCATGAAGTTGGCCTAGTATGTTATCCTCATATTAGAACTATGTATTTTTTAAATTTCACACTCAGTGTTGTATATCCCATGTTCTAGATATTCCAGCAATCCAAGTGCCACTGCACACTCTGAAAATGGTCTTCAGTGGGTTCCACACCTTTTTCCACAGTCAGAATAACTAGGTTTGTACAAAAAACATTTATTTTTGCCCTGAGAACTCCTTCTTGGTCCTCTCCTGCTTTGACTTATCTGAATTTTACAGAAATCAGATGAATTTTCAGGCTTCTCTGAACAGTGGTGGGTGAGGCTTTTATTGAACAGGATGTGGAGGAAGTGGTTCCCAAATATGAAAAGTCATTGTGGTCTACTTAGACCAAGACTAATACAATTTAATGTTTCCTCCTTTCTTATCAGTTTTAATGGTTCATGGAAAGAGAGTACCTTTCCCAGTCAATTTAGGGACTATGGTCACAACCTTAAATTGGTTTGTAGCTGAAAGGTAAAGATTAGAAATGGAGATTTAAGGGCATTTGTTAGTCTCTAAAAGGTATGTTTTTCTAATGCATTAAGGAACATTGCTGTGGAATATAAACTCCTGAGGGAGTGATTAGATCCACGAGAATGGAAGATCCATGAAAGTGGATCTGGTTCTAGTAGTATTAAAATTGTTTATTCTGTGAAGACTTTTAAGGAAAAAATGTACATATATGTAATCAGCCATAGACCCTACTCAAAAAAAAAAAAAAATTCATTAGTTTATCTATTAGGCCAACGAAAGAAAACACACAGACTTCACATATAAGTCATTAATCCCTTCCTAAAATGCATCAATCCCTTCAAATATAATTTGTCCTTTCTAACAAGGAGTATAGCTCTACTAGGTAGAATGAAGTGCCTTGCAGACATTTCCACATTTCCACATTTCCTTGATTTAGCTCTGCATCCCTGGTTTTGTTAATGGAGCAGCATAATTGGTATTCTGTTTGGGATAATTGTCCCCAGTTGGAACAGGAATATGGAGGATGACACAATATACACAATATATGTTTCTAAGGCCCAAAAATTCCATATTTCCAACCCAGCCATTGTAGATTAAAATGAAATTTATTGTCAGCTTTTCTGGGTCACACACCTCTTATGATCCTGTTAATGGGAAGCTTGAAGTCAGCAGATGCATTAATTTATAAAATTATGTGTCTATAGGTGAATATATATTTTAAAGAAATTTATAAGGATGTGACCTTTCCTAGGATTTTCACGAGATATATATGGCTTTGTATGAAGTGTGACATTCACCTACATTTCATCCATTAAAATATTCAGCACCTCACTGCAGTGATTCTTATCTTAAAATATCTGGTTTGCCTTTGTTTTGCAAATTATATAGTAACTGAGGCAGCAATTGCATAACATTATCCTTAAATTGGGATCTGCCTGCAGAGGGGCTTGTGCAAAGAGAAAAGGATTATATTGGATTTCCTGGACTTGTAATGAGTTTATGCTGGCAGCAAAGTCAAGCAGCTTCATACACTAGTAGAATGATCTGAATCATTTTGAAGGGTAAATGACAATGACAAGGCAGCAGCAAAGTTTGTTTCCAAGATTTATGCTTCTTTATTAGGACATCAGATGTATTTTGTGCTGAGTGTACTTTGTGTACTTATGTGACAGTAAACAACATTATTATTGGTCATGAAAGCTATTCAGATAGTGCCAAAAGATATCAAGGTGTTCATTCAGCTAGACTAATGAAAAGGTGAACAGACCCATCCAAAAGCTCTGGGCTTGACTTAAACCTTGATCTTAATTTTTTCAGTCTTCCTGACTTGTAAGGAAAGAGTATTCGCTTAAGAAATCTGTGTTAGTCTTTTCTAACTTGGCTAGGAAGATTGCAAGCCAGCCTCCTAGAAACTGTTGATACTGTTGGAGAAACCCAAAAAATTGGGTGGAGACAGGAAAGTGTTGTAAGAATGAACAGCAATTACTTAACAGAGTGAACAAAATTAATTTCCCTTTCAGTTTCTAAAACCAGATCAAAGTTGTGCAATGCTTTTACTTTTCCTTTTCTTGAACAAGACTGTACAGTGTAAGAGGAGAATGTATTGGTAATTATAACAATCCCAATAAGTGGTGGGTGAATTTTGTGTGTATGTATATATATGAAAGTATTCTAGTACCAACTTGAACACATTTTAAAAAGTGTAATTCAGGGATCAGTGCTTAGCTGAAAGATCTTGCTGTGCAGTTCCTTATATCTGATCAAATACCAGAAATTCTCAGATGTATTAGCTCCATGCTTTTCAAGATGCCAAATAATGTGAATGGTAATTCAGCATTATGTTGCCTCTTGCTAATTTACCAGAAACCAGGTTCTCATTGCTAATGTTAGCTGAGCCTAGTGGAAGGGAGGACCTGGAGGAGGTCAGCAGATACCCCTTCCTCCAGACAAGTGCATTGATCAGCAGTGGGTTCATTCATGCCAGCCTTTTTGTCCCACTTCTCTGTCTTTTCTCATGCTTGTTACACTACTATACCTTCTATCCTCCTCTTCCTCCACCTTTGCCCTTAACAACATCCCATGGTAAATCTTTAGCAATCCCCAATTACAGATTAAGGATTTGCAGCCTGAAGCCAAAAAAATTCTTTGTTTTGATTTCTGAATTCAGTGGTCTATGAACTCTAATGATACATTTGTAACACTATTTTAAGATTTATTCTAAGTTCATCAGTCAGTTCATTCTTACATTGTTTTGCTTTCACGTGCATATTGGCTGGGCCCTGAATAGTGTGCTTTAACAAAAGCAGAATTTCCTAGCATTTCATAGTATGTGTTAGTTGCCTGCTGCCACTGATTTGATAGCCTAGCTCATGGCAAGTGGAAGTAAGTGTTCTCCTATGTTAATCTGATATGTCAGTGGCATGTATTTTTGTTACATTCTGGTCATCTTCATAAGCTGTTAAGGTGTGCAATAGAAGCTTTTTTCTTTTAAAAATTTTATTTATTAATATAATAGCACATGTTTGGGAGAATTACATCACTAAGAATTAGGCATGGATTTATCAAGTAGCACTTCTCTGGTACATGTGGGCGTTTTCCTAGAGTATTTTGTGGTTCAAGAATTGAAGGTGGTCACTATTTGGACTTTATTTCTGATCTGAAAGGAGCTCTTAGGCAAGGTATTTGTTGTTCTAGCCTTAATAAAGGGGGTTAGACAGTAATAGGTTCAAACAAGTGGTCTTAGAGTAGCAGCCCTCCAAGAATGTGTTATCACAAGACATTATCCTTGTGGCATCAAGGAGCCGCTAAGGTTTTCATAGCAAATCTGCTAATGTATTTCAAACTTTACTTGTTAAAGCTTGCATTGTTTTGTAGGGATCCTTCATTTATGAGACTGTGGGTCCTCCCAGATGAGAGAAAGACAGATCTCTGTCTTGTATCTTTATCATATATGTCTCTGTTATATACTGATTAATGTTGAAATGATTTTTGGAGCCAGATGTTGGATTCATGCATCCGTGTCCAGACGTTTCAATGTTGACCTTAGTCATGTAACTGCCCTTTTCTTACTAAATGCAGTTCACAGAAAATAAGAAATATTCTGTTGCAAACAGGATTGCCTGTACTCTGTGGTGTAGTTTGCTTTTGCTTGAGGTTATAATTTTACTTTTCAAATGAGCTTCTCTTCTTAAATGTATTTTCATGTGAATAGTTGATATATTCTGCAATTCATAATTATATCCAGTCAAACACCCATATTTTTATAACTGACAGTCACATTTTCCTACCTACCTCTAATTTCAGCAATTTATCTCTTAAGCATATAAGATGAATTAGTGCAAGGTAAATTATAGTTTTATTTAAGTTCTGGTATTTCACAGAATTTTCATTTTCTTTTCCTGTTTTACTCACCTCTCCCCAAGATTCCTGTTACTTACAGGCATGGATCTGTGGAATGGATTATGAATATATAGGCATCATAAAAGAACACAGATTATCGTGAAACATTTCCTGTAACTTGACAGAATTTAATACATGGGTGAGGCAATGTTTTAACGCCCTGAAAATGAATTGAGTCATAGTAGCATCAGATGATTTCAGCACTGTGATAATGACTGATAGTCATATTTCTCAGCAAGAAGACTGAATCAGTGTGAAAACTCAGTAGTCTTCTGAACTTATTAAAAGAAATGTTGAATTGCTGTGGAAGACTAAGAAAGAACTCCCATTTCTAGTAAGTCAGGGCTCATTATATGATATTGAAAAAGCTCTCTGCATTTTTTAAATTCAAGTGCCTTGGATATAGAATGTATATCTGCCCAGAGTAAAAGCATTTCAAGACGTGTGTCCTCCAGTCCATGCATAATGCTTTGATACTGTACATCAAACCAATTAATTTAACTTAAATTACAGTTGCTCTACTGTTAACATCTATATAGTAGCATGGGTGGTTCTGCTCAGGAATGGAATAATATTTCTAAATTAAGATATATCTTTTGTTAAGTACAGATCAGAAATTTATTGTTGTATTTCAGGTATTGAACAGACTTGTTTAACAATTTCATATTCTGATTTCAGTTATAATTTTCATAATATTGTCTTAAATTCAGTGGTTCTAAAGAGGTGCTACTTTTTAAACCTACCCTTTCTATAACAGCACTCTCTCAGCATCTAGTCTCAGCCTGCTTTCCTAAATACTTCCTTTTGTAGCTTGCATTACAGTCAGAAGAGCCGTGAATTCCCTGCAAAATGGGAATGCATTGTATTCTTTGTTAAGGCAACATTTGTTAAATCCACCAAAATAAAGCTTAATGAACAGCAAAAATATTTCCATAGAGGACATTTTGTTACAGAAAAAAACCACCTGCTAGAACTAATGAATCCTGAAAACTGCCAGGTTTTGTAGCTGAGATGTCCAGTGAGGCATTAACAGTCTTTGTTTATTGCCGAATTTTGTTTAGCAGTTAATCTATTTCATATACTGCTACACAAGTAACTTCAGCTTTCAGCCAGAATTAATTTTTCCATTTATGGAGCAGGGAAAAAATGTTTCAAAGTATTTGAATAACTTTCTCTCACAATTCTTGGACATTTTACTGATGAACTCATAAATTTTTAGAGCTTTGAAGACTGGCTTTGTAGTTCTCAAAATTTCAAGGTCATGCTTTAAAATAATCCTGTTGAATATGTTGTGAGTTATAACAGTCTCACAAGTGGGCATAAATGCAGAGCAGAAAACTGGGTTTAAAGTAGGGGGAAATTATTTGAAAGTGTTGCTTATTTCTAGTTTTCAGTCTCAATACAAAAAATGTCCAGATGGTTACACAGGTCCCATACTTGTGTACCCCTCCAAATATTAAAAAACATTTTGTAAACGAATATGTATTTGCACTTCGGGGCTCCTTTTTTTTAACTAATTCCTTTTTCCACACTGTTCTGAACAGCTGTTTTCAATGCTTATCTTGGCTATTGGGTTCAGATGAAACCCATTTAAAAAGAATAATTAAACAATTAAAGTACACCCATAGTATGGGTTTCCAGTGATTTAAATGCATAAAATCAGTGAAGTTAAGTTGGAGTGGTATCCCTCAGCACTGGCAGAGCCTTTTCAGTAGTACAGCAAGCTTTGGATTTTATTTGGTACTGCCTTTCCTTTCTCTCTCTTTACAGAAATCTGAGTGTAAGGGGAAATTTAATGATATCTTAGTAGTTCTGTTCAGGTGGTAGAATTCAAGGTGCCTGTTACACTGATATATGCAGGAAATTCAGTCTCTCATCTGTAGTTATACATTTAGGTAAATGTATCTAAACTACAATAAGAACTTTACATAGAGTAATCCTATTTTCTAAAAGCTATGGTAAAAATAATTTTGGTCAGTATATGGTGAGCCAAATTCTATCCGTGGATGTCTTGCTGGAATCTCCTATGACAACTTCTCTCATGTTGCAGTTCAGAGAGAATTGGTTTTAAATAAGTAAGAAGGGAAGAAATCCCTGACATCTGGTTTTAAGACAAAGGGAAAATCTTATTTCTGAAGAGGAATTCCCCAAACTAAAATAAACATCTCAACCTTGTTTTAATGGAAGCACTTATTATTTTGAACTCAATACATTTTAAAGAAAACAGATCACAAAGATTGGACAACGTGTCAAGCATTCACTGACTATTTGACTTTTTCTTATTAATTTCAGATTAATCTCTAGCGCATCTGTAATAATTGCTCTTTTATTCATTTGCAGATGCAGAGCCACGGTACTTGGTTTCAGTAAGACCAGCACGTGTTTCAAATAACAAGAAATCTTGTTCAGGTATTTTAATATTACTCCATCTCTTTCTTAAAATATTTGAAAGAAAACAGAACCTTTGACTGGGTTTCTCTGAAAAGGTATTTCTACCTGTATTCATCTGACTGGGATGCACAAATTCTATATGTGGAAACATAAAATGTAGGACACTAATTCCTAGTCAGTAATTAGTCACTCATATGGTGTCCAAAACATGAAGATGTACCTAAAGATTTTTTGCATAAATTTAGAACACTAATTTCTGATGATTAAAGACATTAAAGTTATTCTTCCCAAACTACAAGTAAGGATTCTTTCATCCATAAACATGTTAATGCTCTTTGTTTCTCATTGGAAAATGGTAGTGTGTGTGTCTGTCTGTCTGTCTCTATTTCTGTACCAATACTACTGCTAAGCTTGCTGATGCAAGGAGTTATGGAAAGAGGGATATTTCCAGTTGAAACTATACATAGCAGAGTAGAAATCTGAGTTTTATTCTGATCTGTTTCAAAGTCTTTCTATATGCCCTTAATCATGTCGTTAATATTGTTAGTTCTGAATTTCTTACTTTAATAAGGAGACTTAATTCCGTACTTTAATATGGAGACTTCTTTCAGGATCACTGGACTGTTGCAAAAAATAAACTGATGACCTGTCCTGGAAGCACTCAAGGTCAGGTCAGACAGGGCTCTGAGAAACCTGATCCAGTTGAAGATGTCCCTGCACATGGCAGGGGACTTGGACTAGATGGTCTTTAAAGGTCCCTTCCAACAAAAATTATTCTATGATCATTATATGATATTTTTTTCCTAGTTATGCTTGGGATTAATTTTTTCTTGCTCTTGGCCAGGTATAGCACAGTATGTCTGGAAAGATTTTGGAAAGTGATTTACCTTTCAAATGCAACATATATATGTTGCTTGTTAATGTGTGTTTTGTAGCAACATATTCATCATCGACAAAGTAAAAACCAACATGGTTAACATTTCGTAATGTACACACATGTATGGTTGAAAATACAAATCAGACTGTCACTGGGGCTTTTTAAGTGAAGAAATAATTGGTTTCAAAAGGCATGAGAAAAAAGTTAGTCAAATCTGTAATTTATAAACTTCCAAGAAATGTTGGTCACCTGTACATTTTGAGAAGGTAAAGATCCTTTAGATTTTTGAAGTATGTAATATGATGTAAATAATATATCAATTTTCTATAGTTAATCATCTTTCAAACACCAGAGATTCTCCTTGGGCCTGTAGCAGTCCATAAACTACAGGTTCAAAAGAGTTTCTCTAGGTCATTTGTTCCTTTCCACCTATTAACTTTTAAACTTTCTTTAAAATAAGTTCTTTCTCCACACAAGAATTGTATTTCTCCATACAGAGCATAGCTGAAGTTCAGTATCATGCAAAAGCTGATTTCAATATAGTAGGTAATCAAAAGAGAAAAATCCTGCAGATACAGACACTGACTCAGATCTGCCTACAGTTAAAAGCAAAAGAACTTTTGTAGGTTTTATTTTACTCTTAAGAATGCTCTAGAAAATATTTATTATGTGTGGACATATTTGCAGTGTTACTGAGAAAACTGCCAAGAAATTCCTATTTTTGTTACATCCATGGAGACTGTCTAATGTCCTGGAATCTCTCATGTCTTCTGTGATGTAGTCCAAGATAGCCAGACGTTTTAATTTAATCTACCTATAGCTTATTCTTATAGTAAGCGTATCTAAACCACCAAATATTCATTTTCAAAAATTAGGTTTAACTGGAACATTAGGTTGAAAAAGTGACCATGGACACTTCTCTGCCATTTTTGTAAATCATATCTTAGAAATAGCGACCATGAAAAATAGAGAACTCTTATACCTTTCCCTTCAAGCTAACAAGAGAACTAGATCTTCATTTATTTAATTATCCAATTGCAAAAACTTTCCTCTACATAATGCAGGAGAGAGAAATTAACTTTATATGTTTCTTATGTAGGTCGGAACAAGACACAAAAGCCTCTGCAGCTGGTAGTTGGCACTCTCACCCCAACCTCTGTATTTCTCTCTTGGGGCATCCTAGTCAACCCTCAACATGACTGGACAGCAACAAGCAACTGTGCTAGTGACAGGTAACAAAACAGAAAAAGATGGGGTTTGTTACTATTCAGTGCAGCTCTCTGCTGTAATTAAGCTAAATTTTACAGTGGAAATTAAAATGTTGTAAACAATAGCTCTGAATGTGAAGTAAGTTTTCTCATTTGCTCACTTTAGTGCTTTGCAAATCTTTACTTGACAGCAAGTTTAGTCAGATGTCTACACTCTGAATTACAAATCTTGTTATTTCACACTAGATCCTTTGTTCTTAAACCAATGGCCTTGGCTCTACCTTCATTTCTTATCTGAATAAATTGAAACTTTGTTAAATCACAGGAAATATTTTACTTTAGAGCTGACTGAACAAGAGTAAAAGAAGTCTTTTGTTGTGCTGAGGTGGGGGAATGATGCCTTGTTTTAACACCATTTGATTTTTGTTTCCTTTGTTTTGTCTTATCACCAAAACTGCTTTCCTGCTATTGATACAGTACAGCTTTCATAAATTTTCTGTTGTAAGTAAAAGAGGATCTCTTCTATGTCAATATCTTTGGCATTTACTGGGTGGCACAGTAGATGGGAAACTCAGGAAGACTCACCAAGTAGAAGTTTCAAGAGCAGTTATCGTGCAGAAGAGCTTCCCAATTAAGTGCACTATCATGATTTATTCAGCCCTTGGCAGATGAATAAAATTGTTTAAATTGTTACTATAGATGTTTTCCCTACTTTGTCTTTTTGTGTTCTCTTCATATTCTTCCTCGACAACAGAAGAATATTTTTTACCTTCATTTACATTGTGTGAAGCTCTATTCTAGTCAGCAGTGTTTTGTAAAACTAAAAAGAAGCATTGTGCACCCATGGGATGCATCTACATCTGTTTTGCAACTGTTACCTTTTGGGTTTTAAATGCGTGCTTTTTTTTTTTCTTTATTATTTTTGCATATTGCATTATAGAACATTTGTTTTACCTATCTAGTATTTTCCAGTTTGTAGCTGTCTAATTTAGAATTGAATTTTCTTACTTTGGTGTTCATAAGAAAACTCTAGCTGACATGATTAAACTGGATGCCAAACACAGGTTATGTTAAAAAAAAATCCCGTGTAGTCAGGAGGACCTTTCCATACCTTACAAAAGTTTCATACTTCACAAAAGGAGTAATCCTTTTCAAGCATCAGAAATTTCTCATGAAAAAATTTGGATCTTCATCACCAACCAGAATTTCAAACACTATTGAAAAAATGTTAATGTTTGTTAGGAAACAGTTATGGAATGTTAGTAAATGTCCAAAGATGAAAATTGATCAGATTTTTCTTCAGTAGAAATAAAAGTTGGTTTAGGCTTAGATTTTGCTCTTTCAATCAAGAAAGAAGCAAATATTTTCCTACTGTGAGAAACTGAAGAAATGAGCTGATCTTGGACAAGCTTATAAAGTGTTCTGACATAGTGATTTTAGCACCATTTTTACCAAGGAATTTATGTGTTGTGTCAGCACCAGTGTTGCTGCACCCATTGTACAGTGGGAAGGAAGAACACTTCAGGAGAAGCCTATATCCTGTATTAATCCACCTGGAAATTCAAGGCAAGTGGTATCCATCACCATGCCTTCATCAATTCTGTGTTTTCTCCTCAGTAGCTGAATTTTCTTGCTGGATATTCATTGACTCAAAGTTTGAACAAAGTTTTTAACATAGTTTTTGAGTTAGGGCAGTGTGCTACTTGTGTCTTGCTATGTCTAGAATATATTCTGATGTATTCCTCTCAGGAATTACTTTTAATGTGCACTCCATTTTAGTGAAATATTGTCAGACAGGAGAAGCTAGTTCAAAAATATTGAAATCAAATTACAAATGATCTTATCAAAGTATGGTTATATACCTATAAGCAGATTTCTGTTTTGCAATCAAGCATAACAATGAAGTTAATGAAGAAAGAAAAAAGCCACTTTAGTGGTGCTCTTATTTATTTTACCTTTACTGGACCAAAGTGCTTGTGATTTGTATAAATGATGAGAACATTTGTCCACATGACCCTCGTGTGTATATCTAGAATTCTAAGAGATTGTATCCATATATACTTCTAGCCAGTGTGTAGAAGAAAAACTATTAATTTATGATAATCATTTGAATGACTGTTGATAATGTGCAATAAGAAAAAAATAGGAAGTAGCCCATTCTTAGCAAGTTAGCATTGTAATAAAAGTAGAAGACTTAAAGAGTACGTAAAAGATTCACCGACATTTCAATCTGTTTCAGGGGCAGTCTGCCTGACTTGATCCTTTTTCATCTGGCATATATTCCTTACTGTGACATGCTGCAATTACTGTTAATCATCCTCGAGATTGCTGTTAGAGGCTAACCTCTAATCTTTGACATTGGCAGTTCATAGCAGTCATGACCTCTTAACTCAGTTCTGTCAGTAAATATCCCACCAAGATTTAAATTTGTCACTCTATATGACCTGAAACAGAGTCACTGTTCTTGGCCTCAGATTTTACCATCTCCATGTGGATGTTAGGCTTTTGTACAAATGTTGCATAATAAAAGTTATTTCAATGTGTTACTGAGTCAGAAAATAGAATCCACATGGGATAGCACAGTTCTGCTGGCCAAGATTTTTCTCTAGTGCAAGTTTGACCTCTGTGGGATATTCCTTAGAAGATCTGGTTCTGTGAGACAACGAGTTTGGAATAAGAGGTGCCATGTTCTCAAAGAGCATTACTCTCTTTTACTGCTTCCATGAAACTATTGCTTGCTTCTTGAGGGCACATAGCAGTCTTCTGTATACATGAAGTTTTTAAGAAGCTCCAATGAAAAATATTTACTTATTTACTTGTGATGTTTTTCAACAAAACATTCTTTTGGTTAAACTCCCTAGAGCTTAAGAGCATAAAGCAATAGAGTGCTACATATTTCCTTCAAAGTAACCCCAAATGCTAATCCCTTGTTGAAGCAAAGGTGTTCACTGCCATTTTTGTGGACCAAAAATGAAAGGTGAAATTTTGAAGCATTCTTGAAGTGACCATTATATCTCATCAGACCCTTAGCACTAGAATGAAAAAACAAAAATATCTAAATCAAAAAACTCATTTGATTAGTTTTATGTAACTGATGAAAACTACACAACACCAGAAAGCACAGTTGGTGGAACTTTTCTCAGCATCCTCTTTTCTAACGCCAGTGGGAGGTAGTTGATGAGGGAAGATGGCAAAGTCATGATATCCTGCTGCACAGCCATGTTCAATTCTTTTTATTATTTCTAAGAGAGTAGAAAAGTTTGTTTCCTCTCTGCCTATTTGTGTTCAAACAAGTATTAGTGGGCAGATCTGTCAAAAGAAAAGCACTGGGGCTACATTTACTCTCCGTCTAAGACTGGAAAAGAGAGAATACTCTGTACCTTTTTTCTTTGTATTTGCTTTGATTAGAACATCTCTGTAGTTGGGGTTCAAAAAATGTGGACTTTGACCTTCAGTTCTTTAGGAAGGAAAGTCAGGGGATGGAACAAAACCTGTTATTTTCTGTGTTAGATGAAAGCAGGGTTTATAGATACAGTAAAATATAATATTCTATGGAGTGGGTTAAATAGAAAAACAAACACACTTTCACATACATGCAAAATCGAAATTTATAACCTGAAGGTATGTCTTTTTTAAGTTAAAAACTATGGGAAATTCACATTGGCGTTGTTTAAATTGGTTTGCCTGTGATTTAAATGTTCTAATGTCATAGCTGCAAGTAGCACAGATTTTGTGGTTTATTTCATTTTTATCTGATGCTTTAAAAAAAAAGTAAGAAAAACCGTAAGGGAAAACCAGAGGAGAGTCCATACTTAGTCTTTATGTTGTATAGTCCATAGAAGTAGGGTTTTTAAAGCCCTAAATTCAGAAAGATATGTGCCTATCTCCTCCTGTGCCTATTTTAAAACTTTTGTCACTATGCAGCTGCTAACTAAGTCATACTTTGTGTTGCAAGTGTCATACAAAATGTATTTTAAACTTAGCAAAATTTCTTAAAGGAAAACATACAGCAGCAAATACACATCTTGAGTTTGAGATGCTTTTGAGTTGATGCTGCGGGAGTATATTCTAAAAGCTTGTTTAAACTGGAGTGATTTGGTGCTCTTCAGCCTCACACTCTTCAGAGCCTCTTACTCTTCATTTCTGCCATTCTACTAAAAGTTTTAAGTAAAAGAAGTGAATGTTAGTGACCATGTAAAAGTGAAAACTAAATTAGAAAATGCTTTGCAAACTTAACCGGTAACCGTCACTGGTGTCATTCTTTCCATTTTTTATATATGTCAATGTTTACTTTAAAGTAAACTTAGCAGTAAAAAAGGAAACAAAATAATCAACTTCATGTGTCAACTTGCGCAACACTCAGTGTCTGAAAAATCATAGTTCAAGCCATTTCTTTTATTACTTTCTAACATTAGATGGATGCTGTGCTTCTAATGAAGTCTAACTATAAATAAATAAATATCTGGTATGCTAATGGTCTCTTTTAAAAAATCCCGATTAGATTTCTATGAACAAAAAAGAAAAGAGCTTCATAATCTTTTGTCTCTGGTGACACAAAAGCTCAGAGTTGGAATGTTCGTATATCTCCAAGGCTTAATTGTTTGTTTGGTGTTACGTGTTACTGAAATAGTCATGATTAAATTGTTTGGAGTTTTGGTTGGGATCCGGTTCCAAAAAACCCATGATATTTATACAAACTGACCTAGTCTTGAAATCTCATAAAACCATCTGCCTTATAAGATTTCCAGTATCTAATTGTTTGTGTCTGAATATTTGACTGTGCGGGCATGTTCTGGGAACCTGGCTGAAATGAGATTTGGTTAAAAGATGGAAAAATGGCACTGGAATTCTTGGCAAAACAGTATCATTCACACTGATAGATGAAAATGTCTTGCCTATCCATCCTAGAATTTTACTTCTTTTAACAGTGAATAAGATTTGCTTAATCTCAAAAGCAAAAATCCTGTGTGCTGCTTCTTTAAAGTGCTCATTGTATTTTGATTTCTTGTGCAAAGAAAAGGCTGTCTCTAAACTGAGCACTGCCTTGCATTGTAGAGTTTTAAAAAATCAAACTATGTAAGCTGAACATAGAAGAGAAACAACCTTCTGTGTCAGGCTGAGAGTCTTGTACACTGACTTTGCAGATATAGTAATCACTACAGCAGTTGGCCTATGGAGTAGGCCCTTGTAGCTTCCTTTAAATGATGAAATTGGTTTTACTTATTTTATTTCTGCCATTACATTTTGTGTACATCTTATGTGGAGGCAAGCAAAGTCAAAATATCATAAAAGATACAGAGTTTCAAGAAAGCAACTAAACATTCCATGATGTTGCCCAAATGCATATAGAGAGAGGCTGTCTTGATGAATGTGGGCTCTTTATTCCTTTGCTGCGGTGGGTTTTACTTTTTTTTCTCATTATTACTGCACTTAATTCTGAGTGCAACAATACCCCTCACCTGCCCATGACACCTTTTGTTTTAAATTGTTGGAGTTTAATATCCTTTCAGCTGTCTAGTAAAAAGGGAGGAGGTAAAATTTCTCTACAGTCCCCAGGGGGGCCTGATTGGTGGTATCTTCAAATGAGTGAAGCATTGCCAGCTAGGGCGAGAGATGGAGGTACTAACTTTTATGGGGTTTAACAGAAGAGCTCTAGTGTTTTATATAGAAAAGAAACAGAGTGAGCCCTGAAATCATTTGATTAGCATTTGTTGTAGATAGAAATACAAGAGATGTCAATAAACATTGTTCTGATAAAATCTCCCCCACCAAAACACATAACAAATAATTAATCAAAATTAAATATTAAGTTAAATATTGTTAGCTCTTTATACCTGCTGAGAGTCTAGACTAAAATAAATTCTCACCCAGTGTAACTGGGTGTGCCGTGTCCTTGCTGAAACATCAAACCAGTATTCACAGGTGGGAATAGCATTCCTAGGACTGTTCCACAGTGTATTACTTGGATATTAGCTGTTAGGGCCCTGTGGTGTGCAATCAGTTTTTCCTGTTCTTATGTCACAGAGATAATGGGAAGTGTTTTATTTGAGAAACATGTAGTGTAGCTTTCCTTTCCATGTGAATGTGACAGCGCTCTATTTCAGCCTGCCTTCTGTCATTCTGGGGGGAATCTATGAAGATGTTTTGCTGAGTGTTTCCAGTTCAGCCAGCTGCACTCATTTTGTGCATGTATGTCACTGCCACAAGGGGATTGATAGATGTGAGTGGTGACTGGATCTTACTGCTTTCTCATGTCTTCAATTATATGTGTTAACTTTTTGATATTATATTTTTGATGAAAGAAAGGTTTGAAAAAGGGAGAAATTAAAATTACAACAAAATTCAATCACTACAGTGTTCTCAGGCAGACACAGAAATTGCATTTTTTTTGGCAGTTTGTTGGTCTGGTTTAACAATGAGTTGTTGTTCTTTGATGACAAAACTTGGCATTTCTGAATTTTTACTCTATAAACATATGATTGCATTTACCCAAAAGCACATGTAGATATTTAGATATTTTTAATAGTCAAATTATTGTGACCTGCAAATTGTTAAATGGAACTTCATTTTTATTGCTTTTTATTGAAATGGTTGAGGAAATTCTGTCATCACAGTCAGTGTTTTTAGTACTCGCAATGGCAAGTTTCCACTGAAATAATTATACCCTTGGTGAAGTTTTTATAGGCTTGGAAACCTTGGAGTTGAGAGCACATTTCTTCTATGCTGTGTGTTTCTCTTTCTAATGGCACAGTTTGGCACAATTATGAAAATCTTATTTTCAGATTTTATAATAGTCTTGAATTTAAGTGAAAGATGGGGGTGGGGGGTTGTTGTGCAAGTGTTCTTGGTATTTTAATTCATGTTAGAGTGAAGGAAATTTCAGGTGTGGAACAGCATTAAAAAGTAGAACATTTTCACAGAAGCAAGTGGGAACAGCCACTTAAAAGTCTATTCATTATCAACAAGTTTTAGTGGTTTTTTTCTCCTCATTTCTGATGCAGATGTTCTTTCAGATTGTTCAATAACTGAACTGATTCAGTTTACTCTTTTTTCCATCACATACAATCACTTTATTTCTATCCTATTGGACTAAAACAGGTAGGAAAAGGTAAGGATGAAGATGAAAACTAATGAAAATTCCTCTTTCAGGCAAGGGAAGAAGGTGACTATTTCCACTTAAATTCACATTTGATATCTATACTTATTCCAAATCCCATCCCAAAAGACTGTATGGGGCCCAGTAAGAGGAATTTGTGTTAAAGATTGAATTTGTTTATTAAAGTTACATTTTTTGCAAGTCAGTGACAGGGAGTTCAAGTAAGCTTTTCCTGTTGGTTAATGTCTATGTGACTACACACAAATGGATTAAGAGGATAAGTAGAAGAAATTTTCCTTCTTTTAATGTTGCCAATAATTGATTTTTTAAAATGTTCTTTGTCAGTTTAACTGAGAGTTAGGTC
Organism: Aphelocoma coerulescens; assembly: GCF_041296385.1. Taxonomy (NCBI): domain Eukaryota; kingdom Metazoa; phylum Chordata; class Aves; order Passeriformes; family Corvidae; genus Aphelocoma; species Aphelocoma coerulescens. The sequence continues at coordinate 101,257,369 of NC_091013.1, read as the reverse complement.
TTTTATTTGACATTTGATCAGATCACAGCCCACAGAAGTAAGGAGCCAGATTATTCCTTGGTAGTCCTGGAACTGAGAGAGGATATTCACTACTTGTCTTTCTTTTTAATTCCTGTTTTTTTCCTTTCCTTTTCAAAGTAGTACAGTTAATGAAGTTATTTGAGCCAACATAAATACTGATTTTGTAACCTGGTGAAGTACCCAAATGAGCAGAATTGTAGCAACTAAACCAGGAGAATCTATATTTTCGGTGCCAAGAAAACAAATTTGACAGTTATAAGATAAACTATGTAAACAAAGTGAACCATTATGTATGAAAATATTTTCCTTGAGTGATGCTTGCCTTGTCTTAGGTTGTGTTTTAGTAATGAAGTAGGAATTTCTGTGTACTCAACAGTCAGGTTTCATGTAAACTTCTGAAAGTGCTCTTCTGTAACTTTGGCAAAAGCAGCTTTATGCATTCACTGTATTAGATTTGGTCCACTAAGTAGTTTTAGAATGGACTTTTGAAGCCTTTTCAGTTGTTTAAGAACCCTTTTTTGGTTGGTTTGGGTTTTTTTAAGTTCTCTTCCTTTGTCTCTATACGTTTGTCTATATAATACCTGTAATAAATGTCACAACCTTGATTTGCAAGCTTTAAGTTGTTCTATTTAAGTGTGGCAAAATACAATTGGACTGAATTAATCCATTTTCAGATGATGTAAATGTGAGATAGATATGGATAATGGATATAAATTATTTGTTATGTGTAACAATTTTCAGTAATACTTGGATTAAAAAGTTGCCAAATCTCTCTGAGATTTGCTTTTCCAAAAACAGAAACCTCCACTCCATTCTGGGGTGATTCAGCACGTATCTTGAAAATGAGACTACAGTCAGCAGGGGAGTTCTTGTGTTGAAGCTCTCACCATTTCTACTGCCTTGTTTTTGATTGGTTAGCATTGCAGTCATACTTTTTTTGCAAGGGTGGTGCTCCTTGACAGAATTGGGTAATTTCTGTAGAAATGTTTTTGATTTCATAATCTGTTAGTATTCATCATGTTATTGATTTAAACTGCTGAAAGTAATGTCTTGGGTTTTTTTTTTTGTTTGAAGTGTGGGCAATACTTAACGGGATTTCTGAATGAGGAATGTGTTATACAAACAATGACTGTTACTGGTCTTCCCTGGAGAATGTTTTTGGACTAAGTTTGATGGGAACACCTTTCACTGGATGCAAATGGAAGATTTTGAGAAATAGTTGAGGCTTCTTGACTAGCAGAATTATGATTCAATTGACCAGTTCTGGCATATGTCGGAATCACAGGAACTGCTTGGAAAATGAGCTTGCACTTTGTGGGTAGAACCTCACACACACGGGTGTTTGTGAATGTCCTTTTGCTCTTTGAATGAAATTCCTAATGATGGGGTACATATATGTGGAATAAATGCTGGCTTTTTGATATTTGGTGACCATAGCGAGCCAGAAAGAACAAGAACAATATAACATTATTATTATTGTTGTTATTGTTATCGTTACTATTATTTCCTCACAGAAATGGTTATCATGAGTTCCTTTGTGTAGATCTATTTTTTTTCTCCGAGCAGGTTCTATACAGTTCGCTACAGAGAAAAAGGTAAAGACAAGAAATGGGTGTTTCAGCTCTGCCCAGCTACAGAGACAGTGATTGACAATCTGAAGCCAAACACACCTTATGAATTTGGAGTTAAAGACAATGTAGAGGATAGTATTTGGAGCAAGACTTTGAATCATAAGACAGTTCTCTCTAGTAAGTATTTGACAATAATTAATCAAATAGCTGCTGATTTTGACTGTATTTTTTCCTCTATTATGGTATTACTTAGAGTAAGCTGCTGATCAGGTTTTTATTGTTTAAATGCCATCCATTATGCTCCTACAAAATTCTTTTAGGAATTGCTGAAACTAGAAATATTTTGTTTTTGAAAACCTTCCATCTAGTCTTCCAAAAGTTGTTCTCTTATCATTGCAAATAGAGGATCTGAGGCAGGTTGGTAGAACTCTAATAGTGTTTAGCACAGATACACTTTAAGGGTTGAGTATGTAAATTTTTACTTCTGACTGGATTCTAAGCTTTTACCTTAGGCCATGAATAATAAGATGATCAACTAATGAACTAATGCATCAACCATGATCCAACTAATCCATTTACTTTCTTCCATCAACTAATATGAGTGATGGAAATTATTGGAGTTGTTGGAATCTCCTTTTATAACTGGATTTACATTGAAGCTGGTCTTCAAATTAGACAGGGCCTGTCCTACCTCAATGGGCCTGTTATGACTCCACTCGAAAGTTGAATTTGAAGCTAATTTTCAATCAAGTTATTATAAGGATTATGTCTGAAGCATGCAGTGTTGTGTATGCTTTTGTGTTTTCATGGAGGCAGTGTATTACTTCTCTGTCTGTCTGTCATATTGTAAGGTTCCTCTAAGTCCCAAGACAATGTAGGAAAAGTGAGGTCAAATTAACCCTTGTAAAAACATGTACTGCTGAAAGAATCACTCATACCTGTAGAGGAAATAAGCATCAGCAGAGTTTTCCTCCTTTTAATGAAAGGAAGAGAGGACTTAACAGAGATTATCCAATTTGTTTTGTTTTCCTCAAACATTTGTGTAAATATATTTCTGAACATGATGTTGGTCAGAAGATGCTGCAAACTCCTATGATTACTATTTTTAGCTTGATTCAAAACATAAAGAATGGGAATTCTCACTAGAGAGCCTTATTCAAATGAGATTTTAAGCTGAAATTTAATTTGGTCTTCAATTTCAGCTTGTAGGTGAGTTACAGAGCTTAATACACTCGTGTAAAAGGGAGGGGAACAGTATAGTAGCTTGTAACACTGAAAAAACCTTCATAATCCCTAATAAAGAGCTTTGCTGGCCTTCATTATAAAGTACAAAGCTGTAACTTTGAAGCACCTGCCCAGTGTCCATAGAGCTGTTTTAGCAGTCCAGAATATGCTATACCACTGCTATACCATGAGCTTAAAGAGGATAATGGCGGTAACCTTTTCCCATACCTGATTCACAAAAAGCTCTGCTTCACAGCCTTAAAGATGTATTACCCAGGGGCTGATTTTTATTACATTTCAAACATCTTAAAGTCATCTTTAGAGCAAGTGCTGAAATATAGTTCAGCACTTAGAATAAGAGGGAATGAAGAGTGCAAAATGTTAATAGTTTGTTAATGTGTTCAAGACTAATCAAAACATCCACAAACATCAATACATTTTTTCTTTGTATGTAATATATTTCTAAATGGTCTTTCTTACAGACATTTTACATTTCTAATAGGCCAGGAGCATCATTCTTGTAAGTTTGTGGAGACCCACTGACTTTGGTTGAAAGATTCTTTCTTGTAAGAGTTCATATTCTATTTACATAAGATTTCTTTTGTCTAGACTGTAGACTTGTGTATTCAGTGGATGTTGCTGCAGCAACTAAATCCAGGGAGCTTGTGACTACCCTGCACGTCTACATTCTGGTCTATTGATAAAATATCTTCTAATCAGAAAACTGTCAGCACTTTCAGATTCAAGCCTTTCATATTTTCAGTATATAGCAGGTAGATACAGAAAATGTGGGGAGTAAACAGAGAGTGTATATTTATAATAAATGTATAACCAGATGCCTATATAGTTTATCAATCAACACAAACATACACTTCTTTTCTGTTCTAATTTCATGTCTTGTATCAACTCAATTTCTTCCCATATAGGGGAAGCATCTCAACAGAAACCAAACATCCTTCACCATAAATGTTCTTATTCCCACTGAAGAATATATAAGTTACTTGAAACTGAAAGTTCTTTTGAATGTTCCTGGATTTGTTGAATCCACAGGCCAAATTTTTGTCATATACTAACCATGTTGGGAGGGGCTGGGAGGAGAATCTGCTTTTAATTCATGATTTGAGAACACATGAAAGGCATGGCAAATGTTCAGCATTTATTTAACTGATTTTTGTCAGAAGAGATGAAAATAGCTTATTTCTGATCATCTTACCATGATTTTGTCATGAAGTCAGTGTGAAACTTCTGTTAGTTTTCCATTGAATTGAGGCCAACAGTAAGTCCTGTTCCTTAGAAGTATCAAGCACTTTGAAAGATTTTTTCCCAAATGAAATGTATCTCAATTGATATTTTTTAGAGTTGAAATTATTTTTCTACTTCTCATCTGTTTTGGATGGAATTTGAAAAAAATATGATAACATGTAACTTGACTCTTGTTTGCACACCCATCATTGCAAAGGCAGCAGAAAAGTGTAGATAGGTGGAAGATACAGAGAAAGTTTGAAGCATCATGCTAGAATCAAATAGGTGCTGAACAGAACCATTTCTTGACTTACTTAGCAGCTACATCACAAGAAACTTCTACTACTTAGAAACTCAGAGGAAAACCTAAGAGAAAAAATTTGGAGTTTAAATCTGTGGGTTACTTTGTTCATAGATTGAGATAAACAAAACCATTAACAAAACAAGAAGAGTACATTTCATTTCCTTGCTGTCAAAATGTGAAGAGAAGGCCTTGCATCTGCATCTATTAATGGATCTGAAGACACAGGACAAAAACATTTTTCCATTATGTGTTTTTATACAGGCTTTGAATTAAGCCTCCTAACTTTCCTAGCTGCCAAAAAAAAAAAAAAGGTGAATAAACTTGGTTTGCTTTGCTTTGGACAAAACAAAAAAATAATTATGTGTATTTATTTATCTTTCTGTCAAAACAGGTAAAAAAGTAAATGGGCAACTCCAGAATATGTACAAGTTGGTACCCAATTCCCAAACACAGGTATGCAAAACAGTCTCTTTTTTTTATACCTGATTCATATTTCATATGATCAAATTTTTTATTTTCTGTTTCACTACAGTGAGAAAGACATTATCAAGGCCAAGAATTGCCAATATAGAAAACAATCTGTTAAATGCACTGTATAGAAAAATGTTTAAATATGTGGATGGACAAAATAACTGAGAACTGCAACTAAGATGATTACATACACTTATTCCAATCTATCAAAGATGAATTTGATGGTTTCCATGTGTAGATTCCAAACTTAAGATTGCCTTATTCCTTTGTAGTAGTCAGGTTTGTTAACCTGTGATATTTCTTGTGATCAGTTAACCTTGGGATAACTTGGTGATATGATTTTATAGAGTCATTTTGTATATACTCAGGTCTTCTAAATTAGTCATCCCATTGAATTCACTGATAGTTCCCATATATGAGGCAAGTGTTTGCAGAACCAGAGGACACCAGAAAGGGCAATTTAATCAAGTTTGCTAGGCTGTCCATTAAATTTTTTATGTGGCATGGTAGAATTTTTTATTTTGTCCAAAAATTGATAATTTGTATAAATAAATAATTAATTTTTCTTAACCTCACCTGACTTTTTTTCATAAACACAAACAAGCATGGATGGATTTCATTTGATTTTGGATTCATGTACACAGGTACTTTTTTCTTCCAAGAGCTGAAGCAGAAATGAAGGCTCTCTAGACTGAGCCAGCTAGTGGGTTTTAATACAGTGAAAAATAGACATTTTAATCATAACTTCTAAGCATTACCCGTTCTAGTATGAGATTAATTTGGTTTCTTTATATTTCCTTTTCTTGTTTTTTCATCAAAGTGCAAGTTTCAGCATCTAATATTCTGGAGGATTTTTTTTGTTCTGCTTCTTTTTAAGTTACTATCCCTGTGGTAGACTATAGGATAACTTCCCAAGAAAAATTGTAGAAATTCGTCTTACTTTAGAGACTTTAAAGGGTTAACTCATGATTATTACTCAATTATTACAAGAGAATAACCCATTCTTCACAATTCTCTTCTGTCTCAGATTTTCCAAGTGTTTTCATGGTAGGAAATGATAATGTATGGTTTCTCACTGTTTGTTTTTCATATTTCAGAATATTATAAATGGTCTGTAATTACCAGACCTTGAATTCCTTCAGGAATCAAACCATAATTCATTAAATAAATTTTCTTCTATGTATAATTAGGTATGCATAGAATCATAGATTCATTAAGATTGGAAAAGACCTTTAAGTTCCTCAAGTCCAGCTGCTAACCCAGCACCACCATCATGTTTATCATCAAATCATGTCCTCAAGTGCCATAGCCACACTTTTTTTGACACTTCCAGGCATGATGACTCCACCACTTCCCTGGGCAGTGATTTCCAATGCTTGACACCCCTTTCTGTGAAAATGGGTTTTCCTAATATCTGATCTAAACCTCCCCAGTGCAACTTGAGGCCATTTCCACTCATTTAGGGCAGTAATACTTCAATTATTGCATCATATATAGAGTTAGATTGGTACAATGCCTAGGTTATAGGAAAGATAATTATGCCTTGCATTCAAGAGAAAATGCTTTATTTGTGAGTAATAGGAATCCAGTTGGTGAGATATTCAGGAGGGTGCTCATCTCATTATGTTGATGAAGCCAACTTTACTGTTCTTCACCTTGGTCCCATAAGTGTCTTTAAAGTTACACAGGACTGCCCAAGATCAGGTAGTTCATTCTGGGATATGGAGTGCAAGCTGAGGTCCTTTGCTCCTCTCAGCAAACGCTCTGTGCCAGAACCCTGACTGTTACACTGCTTCTGTGGAAGTAGGGATTCTATTTATGTGGGAGAAGTTCTGAGAAAGTGAGTGAAAACAGTTTTGCAAATATTTGCACAGCACAAGTATGGAAGGAGGACTAGAGCCAACATCTAGTCTTTTTTGTGATCTTCACAGGGCTTAGCTCCAGAGCAGTACTGCTTTATCACCCTCCACAGAAATATCATGAAAGCATTCCATAGATTATTCTAAAAGTTCTCTTATCCTTCTCACTTCAGTGGTGCAAAAAGCCAAAAAGCAGATAGTTTACGTTGTTCTTTCAGTTTCCACAGCGCTAGGTGGGGTATGTTTCAGTGGCGCAATCAGGTCATCGACACAAAGCCAGAATGAGCATTATTTAGGCCAAGTTTGTTTATGCTTTATTTTGCTCCAAAGACACAAATGACTCATATCAACATGGTCCTAACTCTTCTCTGTAAGGACATTTTTAAAGGCTGTTTATTAAAACAATGTTATCAGCCCATCTAGTCATTTGCCCTTTCAACATCAGTCACATATCATCTTGTGTTTCTTTTGGCAGTTTCATCCTTTAAGTTTGTCTAAGCTCCTGGGGCTGTGTGAGCAGCAATTAATGAGAGTGTGGAAGAAAAGAAGTGCTCTAGGGATGGTCATTCTTCTTCCCTTCATAAACAATGGGTAGTGGGAGAGCAGAGAAAATGCATTAGAAATTTATTTCCTCTTCTGTCTGGTTAAGTTCCTCTAATTTCATAATGTCAGCCTGGAAGGTGGGGTCCTCCCCAGTTTTTCCAGCCAAAGAGGATTGTTAGCTTCTACTACTTGTTAAACTCTAGAGTAAAACCTTCCTGCTCTTCCAAAACTTATTCAATCCAGACCAACCATGATCCCTCCTTGAAGAGTCTCTTACGTGCATGCCAGTTAGTTTTGGCATTTTGAAGTGTCAGAATATAACAGAGAAGGAAGGGAAGGAAGGGAAGGAAGGGAAGGAAATGAAGGGAGGGAAGGAGGAAGGAAGGAAGGAAGGAAGGAAGGAAGGAAGGAAGGAAGGAAGGAAGGAAGGAAGGAAGGAAGGAAGGAAGGAAGGAAGGAAGGAAGGAAGGAAGGAAGGAAGGAAGGAAGGAAGGAAGGAAGGAAGGAAGGAAGGAAGGAAGGAAGGAAGGAAGGAAGGAAGGATAGAAAGAACGAATGAGCAAGGGTCTCTTAAAGCAATGTTGCCATGTGCTGTTTCACAGAATGCTTGAGATTTGCAATCCTGTAAGCAATGTGCTGTAGGTATATGGTCACAAGTTAAGATTCCTGATCTGTGGTATAATTTACATCCCTGATTTTCCTCTGAAGATAAGGAATAACTTATTTGCCATCTTCTTTCATGATGGCAACAATTGTTTTAATAACTAATGTTCCTAATGCCTATATGCTTATATTCTCTCTCTGAAAAATATGGTTGATAGCGCCATTCCTACAGATGATGGGCTGATGTTTCCAAAATAGTTTGTATAAGTAGTAAATTTTACTAGACCTAGGAATATCTAAAGTAGTCACATTTTGGAAACTGAGAGGAAAGCTTTGACAATATGGGTAGATTTCAACTGGAGCTGTTACAGATATGTGAAGGTGAGCAGTCTAATTATAGCAGCTGGGGAACATGGATTTCATGTCAATTATTCATTCTTGGTTGAAAAACTAAATTTTTAATGTATTTAAATGTATTTGGCATTTTTATGTTGCTAACATTGTAGCCATCCATTATTCAACAAAGAAAGGATGCTCTTGTCAATATAAGAATTGTTTACTAATAAAAAGGTTGATAATAATTATGATTAGAAGTTCTGCAGTAGAGGTTACACAATTGCTCACTACAGCTTCAGAGCTGTTTATTGATTGTAAAGCTTCTGATGAGAAATACAATAAAATGAACACCTTCTTCTAATAAATGTGTTCCATCCTGTTTGTTAGTCACAGGAACAAGAGGGCTACTTTAAAAGCAGATCATCTACAAAGCAATTTTTTCTCCAGAAGACAAAATGGAAACGTAAAACTTGCTAACAATAAAGAAAAAATAAAGAAGGAAGATTTTTTTCTATCCTCATATAATGACAATGATTGAAACCTTCACTTAGTTTAAGACCATGTTCACACCAATGCAAAACTGTTATTAGGTAGCAGACAGTAATGGCTTTTGTAGAGTAAGTAGCCTCCATCCATTTCCCCAAGGAAATGTCCATCTTACTAGTGGAGATTGGCCTTTTTTCCAGCTTTTTAAACTTTGGTATGTGTTTAAGGTGTACCCAACCATTGTTTTTAAAGCTTTTCAGAAGTATTTAGAATAGAACAAAAATACCTATCCTTAGGTAAATGATTGGCACTTTGTCATCAAATGCTGACTTTTCATGCAGATGTTCTTTCACGTGAAGTAGACCAGATGTCATAAAGTGCAAAATTAACATTACCTGATTCTGATTAGAGCAGAATATATTTAGCATGGAAGGTGATTGTCAGAGTTGTTTTCTTTCTTGTAATTCAGATATAAGTAAAAAAATCCCCCTTTAATGTATTTGGCATTTTTATATTGCTAGCATTACAGTCTACCTTCTCTCATCACTTGACTGTATTATTAAGCTTTCAGAATTTGTTCATAATGCTCATTTTTTTGTTATCAGCTGTTTTCTTGCTTTTAATAACTGTGGGGTCCATTCATGTGTTCCTTTTTTTTTTTTGTGGTATTAATATAATGGAATATTCACTTTCAGGCAAGAAGTAATCTGGGTCAAAGAGAAGTGAACAACAGAGCAGTCCAAGTATTTAGCATAAAAATATAAGAAGCACGTGAGTGGCTGACCACTTGTGCTTTAGAAACAATCCCACTAAACAAAATTACTCTGAGTTAATCTACTTTAATCAGGCTATGCACCCAAGAGTGCTGATGGTTTACAAACGTGCACCTGGTTCTGGAATAGTCTATGTTCTAAATATAGTATTCCTGAGAATATATGTCTATCCTGTGACCAAATTGTTATTGCATACGTTTCAGATGTTTTGCTGTAGTTAAATGTCAGCTTTTCTTAGCATTCTGGACTACTCCCCAGTGAGTGCTCCAGAGATCCTTAAGAGAAAAAAGAACTGGGGCTTCCTAAGATGTCAAATACTGTGTTTTTATTAAGCAAAACATCTCAAGCTGAGAGAAAGAGATCAAAATGCAATATTACCACACTAACCCGTGGGAACTGAAGCAATAGCATAACCATCAGGGGCCAGGGCCAGAGCCATATCCAGTGTTAACTTGGGACAGGCGTGGTATTGGATTAGAACCCTCTATTTTTATTACTCAGTCCAATTACTATTATGGCAGTTATCCCAAGGCACTACTTTTATCTTTTTTTCTCTTTTTTCAGATTATATTCAGTGATAATAAGAAGTTGGTCCCTGTCACAATAATCAAACAAAGTAAGTTTGTGAATTTTTTAAAGTTTATTCTCCTAATCTGCAAGAGTAATTTGATATTAAAATGAGTGTCAGGGCAATGGGATGGCCTGCAGCTGGCCCTATAATAACATAAGCATAGAATGTCAGTTTCACCAAAATTGATATGCCAGGGGAAAAAGGTGTAGAAGAAACACAGTTTGCAGTCTCTTAAACTGAATGTAAATACAGAAAAGATTAGGATGGTGTTCTCATCTGCAAATATTGAGGAAATATTGAGGAAATATTTTTAGAATGCTGATGTTTGTTTCTGGTGTGGTTCTATTTCTTATTTTGAGGCTTTTAAAATTAGCTTCTAATCTCCCTGTGTTGTCTCCACAGTCATTCAAAATCGGACGCAGTCAAAAGCACCAGATAGTTCTTCTCTCCCAGGAGCAATATTAGGTGACTAGAAGATATTTTTATTGTTTTTCTTAACCCTTGGTTGAAACTTCAAATTGTGCAAATGCTTTTAATTTTCTTGATCTTAATAGTTTTTCCTTGTATGTCAAAGGGTATTTTGCAGCTGGTTCAGACAGTATTTGTTATATTTTATGGTGGTACAGATGGTTCAAGAGTGTTGTAGCTTAAGTGAAACAGAATCATCTTATTGACACTGGATTTAAAAGAAGACACTGTCACTGTTTAAGGCAAGGACTTCTTTCATACTTCAAGTGAAGTTCTATGGCAAAGATCTTGTTGAGATGAGGGATTTTTCTTACTGGGCTTTTAAGGTAGCACAGTAACATCCCATCTACAGTCACAAACCTGATATATTAAACTACAGAAATCTTGCAATTAGAATTTGTTGTTAGATCTCAGGGCATTACTGTTTCCCTCCAAGCCATTCAGTTTCATGCTTTATGTTCGTTTGACCTATAAGAATACACAATATTGGCTTAGAACATAAAAACGGGAGAAAGTCTGTCAGATAGTGCTCAGTGTGGTGAACGACTGGTCTGCCTGAAATAGCCATGAAAGGCTCACTGCATCATGCACCTTGTGACCAATTTATTCCTGAATTTATTGCTTAGTCCTTTATAAATGGAAATATTTTCTATGACTGCCTAACTTTGGCTTAAGTTTTCTTTGTGTGAGTCTCAGTGTATTGATACGAATCAAACACACACCATCTGGTTTTGAGCCTGCTTGGCCCACCAGACAGCATGTCCCATTATCTGTGATGCTGCAGTGTTCCAGTATTGAATGGTTTTCAACTCTGATAAGTCATGAAATAGTGGTAATAGAAGGAGTGGTGTAAAGGGGAAAGAGCACCAAATGGGAGAGATAATTACAGGCTAGAACAAACTCATTTCCCAGATACTCAGACTAAACTGCCAGTAGTTCAGTAGTAGTTGCTCACGTTTCTCAGAGAGCAGACTGTGTGTTTTCATCTCTTCTGGAATTAATGGCACACATCTTTCTCTGTAGTGCACCTCATTGTTCCAGGTCTCAACGAAAGTCAGCAGAAACTTCCTCCTCTCCTGACAATAGATGACATACCTCAAGCATCCAGGAAAAAACTGGGTAAGCAGAAATGCTAGGCAAACAAAAAACACTGAAAACCATTTTGCACTGTGAAAATAATGATTCATAAGTCATTAAATCCTTGCCGTAAATTTTATTTTTGAAGTATCTTTTAATGAACAGAACAAAACCAAAAATTCATGTGTTTAACATAGCTTGTAGTGATTGTGCAGTGGAAGTTCATTGGGTCCTAAAGGCACTCAGCTTTCCACATTTATCAATGTTGGCTTACTAAGTCAAACTAAAGTGGGACAGGAATAAATCTGTGGTAAAAGAGAGCAGATACATCCTTGTAATTACTCTCTAATGTCTGTTCTTTTAGCTAAGAATGAAACTGGAATATGGCCTGCTGAATCCAAAACACCAGAAGTTCAAGAAATCTCCCCACAGTCCCTTCCAGGTAATGAAAATTCTGTTTTTAGAAACTCTGTGGAATATCTTTGCCAAATATATAAACTAAAATTAAACACATCTTTGTGCTGCTTAATCTACAGTTAAAATAGTGGTTGGAAAACAGGAGGATAATGGCTGAACTGGCAAGGAGTGGTAATGTGAATAAAAATCTCAATCTAATTTTGGAGGAAAGTTTCAGGTGACATAACTGTTAAGTTTATAAAACTAAGAATTAGGACCATATCTTTGTGGGGTGATGGATGCCTTGAAATTGTGAAAAATGGCAAAATGAGTTTTTTTGTGATGCACGTTTAGATTCTGACTTTAATGAAATAAATATAATATATAAATATATATTATATTATAAATATAATATAATAAATATAAATATATAAAGAAGAAAATTAAGGATAAGAACATGATTGTTTGAAATGGATGTGTGAGGTTTAGACAGAACAGTGAAAAGCTCTACTTCGGGGGTGCAGAAGATGACATCACAATGTTCCATTTCAGTTCAGGTCTGAACATATTAATCTTAACCACATTCTCCCTGTGGACTTACTGGTCCTATTAATGTAAATACATGTGAAAGGAATATAACATTTGATCCTAGGCTATGTGTCTGTGAAATATATATTAACTTGCATATTTGGAAGATTGAAGTTTTTTGTCATCTATTCAGGGCTGAAAAAATACCACTTATTTAAAAGGGTGTAGTAAGATGCTGCTTTTGACTGTTCAAAAATGTAAAGTAAAATTTTAAATACTGAAAGATTTACTGCCTCCATTTGCTCAGGAAGCAAATTAGTGTAACATAGACTACTTTATGAATTTGTATGACAAGTACAGTTCTATATTTTAACATTTTTAGTATGGGTGGGGAAAAGGATTGGAAAGAGCTGAATTGTTCAGAGTCAAATGATGAAGATTAACATTTCACCCACTTTATTGACCCACATTTCAGAATCGTTTAAGAAGGCATATGCCTATCTTCATTTTCTGTAGTCTGGCTCTAATCCTGTAACTGAGTCTGAAGTCTTGATTCTGCTGTCACAAGAGACAATAGCTGGCTTCTGCCAACTTCTTTGCTGAAAAGAAGGGATGCTTGAACTGTGGCAAGAATTTAAAATTAAAAAGGAATTTATGGGAAAAATGACCAAAGGTTTGCTTTGGTTTGGTTTAGCCATCTTATGTGATCTTGCTGGCATTACTCTATCCTATCTATCACGTCTTTCCTGGCTGGCTGAAGTGGTGTAGCATGTGATTTCTTTGACATCACACAATTCATGCAGATACTGCCCTTAAATATGACCGTGTTTATTTTATTCCTTAAATATATAAAAAATGCTATGCTTAACTTCATCACACCATCTTAGTCTTAAAAAAAAAAACAGAATAAAAAACCCTCCCAATGACTACATAGGGAATTAAAAAGGTGTGGGGCAAAGAACTGCAGCAAAATCATGTAAGCATTGACAACAACCTTTCAGACTAACAGCTCCATCTTTTTTATGTTTTTTTCCTGGGAAAATGTTTGAAGAATTTCATTTTCTACTCAATAGATAACTGTATTTACCAAATTCTACTTTAAACCATCCATTCCTTTCTGCAAAACCTTCAGATGGATAGCTCTTTTCTGTTCATCCTAAATATTAAGAGGAAAAAAAAATGATGCTTCTTCACAAGAATTTATTATCGAAGGATGCATTGAAAATGTATGGATGCTTTTTAGAAAGCCCTAAGCAGTCTTTTTATGTTGTTTGATTGGTTTGTTTTCTCTTATAGTTGAAGGTCTCTTGTGGAGTTAAGTTTTGTGGCTATGTTGCTAGATTATTTTCCTTGTTCAAGTAACTGCTGTTTAAGAACTGGCAATCTGCAAGTATATTTTCTAGAACTTTGCCATTTTTTTGAAAGTGAGAACTGAATAAATTTAAATGGTTGGTTTCCATCAGAATCCATGTCCTCAAATCCTAGCCCTCAAGCTTGGATTCATCTTATCCAAATGTATCATTCCTTGTGACAGAATGTATTGGTCGGTCAGGTAAAGAGTGTGAGATGTGGCACCTGGGGAGGAGAGCGTTGGTTCATTCCATTTCCTTTCCTTTGTGCTCTGTAATTATATTTGTGTACCAGCATGTAGAATTTCTAACCATGTCTAGACATAGCACAGAATTGTATTTTTATGAAGTTGGGATAGTGTGTCATTATAGTGGTAATAATTGGCAAGTACTGTATTTCCTTGTAACAATTAAGTAACAATTTTTTATAACTAAACACATTGCTGTCACACCAATAATTACTGAAATATTTAGAATAATTTTCATTTTCCATTTCAAGCATCCTTTGTGGTTTTGCTTCTGTTTCTTTAAAAAAAAAAAAAAAAAAGTGGTGACCATTCCTTTCAGATATTTGTTGATCTCAGCACCAGTGCCTCATGTTAGAGTATGTCACACTATTTACATTAAAAATGTATCCATTATGGTTGCAGTCTTTCAGAGAAAAAAAAAGGAAGTCAGGAAACAGGGAAGTGAAAGTGAATCCTTTAGAAGGAAAATGTTCTTTTAGTGTAATTTTGTCTTGCTATGGCATATGGAAAAATAACTTGAATACTTAAGGATTTTAGCCAGACTTTTATGAGTAACTTAAGTGAGAGATCTCAGCACCAACCTTTTGCAAGGGTTGCATTTAGGAGACAGTTTAATATATAGGCCTAATTAATTGAGCTTAGCAATAGGATCTACTTCACTGTATTTCATTCAGACACTGCTATTTGAAAAATCATACTGGATTCTTTGAGTAACGCATAATAATTATTTTTTGGGGAAGGTTTAAGGGCTGGTGCCAGACTGGCAACAGAACATTGATTTAAAAGGAGCTCTGTGCTGTAGCAGCTATTGTGTCATCAGCCATGCTAGAAGAGAAGAAAGGAGCTCCAAGTATTTCAGCAAGCAGTCTATCTGAAAGGCTCTGTGAGCTGGGCTGCTCTAGTATTCCACTGGCTCTTTACCAAAGGGTGTGTTTTGTGATGTGACACAGTTTAGTAACTTTTTTTCATGTATTTGTCCACCAGGCATCCCATCATTTTCTTAATTTCAATCCTTCCCTCCCTTGGCATGCATTTCCATGGAAAGACTTGTTAGTAAGCTCTTTCATTCTTTGTTTTTGCCAGGCTTGTTACAGTATTTTCCACCCACGACTAATTTAGTCTTGACACAACAACGCAAATCTGTACTGCTTTCCTCAATCTTTGAATTGTTGTCTAATATACCTCAGACTACCACTACAACTTTTTTCTCCTCTAAATGGGTCTTTCTGTTAATTTCACAGGGAAATTGGAGCCCACCAACACTTAGAAATATGAGCACATTAGTGGGACATGAAAGCACTAGTTGCTTAAAAAAAAAGAAAAAAGAAAAAAAAGCTAGTTATTTCTTTATGTAAGGGGTTATACTATAATTTAGTGAATTAGATTAGTGAAATACAGAATAGACTTGAAAAGAAAAGTGTGAAAAGTGCTGCCACTGAATTCATTAGCTAGGGTTAATGTTCAGTTGAAATAACTCCTTTGTAGACATGTCACCCAAGTTCTCTTCCTTCTGTCCTCCTTCTGGCCCCTGAAGTGTTCCCCTTGTGCTCATGTGGTATATCAGGAATGAGATTAATGTTTTCATCAGAATATCTTAATTCCAGTTGTAGATGAAAAGAAGGTCAAGGGAAATTAGAGGAACTATAGTTTAAGAAATGTTGTCTGAGTGCATTCTTGTTGTGTTCCATGTGGGGATAGTAAAGTAACTTGGCTGTGTTAATGCTCTACTTTGCAGATAGCCTTGAACCACTACAATAGGCCTCGTTCACCTGGTACCCTGGAATAGTCAGAGGCATTTCTCTTTTCTCTAATTTAGCTTTCAGAGCCTAAACTTTCTTCTTCCTGTATCTTTTTTTAACAAAAATGTCTGCCTCAGTTTCATGTCATCCCTACAATATTTTGTGCAAAATGGAGAGCTTGGTTTCTTTTGTTCCAGTTCTAGGCATGCTTTATCTTATTCAGCTTGTTCAGCTAATTTAGCTGACAAGAAGCATTTCATTTGAGTGAAAACCCTCTGACCTCTAAAAACAAAAATCCAAAACATCGTGGATTCTGTATTTGCATTTGGTGTGGGATTGTTTGGGGTATTTTTCCATTATTGCACCTCACAAATAAGAAATATTAGCTTTTGAAGTGCTTCTGAGGTACAGGTTTGTTAGT
Organism: Aphelocoma coerulescens; assembly: GCF_041296385.1. Classification (NCBI taxonomy): domain Eukaryota; kingdom Metazoa; phylum Chordata; class Aves; order Passeriformes; family Corvidae; genus Aphelocoma; species Aphelocoma coerulescens. The sequence continues at coordinate 101,241,139 of NC_091013.1, read as the reverse complement.
TGTTGCCTCGGTGTTTCTTATGAGTGAATTTTCTCCCATAAGTTTCATAGGGAGAAATTGCTCTACCTTCTCTGGACAATGAAATCCTCCTTGCACTGACAGTAACAGCACTGTAACTGATTTACAAGCTGAATTGAACCCTAGCAAGGCAGCATCTGTAGAGATTCGAGAACGTGCGGCACTGAAAGCACCATACTCCAAACTAGAAAATAGTGTAATTGTTGTAACTGTAATAGCATCTAAACCCCACTATTTAGAATGTGGGAAACAGCACTTTTTTTTCCCACTAAATTAAATAAGAAGCTTATAAACCTCCATGATCAGTTCTTGCTTGAAGCGTGTTCAGTAGATTGTGGAAAAAGCTTGGAGAGCATGCAGGAAAAACCAAACTGTCTTCTATTGTGTCTCAAAAAGAAAGTGATCTTTTATTAAATTACTACTAAAACTTAGTGCTATATTGATGCCAACCACCAATATTAACAATCTCTTCCAAATAGCAACGTGTGCTAAATACTGTGCAGTTCGCTCTGTGGAGGGAATTAATGCTCTTGTGACATTCAAGGCTGAGACGTTACCATTCTGTGTTCCATATGCATAAGCTTTGTCATTTTACAATCTTAGATGATCAATTCTGTGTAAACACCTCTGGGATCTCCAGCAAGAAGCAGAGGAAAGAAGTGACCTTGACTTTCTTATCGCTGGCATTAATTGTGACGTGAAACGGATGGCAGAGGATAGTTATGCAGTTGTATATTAAAATATAGCCAGCAATTAAGTTTAGATACATTTAATGGCTTTTTAATAAACTGCCCATGTATTACTCTGAAAATATAGAATTAGAAAAATGAATGGAAATCAAAATCTATTCTATAATTACTAGAAAAATCAAAGAGCTGAGCTATTACAGGTGAGTATTTATTATGTTCCTGTAAATTTTTATATTAGAAGGATTAAAAACCATTCAGAGTAACAGGGAAAATATTTGTAAATGCACTTTGTGATGAAATGGATCTTGTGTAAAATACATTTTACACAATTTTTCCATAATGACCTTAAGAGGCTGTAACAGAAGTACAGTGTGAGTTTCTGACCTTAACTTTGTTCTTCATCACTTGTGTTTTCTTTTGTTAATATAAAACTGCATCAAAATAAATCCAAAACATCATATAGATTTCACATCTGAAAACAAAAGTAAATGCTAATTATGATGGAGTTGAGCTGCTGTAGAAATCATTCTAATCATGTGACATGATGAAATGGTGATAAGAAAATCAACAGGCTTTGGGCAGCAGATAAAGAAAAGTTCAGAGGGATTTTAAATTACATTAAGCTTCTTTCTTCTAGCTCAGGCTGAGAAAACACATGGACCTGAAGAATTTAAATCAACACCTAAACCCAAACTGGTGCAAACTCAAAACATATTCGGTAACTAATTTTGCTTTTTTTACATTCTTTCTACATTAAATGCTTTTTTATCTCCAGCAGAATTTTTCTACTTCTTGCTGTATCCTCTTTGTGTTGGCTCCAAAGGAAGTCCTGATTAAAATATTCTGGCTCCTTTTGTGGTTGCAGTGACTAATGCTGGAATGAATTGTAAAGAAGGATGCACCTAGCTCTAGATGAACTGTGGCTTTCACAGATTTGTCTGCATGATTCAATTTGATTTTTCAAATTAATGCTTTCTGTCTATGTGATCTGCATGGTTGACATAACATAAAATTTCCGTGTGTAAAATTGATCTCAGTGATAGAATTGAAATAATTACCTCCTTGATTTTCTTCTGATTACAGGTTCATTTAGGTAACCAACAGATATGAATAAGAACAATTTTATGTTGCATGTGATGGGATATAATTTTATTTGCCTTGAAGGAAAGAGAAGCTCTACTGATTTTTTTCATCTTTTGTCTCAGTGTTGTATGGTTAGTTTTGTGATTTGGTGTTACATCTATTTAGTTCTGGTATTCAGAATTCTAAATTCTCTAATGTTGATTTTATTGCTTATACTTTCTTCCCTGAGCCATGCAAAATTATGAAGGCAAATCTAAACTTGAGTTTGTATTTAATTCTATTTTTTTTTAAACTTTGCTTAGATTTTTCTAAAGCAGAGCCGGCCTGCATACAGGATATGTATGATAAAGGGAAGGACCAGAAATGTTTGCAGGACTAAAATGCAGATCTTCCCATGAAGAGGACTACCAATGCTTCTCAATAAATGTATTTTACACAATCCTATTGATTCGCATTAATATCTTACTCTCACTTTTTTCTTTTTTCATTTACATTTGACAGCAGATTTCCAGAATTTACTGAAGCTAGTCAATCTATTTCATTTTAACTTTTAATCAGTTTTTTTTAACCATACTCAACTTTCCTTGGTTTTGCTGTGTTTCAAAGATTGAAATATGAAAATTAATCAAGATGGATCATTGATTAATTTTAAACTAGCTGCTCATAGTTACTGATAGATGTTCACTGTCAGATTCCCATGATTTAGAGATCTTTGTTTAACAGTTAGGGAAAAAAGAATGCATACCTTTTTAAGTGACAATTTATGTGTGGGGTTTTTTTCTAAGTTGGAGCTACTTTTTCTTTTTGATTAAATATCATTGTTTTCAGCAGTGAGTGGTCCATAAGCCAAATATAAATATATGTTGTGCCCTGTAGTATTCTTAATCAAGTAAAGTTTTGGTTATTTTTTTATCATAGCTTCTAATGAAATACAGTTACTTCCTTCTGGATCCAGAATCCCTGATGCTCCAAAAAGTCCATTGACAGAACTTGGTAATTACTTTCTTTGTAAATATGAGTAAACTTTAGTGAAAAATTGTCTTCACAAAACTTGTCCCAATAAGAGAAATAATATAACTGAAACACTAACACACAAACTCCTTATATTCTACCCTTTTTGTGGTGCTTTGTACACCCTTTCATTACACAACTGGGCCCTAAGCTCAGTGCTTTGATGCTTGTGTTGGTGATGAGTGGGGATGTTTCAACAAGTTATGAGCATCTGGAGTGGGAAGAATATGATGTTTGTGTGGATGCTTTCTTCCTCCTCCCTTCTTTCTTACTCTCTTCTGCTGGGAGACATCTCAGATGTGAATTTACCCCATAGGGGGCTATTTGTGTATGTTAGGTATTATTTCTGTGTCCTTGTTGTTACCCTAAACTCAATTTTGTCCAGCTCCAAGTGTGCAGTTTTTGCAACTGACATTGTTGAGCTGTTTGTGGCAGGTGGTGTCCAGTGCCAAGCCTTGTCCCCATCTCTTACCATCTCGTGCCTCCACTCCTCTACATCGTACCCGGTGTCTCCCTTTCCCAAGACCTCTGATTTCATAACAGGCCTGTATTTTCTCTGGGTCTGTGTTAGTCATAAATAGCTCATTCTACCAAAACTATTGCTTGCTGCTCCTTTCTGTATTAACAGCTATTACACTAGTTACCTGGAGGGCCCTTGAATCAGGTTCATTTGTATTTCATTAAGCATTAGTCAGGAAGTTATCATAGAGTAGTGCTGGCTTATTTAGACAACATGCTTTTGCTTAATGTAGTCTGCCAAATTCTAAAATAACTTCCAGGAACACCTCTTAGTTAATGAAATGCATATTTGAAGAAGATTCTCAAGTACATGAAAATAATCCTCACAATTTCTTCTTAATTTGATAGATTTTTTTGACAGCTCTTTTCCAGATATGTTTGAGGGGATGGGGAGAGACATTTGTTTTCTCTTTAGTGAAAGACATTTGGTTAAATCCAGTTAGAGGCAGCATTGGAAAGAGAGAGACATGATGATTTAAGAACCTATTTGCTATAAATGTAGCTGAAAAACTGGAAATTATTAGGGATGTGAAGTATTTTTTCTTTCTGAAAAAAAAATCCTGTGTTTGTCTCAGTGGTAAAGGTGGAATAATAGCAACACTTGAGGAAAAAATAAGTATTTCATTCTAGTATTTATTCTGGTTTTGTTCTCATGTCTTCCATTCTCTCTGAATAGTTTCACTTGGCAAAAGTGGGATTTCATTATGTGAGGCTAGGTCAAGTCATTGGGTCAGCTGGAGCATCTGTGCTCCCCATGAAGTCACTGCTGAAGTCAAAGATATTCTGTGGGAGTCAGGGGGTGGTTATACAGAGGAGATTTCTCTGCACTGTGCCTCTGCATGCCTTGATCACCTGCTGTCATAAAATCAGCAAAGCAAGCAAAATTTAATTTATGAAGTTCAGCTGTGCCTGACTTGTATTCTGCCCTAGTTCCCCTGAAGAATGTTCTTCTTTATTTTTCTATCTTGATTGTGCTAGAGGGAGATCTCTCCTTTGTTTTGTAAACTTTGTGTGTGGTCAGTATATTTTGAATTCAAATGTTTCTGAAAAGATAGCTTTCTTAACATGCCTTCAATGTTCTGATGCCTTTGGGAGATCCCTTGTAGTTCTTACTGGATGTAAATGGATCAATGGAGGCTTGTGCCAAAAGCTGTGAATCGTATGTTCTCTATAAATATAGAATAGAATGGTTCCATTTGCAAGGGAATGATTTGCATTGCAATGATCATCTGGTCCAGCTGCTGAGTCCAACTATATCAGGATAGTCACCTGAGATCCAAACTGTTAATGTGAAAAGATGGATTGAAAGTAAACAGGAAAGCAGATCTAATGTACGAAAAAAAGGCTGTTCACTTTTTGGCATGTATTCATATTGCCTATACTAGAAATGAACACTACACCTAAGTATTTGAATGAGGCTTTTAACAGAAAGTAAAGTGGTTACTGACCAGTACACAGTGTTGGGTAGGATCTGTAGCAGGACAGTAGTGCAAAACCTGCACGTGGTGGAAGCTTGTTCATGATGGCTTTTAGGTAAGAATGCCCAATTCCATCTTGACTCCATTTTCATTAAAGCACACCTCAGGTTATCCATACTTCAAAGTGAACAAACCAGAAGGTCTCGGTAATGATCCTCATTACAGATAACAGATAGTAGGTGTTGTTTACTAACTTTCACAATTATTTCACTGATTTCATTGTACTACTCTTTTCTTACATTTTCCCATTGCAACTCCTTTAAAAACAGTTATACATAATGTAATAGTGACCAGTTTATGGACACCTGCAAGTGGTATGAATATCAAATTAATTGTGTTTCGGTTGTAGCTGCCTCACTGTGAATAAAATCTCTTAAGTAATAATGATTCAGCTTGATTAGATAAGACATGCCCAAATATGAATGGGGTAAAAATTATGGAATGAAGAGACATTCAAACCAAATAAAAACTTGCTAGTTACAGTTGAAATTAGATTTTGTATCACTTGCAAGGAGAGAGTCTGTCTTGGAATGATAAAATTTTATTTCATGTTTGCTCTTAGCTACTCAGAGGCCAGCCTTGAAATCCATATCTTCTGCAGAAACGAGAGAGATGGAAATGGGTAATTAGCAGATTAGTTCAATGATTTTTTTTTCCATTATCTTAGCATCCTGTAGATCTGTAAATGTTGATCTTGGCTACCAACACTCACAGAGAGCTGCTTATTCACCATTCTTGTGTCTATGTAACGACCTGGAAAATGTATTTATTCTCAGTTTAAAAACTGCCTAAACACAGTGTTGTCATGTCTTGTTGTTACCTTACTTCTTTTGGTTTAGCTGCAGCTCTTACCCAGAAAATTTAATAAGAGAGAATATCTTGGTAAGAGATCTATCAAGCATGTGGAACTTGCATTTCAAGGCCAGAAACCTCTGTTTCCAGCCATCACCTCCCCTTGTCACAGCTGTTGTCTCACATCTCCCTTTAGGCCATCTGCCATCTTGCTCAGCTTTGCGTTAGCATCATCTGGAACTGCACAGCCTTCACTCAACTATTTGATGCTAATCCATCAAGTCACAGCTCTCTCAGCATTTTAAACTTAGGTTCTTTTTTCAGCTTTTGAGGAAAAACAGACTGTTTCTTCAGGATCCAAACCATCTGGTACCATAGAAGTGCAACCAACCCAATCCGGTAATGGTTTCTCATGAGGTTAATCCTCCCAACAGTGGAGGAGCCATAGTGCCTCTCACTAAATAGTTTGTTCAGTTTGAGATAAATGAAGAATAACTGTAGGTATGAAAGCCCTGCATCAAGTATCAGATCTCTTTGTGACATATGAAATACTAAACGAGTAGTTCAGGGTGTTTTCCATGTTCGGCAACAGCATGTAATTCTTAGTTTTAAAATTAAATTGGACTTACTGTAAATACCAAATTTAAATAGGACTGTCCACACCTGAGTTTCATAAGTAGAATATCCTGATTTGCTGAAGGATTCTGAGTTGTAAGAGATGAATGGAAACTGAAGAATTTCCAACATATTTTGAAACTGTTGCTCTTCTTTTAGCCTTTCTGTATAAACATAGACATAATTCTGCCCAGATTTCTAAACTGGCACCATAAAAACATACCACTGAAGATTCAGATGCTTTCTAGTTGGTCCTTACAAAATTTCTGTTATGTGTTTCTCTTATTTTATAGATGTTATTTGCCTGGGGCAACTGACAGTTTTCCAAAAGAAGGGAAAAAAGAATAACATGAAAGCCAGTTGGAAAGATTTCATTTCATTAGCATGCCAATAGTGTAATATCTGATGCATATGATTTTGGAATAAATTAACATTGACGGAAATCCATTACTGAGGGGGAGATTGATTACAGCAGTAGTCAGCTCTTCACATGTCTGACAAAAGACAGTTTTTATGTTTCATTTGGTCCAGTTCCTGTTTTGTCATCCTTTTTCCTTCTCTAGTTTCAGCACCAGGATATCCTCTTTCCTGATCCTAGAAAAAAATTCCATGGATCACAGTTTGCTACTTTTTATCCGTATTTTTTTTCCTATTTTGAATAGCCTTGTATTTCCTGTTTTTAACTCTATATTTCACCTTCTTTTTGTGTGAGTCTGATAACAATTTGGTCATTAATTGCATTAGATATTAATGCATGGTTTTGGGAATCATTTTGAAGTCACACTTAATAAGTTATTATGTTACTTTCTGTGGAACATAACGTGTTAAATATTACCCAAAAGTTTTGTCAGCTTATGAAGGAATACGATGCTGTTGCAGAATGTTTCTTGTCACTTCAAAACCACACAGCATTATTTTTGCTTTTATTTTCCAGCTTCACATGACTCTTTTCCTGTTATTTCTACTGCCCAAACTTTTACATCTTCAGATATACCAGGCACTGGTAAATTCTAGTAATATCCTTTCGCAAGCATACCCTTTTGATTAGTTGGTGCTGAAAAGTTTGTTGCTGCTTCCATGTTGATGCTGAGATTTCAGACAGCTGTTGCATACTTCTTGCCTTGGGTGTTGCCCTGCATCTTATTTTTTCAACTCCTGTATCAGCATCCTCATTCCTGGGATCAGGCAGAGCACAAGTTTAAAGCAAGTCCACAACTAGCTTACAGAATAATGCAGTATTGATCAAAGAGGTGTGTCGGGAAAAGATTCAAATTTTGCAAGGCTTAAGGCTGCTCCAGTCAAGTAAAATATCATACTTTTTAGTGATAAGATTTTTTTTGTTTCCTTCTTCCTGCCAGTTTTTCCATGTTCATATACAATTTGCTGTGATTTTTTCCTAGGTATTGTCTTTAAATAAGAAAGTCAACACAGCTAAGGCCAGGCCTTTCCAACTAAGTCTACTTTGAGTTGTAGCTTTGGGAATAGATTGTTTTTCCTGTAGCCTTAGGTAGGAGAGGATGCTCAAGTTTTTTAAGCATTGGTTGAGCATGATGAAGTTGAGAGGTGAGGACAATGGTGAAGGTAGGAGGAGATGGAGGGGAAAGGAAAGCAGTTCATTGCCCAAATCTTCTCTGACCAATGCAGCAGGACTGTGTTAAATTCTCTGCTGAATAACCTACTGGTTCTTGGCATCCCAGTATAGTTCAGGTTTACTGCATTATTCTACAAAGCATCCCACTCCCAGGCAATGATTTTAAATCAGATAAGTTCCCTCTTTTACATAGGATACCTGGGACCAAACCTGACTGAAAAATGTTGGCTGAAATTGAGATGCTGTATAGAGCTAAGTGACTTAATGAAGTGGTGCCAAAACACTTTAATCTCCTGAAAACATATTTTTCCCAAAAATTTATGAAGAATTTTTGAGTTCATGGATAGATATGGTTTAAGTTGTAGAGCTATTTCTTCAAGGTGCTATTTATGCATAATGTGCATGTAAAACTCTTTGTGAATATTTGCACACATGGGAAAGCTAGAATAACCTCTTCAGGTAAGTAATTAGTGATGGTATTTGAAATAGACAAAGGAGGTTCATTTTTAAATAAATAAGTAAAAATAATAAATGCTTTGCAGAGCAGTAGAAAATAAAATTTCAAATTTCTCTCCACCAAATGTTCCTTCTTAATTTACTTACATGAAATTATTTCTCAGGAGTTTTGGTTTTGGGGTGTTTTTTTACTGCAGCTAGAGATACTACTGATTTGGAAGTATCCATGCCTATTATTACTACAGAGCTTCAGTTGTTAGAAATTGCATGGGGCAAAATTGATAAGTTAACTTTATTATAGTTTCAAAGATTTTGTGTTCTTTTTTTTTTCTTTTTTTTATCCTTGCTGCTATTTTTGGAAGTTTTGCATTGCTTTAGTTGTCACCATCACAGTAGTTCATACCACTTATTGCTGTTGCTAATTAGATGCTCGTCTGCACTCATCATTCATCTTTGTAGATGGAGGATCAGGGGCAAAGAGGAGAGTTCCCTTTAGTTGGTTGTGTTTGGTTTTTTCATTATTAAGCTTCCCAGCTGTAGACCTGCCTTTCTCAGTTTTGGGGGTTTTTTCCCTGTGCTGAGAGAACTTTATTGTGAGAGGGAATAAAAAACTTACACATATTTCTGTGTAAAGTTTCCGTGAAAAGTCTGGCCCACTGACTACTCTCTGGATCCAAAGGTGTTCTCTTACTATCTGCCGTGCATTATGTGCTAAGATTATTAAGTAATAATAAGAATGCTCATTAGTATGAATAGTTAGGTCACCTGGTTTCCACATCGATTTCCACACCAGCCTAACAGTCCATGAGACAGAGTAATGCCCAGCTGACTTGCAATTTTCCCTGTGCTTCCATTTTAACAATGCAACATCTGTTTGCTAACTCCTGAGCTATCCAGGTAGCTCTGAGGCAGTTAAGCCTTTTAACACAAGATTATCTTTCCAGATTTAGGTGAAAGGAAGCCTCCTTCTTCAAGATTCACAACATCTGGCATGCCAGAAATGCCACCAATCTCAGCTGGTAATGATATCTGTCTTTTTAGTTCTACTCACATCTAGGCAGTTTCTCAAAAGACACAGCAATGCTTTGCTAAATGGAGGGTTTATTCTGACTTGCTCTGTGAAAAGCTGGAGAGACAGAAAGTAGCTGCATCTACTGCAACATTTCAGAGATTTGGAATGAAATATTGCAATGACAAGATTAATTTTTTTTTATGTTGGTAAACAATTAGCTTGTCCAGGTTTTCTTGTGGAGGATTGGATAGATGGATATATAGATACATATATATGGAGGCCCATTGTTAGGAATGGTTAAGTAAGCGTTAACATGTCAAATTTGTTCCTTTTGCACATTGGAAAAGCACCTCCACAGGCAGAAAAAAGATTTATCTGCTGTTCTTAAGCAGATAAAAACACTTTGGTTAGTGAGTCATTGAATGTTGTTAGAAAAGGATTAAGTCGAAGGGACCTGAACAGAAGGGTTTCCACTTCCAAAGATTGGGAATATCAAAATATCCCAGAGGAATCACTCAGCACCATTTCCTTATTGCCATAACTTCATCCACGTGCATGTTTGTAAACTGTCACGAGTCTTGCCTGCCTTAAACCTGAAGCCAAGCCCAAAGCAATGGGCAGAGATGCACAGTGCTAATGAGTACACATAGACTAGATTTGACACTGGTTTGTGTATTAGGTTGTGCATTCTCCCAGTGCAAAACTAGGATAACAGGGTATGAGGAGATCACTTCAGTAAAGGTACTTGTTCTTCAGTGTACAAACAGATGTTGAGTTGTACGAGTTTAAGTTGTAAGATGTGCTAGAGTTCTGTGGAAAATTTTCCTTTTTTCACTTGCTTGCAAGCATTTTTCTACAGAGAGAGAAATCCTCTACACTGTGTTTTATTGCTGCCAGGGACAGTTATTTCTGAGCCACAGAATGAAGGATTTCATTGATTGTAGGATAAAGTGAAATCAGATCTTGAATTCTAAATGAAAAGGTGTGATTCTTAGTTGCCAATTGTCCCAAATTAGTGTGTTTGAGATTGCTCAAAAAATACCACTGTGGTGGTATACTGGTGAAATACCACGACTCTGATTGTTTTTTCACTTACATGGAAAGGGTGGGTCGGGGGGGTGAGGTGCACCACCCCATCGTATTACCTCTGCAAAAACTGCTAGCATCTGTCAAGGATGTGTAAGGAGTGGCTTGGTGAATTGGATCTTTAGGCATTTTTCTGCTGATGTAGAGCCATTTAGCTACTGAGGCTCAGGGAGTATTGTGTTAGTTGCAACCACAGCACGACACTTGCCTGCGGGTTTGAGTCACAAGGTACTGCCAGGAAAGGGCACGTGTGGCCCTAAATACAGACATTTAGGGCACTGTGAGCTGGTGCTGCTTGTGCTGCTGTGGCAAGGCTGAGTGGAGATCTCAAGACCATTTCTGTGTCTGACTGTAGCAACCGAGAGACCAGTCCTGGAATCGACCTCGTCTGCTTCACGGGAAACCACAAGGATGGGTAAATAGCCAGCGATTCCCTGCTTCACTGCTTACTTTGGCAATGCTCTCCTCTGCAGTGATGAGCCTGTTCAGATGTGCTGGTGTCCCAAAAAGTGGGTCAGTGATGTGGCTGGACCCTTATGGCTTCTTGCTAAAAATTATTCTACCTGTAAATTTTCTGCAGCCATTTCTGGGGAACCGTTTCTAGGTTTCCTCTCGTGGCTTGGCTGCCAATGCCAGTTGAAAGGCAGCACTGTGCCACCATGGGGAGTGATGCTGTGACATGGTAGCCTGGCCCAAGCAGGATGGGGTTCCCTTCTTTATAACTCTGTCTTGATGTGACCTGTGTGACAGCAGCCTGTCTGAGGACCTGAAGACGGTTTTTGTGTTTGATCTTAGCTACTCGAAGACCAAGGCCGAAGTCCACCACTCCTTCCTCCCTGGCAACTCAACAAACTGTGATGGGTAACTAGCAACAGCCTTCTTTTCCCACTGTCTCCCATCCCTTTCACTTCCCATCACACCTCCCACCCCAAACCACCTGGCATCCTTGTCATCTTCCATGGAGAGAACAAAGCACCTGCCACACTGGTTCTGCAATTCTGTTGTTTGATCCCACGCTTTTTCCATGGCTGATGAGCATTTTCTGCAGGAAGCATGTGACATCCTGCAGAGACACCACGTTGTTGCACCTGGCCTTCAGCTCCATTTCCCTGCTTCTTTGTGTGTGGGTAGCGGGCCTTGCTTTCTCTGACGCATTCAAATATGACAGCGTTCCTAAGAGACAAATCCCAGCTGGGCTGGCACAAGAACACAGCACAGCAATTCAGCTGTCCTTCAGACATTCCTTGGGCAAGGCTGCAGCTCTTGGTTGCCTCACCACTGACTTTCAAGGTTGCTGGTTTTCTTCTGCCCATGCCTTTCCATTGCCATCATCTGGAAGTGGGAATGCCCTGCTCTGCTGCTGCTTTTGAGGCTGTGTTAAGTTTTTCAAAATCAATACCTCATTTCAGCTTTTGGTTAATAACAGGATGTTTCTTCGCAGTTTGAGACACCAGCAGCCTCTGGCAGTAATGATATTTCTTGCAGATTTGACAACTATGCAAGGCGGCAGTTGTCCCAAGAGATATTGTTGTGCTTTTAGCCAACCCGTTACTTATCTGGCCTATATTGGGGTAAACCTTAAGTGTAGGTATAAATGTGATCATACATGCAAACCATAGTTAATTCAGGCATTGGCTATGGCACTTGGCAACAGTGGTGGAGATGCTTGTGGCGACAGCTTCTTTCACACTGGCAGGTGTGCAAGACCAGTTCTGTGTCCCTGTCGTATTTTGTGGCCCATGGAGCAACAAAGTATTATGTGAGCAGGCTGGTGAGACTAACATCTGAAGCTGAGTGCAAGTCAAAAATGTAATGAACAGTATTAAGTGACTTGGCACTTTCGTCTGGAGCAATCTTGCTTTCATATCAACTGAGATATTTCACTCACTTCAGAATCTTTTCCAGGGAATTTACATTCCCTACCTTGCATTACTTACAGTAATTTTCTGACCTTTCTTGGTTTTAATGTGGAGAAATCAGATACTTGTAATTATAACAAATCATACATATTTGGCTGGGCTAAGGATATTCGTTTCTGATTCCCTGCCTGGTGATGTTGTCTGAATCACTTTTTATGTTCTTTTATTTTTGCCAAATTTTTAAATTGGATTTTTTCCAGTATCTTCATCTCATAAATTTGCTTTCTCTTTGACTTCTCTTGGCCAGTGGTCTTGTACTTTTTCAATCTTGCATTCCTTCTAACCACATGGGAATTTTTTCCATATTCCTTGTATCATTCTGTTTAATTTTTTGCATTATATTTGTGTGGTTTTACACATCTTTGCACATTAACCTCTTTCTTTTTAAAATTCTGCTAATTTTGCAGAATGTATTTTTTTTTCAGTTCTTTATTGTTTGCAATTTAAACCGTTGAGTCCATGGTTGCAGGTGATGCCATGGTGTCATGGTTTATGTATTTTTTAAATAATAAGCCACCATTTTTTTCCAGCCCCACTTGACTTTCTTCATGTCACTTCTACTCCCCAAACTTCTACATCTGCAAAAATGTCAGAGCGAGAGACTGGTAAATGACATTTATTTTATTTTCTATCCTTGATTTTTCTTGATATTTAGGTGGTACAATTCAGATGTCTGTAATATGTCCTGTATTTTTAATGTTCCCTCCAGTGATCTTTCATTTGTTCATTATAGCTTCATGTTATTTGTAATAATTACCAGTGTATAATTAGCAGTTCTAGCCTCAAGTAAGTGATCCTGATACCACCTGGCTCTTTCAGGCTAGTATTGTATTACTGAAGGGTTCTGATGTGGTCAGTGGAGCAGAATTTAGCACTCAAGAGGAAACTCTTGGGTTTGATGGATTTTGGGTTAGCAGCATAACAGTTTTCTTTTGCAGGGGGAATGCTAGTAGACACCTTTTGAAGACATTCATTGGTTGGACTTTGGTTTCCTGGCTGTTTAAAGTAGTCTCTAAAAGGCTGCTGCAGTACAGCATTTTGGTGCTAAAAGTTATTTTTACAGTTACTTCTGCTAATAATTTATTATTTCCCTCCATGTATTCATGAAGAATACAGGTTTTTAAGCACAATTTATGCATTTGTATTTGACCATGATATTTTTCCCAGAATATAGTCATAAAAAAATAGTAGAAGGTTGCTGTGAGGTTCTGTTCATGCTAGCATGATTTAAGCAAGTGATATTTTATTAAATCAGTATATCAAACATCACTTTCTTTCTGGGGACCAATCAGATGGAATTGGGTTAATGAGCATTAACATAGTTTGTCTTCTGAAAATTAGCTTATTACAACATACATACACTATTCATGTTTTCTCTAGTCTTATTTTGTTAAGGTTTGATCAGTGTTCTTTTAGCTTCTCATCACAGATAAATTTAGAAAAGCTTTTATCTGTTGCAGAATTCCCACTGAACACAAACATGATACAGCTGAGCTAATGCTCAGTGGGCGGTGCTCACAGTTTTCTTGCCTCTGCATGAAGGCAAGATTTTTGTTTTCTTTTGAAGCTGAGAACTCTATACAAGGTCATTTCTATCTTCATTAGACAGAAACGTTTTAGCAGTTTACCAGGCATGACTTTGCTTTTGTCTGCAGCATTGTTCTCCCCAAATTACCACAGCCTTCTCTCTTGATTTAAAGAACTGGGCTACTTAGGTTACTTATTACTTGGCCTTACACTTTCTTAAATCGTGAATGTTCTTAACATTAAGAGCACCTACTCTTCATTTTTTCATATAATACCCCTCACAGAAATGTTTCTTTCATGGTCTAGGCTGCATAATTTCTCTAATGGAAATGATGGTCTTAGGGGCTGATAGAATCCAATTTTTTTTTTTTTTTTTGCATTTGTGTTTTCATTAATGTATTGTCAGAAAAACAAAAAACTATTTTTAAGCCGTTTTCTGGCAACGGATGGTCTGTCTCAATAATCCTGTTTCTGTCAAAGTAGCTTTATGGCAGTTGCAGGGAAAATCTGATTCTTGGCCAAAATATGAATTTGTTGGAAAAAGTTTTGATACCACCTGTGCGAAAATTGTGTGCATGCTGTATCAAAATAATATTGGGCATTTGCAACTCCTTATCTAAAAGACTTAACTGGCACATCCAAACTAAAGTGTAGGGAGAAGGGTTTTGCTGTCAGCTGTTGCTATTGGATAGAATTTTAAAATCAGATGCAGACAGCTGGCCTTGTAGTTAATGCCTAAAATTAGATGTTGTGTGTCCAAAAAAAAAAATTACCCCATGAGACAAAAATGGAGTAGGCTACCACAAATATCAATTAGAAGTGTGTATACAAAAAATCTAAAATAAATTTATATCCCTTGGACCTGGTAAGGGCTGAAGATCACCTTATCTAAAGGCTGATTTCACTTATTGTTTCAAGACTATTTTCATATTTGATCTTAGCTACCCGGGGATCCGGCCTGAAAATCACTTCTCATCCCTTCGTGGAAACCAGAGGGAGCGTGATGGGTAAATAGCATATAATTCCATTAGCTTTTCCATCCCTTGCCATCCCTTCCAGCAGCTGTGGAAAGTGCCAAGGTTCATTCAGACACGTTGCTTTGAAGACTGCTTGATGCTAAGCTTTCTCCCCACGCTCCACCCCCACCCCTGCTCAATTCAGCCATTTCTGTGCAATCTAAGCTGGAAAATAAATCCCCCCACTGACTGAATAAGAATCCACAAAAAGACCTCTTCTAGCTTATGTTGCCTCTAGGTTTCTTCTGGTAGCTGCAGTTTTCTTTCAAAGAATGAGTACTTTAAAAAAGAGGCCAGTGAGAAGAAGATTGCTTCACATGAGCTACTGGAATTGACCTTCCTTCATTTCACACCAGCTTCAGTGCTCATGTAACACCTCATTTCTCAGCTGATCTTTGCAGCTGCTGTCACCTTGCTTGATCTCACATCAATACTGTCTTAAACTGTGCAACAGCTACTGGCCAAATACTGTGGATCTGAAGCCAGTTCTAATTTTAACTCCAGATTTTCTTTCAGTTTTTGATGAAAATCAGCACATTACTTCAAGATCTGAAACATCTGGCATCCAAGAAATGCCATCAACTGTACCTGGTAATACTTGAAAAAGTGATTTTAAATAGAAATTGCCACAGAGATTAATCAAAACTTTGATATATTGTTAGTTAAGTTTAATATGATTCAAAATAACTTCAGAACTGTTGTAAGTTGCTCTCTCAAATACCAGATTAATTTAGGAAATTTTGCATGAAGTAGTAAATATTCTCTTCTAATTTTGGCCTACATTCCTGGTATATTTACAAGTCTGTATTGCTGTGTTTGATGTTAATAGGCATCTCTTATTACATAAAGTAGAGCTCTCTTTTTAAGTTGCAGTACTGCAGAGCGGTAGAGTGAAAGCTAATATAAGTTTTGTTTAAATCCCTGAGTGAAACTATTCTAAGGGTTGAAACTGTTGAGTAAGTCCCATAGAAACAGCAGGAAAAATAGCAGTGAACATATAGGGTTCCAAATGGTGGAGAATAGACCATTAAGTACTTTAATTTGAATATATTTAAAGCAGTGATTTAAGTTAGACATTTTGCTGCAAGAAAGGGAGACTGCAGAGGCGGGAGACTAATAGAAACAAAAATGTGCAATATCACATGTATTGCTATATTGCTTGAGTACACATTTTTAAATAAATGGCACAACATTGTAATTAAAGAAAACATTTGCAACAAACTGATCTTGACCAGATACTTCTATTGTAGATCTGATGCTTTCAAACACCCTTGAAACCTATTATACCAGACCCCAGTGAAATTAAACTGGTGGAATGATGGTATTTTATTGACATTAAATTAATTACACCTAATAATATATAATAATTTTTTTTTTCCTGTTCTTTCTTGTCAGTATTTTTTCTTTAGGCTTCTTCAATTTCTCAATTCATAAAATAAGCTAACTTACCAATACCTTGCAAAATGAGACACTGAACAAATGCAGTTTTATCAATGCTCGAAATTCTTTTTCGTTTAGTGTCCCTGCAAGAAGAAATATTTAATTTCCATTCAGTAATGACAATTTCATCCAAAGTCTATTTCAAGTTGTTGCCAAGACTCTCTTGCAGCAAAAAGTAGTTTACATTTAGTTTTCATCGCATTGACACTTGTTGCCTTTTTTCTGCTGTGAACACATTTTCTTCTAAGTCTAAAAGGGAAGCCTGTTAAAGAACAGTTTTGTATCAGTCACTGCTTGATCAGGAGCTAGAAAGCATTCTTGGTACAAAGTGCAAAAAGACTGATCTTTTGCACCAACTTGTATGAATTTCTTCTTTCTGTTGGTGTAATTTAAACTTCACAAAGTGTTCAAGAACAAGACTATTCTTAGGAGTTCTGTCTAGCATCAGATACTGAATCTTCTTGTCACCATATTGGGCCATGTGTCTTTCTCTTTATTCACCCAATACAGAAAAGACTTTGAAGTGTGCAGTATCTTGCTTGTGTTTGCAGTGACATCATCCTGAACAACACAGCTTTGTGTGTTTGCTATCCCAGCAACAGTCAGATTCCTCGGCACTTTAAATCCAGATTTTCTGTGCAGCTCTTAATGAAACACAGACAGTTTCACAATTCATGTCTAATGTATCTGGAGTCACGGAAATACCATCAGCTCAGTCTATTATTGGCATTTCTTACAAACTGAGTGTTCTTGAATTATCAGAAGGGTTCCCAGTGTGCTTTTGGTGAAATGTTGATTTGAACTCCTTTACTTTGGGGATAAGAACAACTGCAAGATAAAAAAAATCTGCATTGGGTACTACTTTTGTTTACAGCAATATATATGATGTTTAGAATACTGGATTACGGTTTTCTTTCCAAATCTGGAGTTCACTTCTACAGTACTCATCAGCAGTATTACCCATGATTGCCACTAACCAATTATGTACTACTTAATGTAGTAGAATTTTACTATGACATACTGTGGGGCTTGTAACCAAGCTTTAACTTCTCTGCTATATGCAATGTATCCTGATACAGATAGCTACTGTATTACTTCAAGTCTGTCCTGGGTTGAGGTGTATTCTATTACCATCCTCATGAGCTGTTGAAATCAGGTGGGGCAGTGTTTCCTTGCCTCCTCCCCCCAGACTATCTTTCTGTTAATGGCCCATCATTGTCCTGCTGCATGACTCAGAGATAACTCCCTCCGGACTATCTTCTGTTAACGAGCCTAATCAACACCTGGCCTCATGACTCATTACCTCATTGTGAGATGCTCCACCCAGAGGGAGGAACCAAGCATCCCATCATGGATATAACTGGGACTCTGAGCATCAAAGGGACGGGCTCCACTGGATTTCCAGAGGACAGGAGCTACACAGCCACCGCTGGACTTTCTGAGGAAGAGCAGACCCCTTCTACTACAGGATCACCACTTCAGAGGATTGCAGCCACCATTCCACCAGACTGCTACCACTACCCTGCCTAATAGGGATTCAGGTTGTATCTTGGCTCTGTCAGTGTTTTCTTTTACTTTCTTTTCCTTTTCTTTAATTTCCATTAAATTGTTATTCTGACTTGGTGCCTCTCACTGGTTTATTTTCAAACTAGCACATAATTTGGCGCCCAACGTGGGGCCTGCTCTGAGAGAAAGTCAGAATTACAATTTTGTATTCACCATGGTGCTCAGCTTGTCTGCATGGGTACTGTATCTTGCTCTCTATATCTTTCCTCACATGGGGAACTACCTGCCTGTAGTATTACTCCTGTTAAAACCAGGGAATGGTATGAGAATTGCTTTAATGGTTTATTATGTCTATAGCATAATAACCTGCGAGGCGATGAATGCCATTCGGAAAATATACTCCATTTTGTTTGGCTGTCCTAGTCTGGGCTCCTATTTCTGGGATCTCCTCAACAATCGCACCCAGCCCCTGGTGGGAGGAGTAGAGAGTGGTTTCTTCCAGCCTTTCAGGCCAGGCACAGCAGTTTTTGAAAATATTGAACGCCCTCTGGATGTCAAAGATAGCATAAACTTGCTGTCAGTTCTGCTTTGTCTTCTCTGTACAGCCTGCACCATGTACACCATGCTCAGAATCAGAGCTATGGCACAGCATCCTCAGGATGAGGGAGGGAAGAAGAGCAGAGCAACAAACACCATGTCTGCACAGACTGTCGCAGAGAAGAAAGAAACCAAATGCAAAACAACAGCGTCCATGTCTACGCAGACTGACACAAAGGAAAAAGGAACCAAACGCAAAGCAACAGTGTCCATCTCTACGCAGACTGACACAGAGGAGAAAGAAACCAAATGCAAAACGACAGCATCCATGTCTACGCAGACTGACACAGAGGAGAAAGAAGCCAGACGCAAGACAACAGCGCCCATGTCTACGCAGACTGACACAGAGGAGAAAGGAACCAAAAGCACTGTCAGCATCCCCACGCAAACCATCACTGAACCAGAACAGCCTAAACCGATTGCAGTTGCCCCCGTGCAGAAGAAGAAATCAAAAAGCAAGTCAGTCCGCATAGTGACTGACGAGGATGCAGCAGGACCTTCACACCCAGCAGAAGAGGCAGAGCCAGAGATCATCACTCGGTCACTATCCCTGGGTGAGCTGCGTGACCTGCGGAGGGAATTCACACGCCAGACGAATGAGTCCATCCTGACCTGGCTGCTCCGCATCTGGGACGCTGCAGCCAATGACACTATTCTAGACGGAAGTGAGGCCAGGCAACTGGGATCTCTGTCCCGGGATGTGGTCATTGACCAGGGGATCGGGAGAACCCAAGAAACCCTCAGCCTCTGGCGGCGACTGCTTACAAGTGTCAGGGACAGGTACCTTTGTAAAGAAGACCTCCAGGTACACCAAGGAAAATGGAGCACAATGGAACAAGGTATCCGGTGCCTGAGGGAATTGGCTGTGCTGGAGATCATTTTCTCAGAAGATGAGAGATTTCCTAAGAGCCCAGATGGTGTCCAGTGCACATCACAGATGTGGTTGAGGTTCGCACGCCTTGGACCAGAGATATACTCCCGTTACCTGGCAACGCTGCAATGGAGGGAAGGCGAGGACAGGGTGGGCGTCTTGGTGAACAAGCTGAGGATTTACGAGGACACTGTCACAGCCCCATTTCGCACCCATGTCTCATCCGTGGAAACAAGTCTTTTGGCTGAGCAAGTCCGGAGCTTGGTTGAAGAAGGCCATCAGAAATTGAAAAAGGAGCTTAAGGAAGAGATTTATCACATCTCGCCAGAACCAACAAGAGTCTCTGCCATTAGGAGCCGGCGCCCCCCAACCAGGGAGAGAGGATACACGCCACGAGGTAATCTCTGGTTTTTCCTTCAGGAACATGGAGAAGACATGAGTAAGTGGCATGGAAAACCCACCTCCTCCTTAGCAGCCAGGGTACGTGAACTAAAAAGAGGGACAACTACCACAAGAAGCGCATCTAGAGTCAACATTGCTCCGGTCTCTCGCACACAGAACTCCAGACGGTACCAGAATGACAGTATGACTGATCCTCTTGAAGGGACCTCAGGAACATACTCACCGGAAGGGAGCAACATGCACCAGAACCAGGAATAGAGGGGCCCTGCCTCTAGCCAGGTAGAGGAAAGGGATAATCGGGTCTTTTGGACTGTGTGGGTCCGATGGCCTGGCACAGCTGACCCACAAAAATACACGGCTTTGGTTGACACAGGCGCTCAATGTACTCTGATGCCATCAAGGTATGTGGGAGCAGAACCCATTTCTATTTGTGGGGTGACAGGAGGATCCCAGCAGCTGACTGTACTGGAAGCTGAAGTGAGTTTAACTGGGAACGAGTGGCAGAAACACCCCATCGTGACTGGCCCGGAGGCCCCGTGCATTCTCGGCATAGACTATCTCAGAAATGGATATTTCAAGGACCCAAAAGGACATCGTTGGGCTTTTGGGATAGCTGCTGTGGAGACAGAAGATATCAGACAACTGAGTACATTGCCTGGCCTCTCAGATGACCCGTCTGCCGTGGGACTGCTAAGAGTTGAAGAACAACAGGTACCAATCGCCACAGCAACAGTACACCGTCGGCAATACCGCACCGACAGAGACTCTGTGGTTCCCGTCCATGAGATGATTCGTAAACTGGAGAGCCAAGGGGTGGTCAGCAAGGCCCGTTCACCTTTCAACAGCCCTATATGGCCAGTGCGTAAGTCCAACGGGGAATGGAGACTGACAGTGGATTACCGTGGCCTGAATGAAGTCACACCACCATTGAGCGCTGCTGTGCCGGACATGTTGGAACTTCAGTACGAGCTGGAGTCCAAAGCAGCGAAGTGGTACTCCACTATTGACATTGCCAACGCCTTCTTCTCCATTCCTTTGGCAGCAGAATGCAGGCCCCAGTTTGCTTTCACTTGGAGGGGTGTGCAATACACCTGGAACCGACTGCCCCAGGGGTGGAAGCACAGTCCCACCATTTGCCATGGACTGATCCAAACTGCACTGGAAAAGGGTGAGGCCCCAGAACATCTGCAATACATCGACGACATCATTGTGTGGGGAAACACAGCAAAGGAAGTATTTGAGAAAGGAGAGAAAATCATCCAGATTCTCCTGGAAGCTGGCTTTGCCATCAAAAGGAGCAAAGTCAAGGGACCTGCCCAAGAGATCCAGTTCCTGGGAGTAAAGTGGCAAGATGGACGACGTCAGATTCCCACCGAGGTCGTCAACAAGATCACTGCGATGTCTCCACCGACCAGTAAGAAGGAAACACAAGCTTTCCTAGGCGCCATAGGTTTTTGGAGAATGCACATTCCTGAGTACAGCCAGATTGTGAGCCCTCTCTACCTGGTTACCCGCAAGAAGAACGATTTCCACTGGGGCCCTGAACAGCAGCAAGCCTTCGCCCAGATCAAACAGGAAATCGCTCATGCGGTAGCCCTTGGCCCAGTCAGGACAGGACCAGAGGTGAAGAATGTGCTCTACTCTGCAGCCGGGAGCCATGGTCTGTCCTGGAGCCTCTGGCAGAAGGTGCCTGGTGAGACTCGTGGCCGACCACTGGGATTCTGGAGCCGAAGCTACAGAGGATCTGAAGCTAACTACACTCCCACAGAGAAGGAAATCTTGGCCGCCTATGAAGGAGTCCAAGCTGCCTCGGAGGTAATCGGCACAGAGGCACAACTCCTCCTGGCACCCCGACTACCAGTGCTGGGGTGGATGTTCAAGGGAAAGGTTCCTGCCATGCATCACGCCACCGACACCACATGGAGCAAATGGATTGCTCTCATCACACAGCGTGCCCGTATTGGAAACCCGAATCGCCCTGGGATTCTGGAAATTATAACAAACTGGCCTGAAGGTGAGACTTTTGGATTATCTTCTGAAGAAGAGGAAGAGCAAGTGACTCGTGCTGAGGAAGCCCCACCATATAATGAGCTACCGGAGACTGAAAGACGTTATGCCCTCTTCACTGATGGTTCCTGCCGAATTGTAGGCACTAACAGGAAGTGGAAAGCTGCAGTATGGAGCCCCACACGGCAAGTTGCACAAGCTACCGAGGGACAAGGTGGATCGAGTCAGGTTGCAGAGCTTAAAGCCGTCCAGCTGGCTTTGGATATTGCTGAACGAGAGAAGTGGCCGAGGCTTTATCTCTACACCGACTCGTGGATGGTAGCTAACGCTCTGTGGGGATGGCTGGTTCGCTGGAGAAAAGCCAACTGGCAGCGCAGAGGGAAACCCATCTGGGCCGCTGAGATTTGGCAGGACATAGCCGCCCGAGTAGAGAAGCTGACCGTGAAGGTTCGACACGTGGATGCGCACGTACCCAAGAGTCGGGCTAATGAAGAACATCGCAACAACGAGCAGGTGGACCGAGCTGCCAAGGTGAAAGTATCACAGGTGGATCTGGACTGGCAGCACAAGGGAGAATTATTCCTAGCTCGTTGGGCCCATGATGCCTCTGGTCATCAGGGGAGAGATGCAACATACCAATGGGCCCGTGACCGAGGGGTGGACCTTACCATGGACAGCATCTCACAGGTCATCCACAGTTGTGAGACCTGTGCTGCAATCAAACAGGCCAAGCGGGTGAAGCCTCTGTGGTACGGTGGACGATGGTCAAAGTACAGGTATGGGGAAGCCTGGCAAGTTGATTACATCACCCTTCCCCAAACTCGCCAAGGCAAGCGCTACGTGTTGACCATGGTTGAAGCAACCACTGGATGGCTGGAGACCTACCCTGTGCCTCATGCTACAGCCCGGAACACCATCTTGGGCCTGGAAAAGCAAGTCCTGTGGAGACATGGCACCCCGGACAGGATCGAGTCAGACAACGGGACTCATTTTAAGAACAGCCTCATCAACACCTGGGCCAGAGAACACGGTATCGAATGGATATATCACATTCCTTATCATGCACCAGCTGCCGGAAAAGTTGAACGCTGCAATGGACTACTTAAAACCACCCTAAAGGCACTTGGTGGGGGGACCTTCAAAAATTGGGAAGCGAACTTAGCGAAGGCTACCTGGATGGTCAATACGCGAGGGTCCATCAATCGAGCTGGTCCTGCCGAGTCTGAACCCTTGCACACAGTGGATGGAGATAGAGTCCCTGTGGTACACCTGAGAGGTATTTTAGGAAAGACTGTTTGGATTAATCCCACCTCAGGCAAAGGCAAACCCATCCGTGGGATTGTCTTTGCTCAAGGACCTGGTTGCACTTGGTGGGTAATGCAAAAAGATGGGGAAACCCGTTGTGTACCACAGGGAGACCTAATCTTAGGTGAGAACGGTGTGTAGGGTTTCATTGTATATATATATATATATATATGTATGTGTGTTTAGAGTTTAAGAAGGTATTGATTTGGGATGATGTAGATGGTAATAGAATAAGGGGTGGATAATGTCCTGGGTTGAGGTGTATTCTATTACCATCCTCATGAGCTGTTGAAATCAGGTGGGGCAGTGTTTCCTTGCCTCCTCCCCCCAGACTATCTTTCTGTTAATGGCCCATCATTGTCCTGCTGCATGACTCAGAGATAACTCCCTCCGGACTATCTTCTGTTAACGAGCCTAATCAACACCTGGCCTCATGACTCATTACCTCATTGTGAGATGCTCCACCCAGAGGGAGGAACCAAGCATCCCATCATGGATATAACTGGGACTCTGAGCATCAAAGGGACGGGCTCCACTGGATTTCCAGAGGACAGGAGCTACACAGCCACCGCTGGACTTTCTGAGGAAGAGCAGACCCCTTCTACTACAGGATCACCACTTCAGAGGATTGCAGCCACCATTCCACCAGACTGCTACCACTACCCTGCCTAATAGGGATTCAGGTTGTATCTTGGCTCTGTCAGTGTTTTCTTTTACTTTCTTTTCCTTTTCTTTAATTTCCATTAAATTGTTATTCTGACTTGGTGCCTCTCACTGGTTTATTTTCAAACTAGCACAAAGTCATACCCTTTTTTATTTTTTATTTACTTTGTTATTACTGAAGTGTATTTCTGTGGTTATTGGTATTTAAGACATCGTCCGGGTCAGTTACAACGTTGGGGGCAGAGAAAGATGTGTGCAGGAAATTCTTTGTGGATTTATCTTCTATTTATTGTCCATGTTCAGTTGTGGTTTTAAAACACCTTAATGGTTGTTCGAGCTGTAAATCCTTAATTTTCATTGCATATTCAAACATATTTCTCATTAAGAAGGACTCTCCAGCTACGACGAAAATCCTGTTGGGGAGATGAAAGGTAGCACAGTGAGCACTGCAAACCCAAGTTCAGGGTTTGGGGTTTTTTAAACAGCTTCAGACTTGATAGTCTAGGTATATCTAAAAAAAAAAATTGTTTATTTAGGGAGATAAAAATTTGTCAGCTTTCTGCATGTTTCCTAAATGATCAAGCCAACTTCTTTCATATTTTTCTTCTTCTATAGGAGAAATTTAATGCTGAATAGAGGAACTCTCCTTTTCTTCTCTTGGTTATACTCTGAATCATGTCTTCTATTGCAGACCTCTGTAGATATTTGTAAATGCTCTATAGTATCCCCCTGTACACTAAGTAGGTACTTCCATTTATATTTGCCATCTTAACAGCTATACTGAACACTTCTTTAAACCAGTGGTAGCAAAGGCACAGACATTCAAAACATGTATTTTTGAAACTTATTATTCCCATTTTTCAGCAAACAAAATAAAGATGGAGAGGACAGTACATAGCCCTGTGCCACAGGGAAATGTGTACAATGAGAAGGGAGAAATGCCTGAAACTCTTTCAATCCATCCCCTGACAATCTACCCCACAAACTTTTGGTGCATCTTTGAAGGATTTTATTTGCTATGACTGGTGGAGTCTAACAGAATTCTTTCAGAACAAAAACTCCATGCTTGAAATGTTCTCTCTGTTTGTCCATCAAATTCATACTCTTCTACTTTTCCTGTAATGTGTTCTTGCAAGTGTGTTGACAGTTCCCAAACTTTTGATTCCATTTTCTGAGATAAGCTGTTTGAATTTGCTCTATGCTTTTATAAGAAACCTTTTTTTTCAATAATATTTTCTTAGACAAGAGAGGGGATTTTTATTGTGATCTTTGCATTCACTGTTGTCATTTGCATATCTGTTCACTAATTACTGGACAGTAACTGTGACTCTTCTTGTAGCTTATCTTGTCTTCCAGTGTGGATATGAGATTCTGTCTGTTCAAAGTACTTCATACCTCTTCAGAATGAAAACTTGTAAATTAATCAAGCTATTCTAGTAGAGATTCATACAGATTTTGGTTAAATAAGCACGAGTTCATTTTCATCTACCAGTTTGCCCAAATCTTGATGGAAATCTTTATTTATCTTTATTATGCATTTTTCAGCAGAGAATCTATTGTTTCCCTTTTTTTTCCCCAGACATCTATTAGTTTAGACCCAAAGTTCATATTTTTAAGTGTGGTAAAGTATGCAATAATCAGAGCTAGTTAATTGTTTTGAGATTAAATATAAGGTGGATAGTATCTTTGATGCGAGCAGAAGTTCTGGCTATATATTCCTTGACTATTTTGCAATTTTTAGTTGGAAAATATTTGATGCCTGGAAAGGACTATGGAATGTGTCATATACTGCAGTTAAAAGGCAGCTCTGGAGCATCGTGACTGCCATTATTGTGCAAAAGGAGCAGTGTTTTGCTAGTGGCTGGGGGTTTGTGGTAATACCAAGTGACTATAACTTGATGTAGGATTTATTTAGTAGAAGGAGTATACATGAGAAACCACAATTTAAATATTGACTTATTTGGGTGTGATCAAAATAATGTTTTCATATGCATAGAAAGACTGCCATAACATCTCAAGATAGTTTCCATCTCTAATCTTAGCTCTCCCAAGACCAGTTCTGGAGGCCACATCTTTTCCTTTCCTGAAAACCATGAGGACAGTGCTGGGTAAACAATGATTCCATCCTAATTTCTATCATTTCACAATAGTTAAATAAGAAAAACTGTATTTTAAAATCTTGTCAAAAAGTTTCAGTTTTTTTACTGATAGTGGCAATGCCAAATCTTTCAGCAAGATGGTCAGTCATTTATGTAAATGATGAGATACTTAATTATTAGGCTTCTCAATTACTCTTCTTAATTTTCTGCTCTATAGGCTTAGTTCACTAAAAGATTAACTATCTGTATACTACACTAATTCAACTAAGTCACCCTGATTTTAATGTGGAATAACCTTGTAATGAATGCAAATAGTTATGCAAAAGAGCTGAGTGTAATATGGGCTTTATTTACACAGTTCTGTACTGACACTGCTTTAAAAAAAAGTTCATCTCTATTTCTGAAGCCAGTTCTCTGGTTTAATCTTGGTTTCTCAGAAACCAAATCTGAAATCTATTTCTCCTTACCTTGCAAGCCAAGGAACAGTGGAGGGTATAAAAAGTTAGTTTGATTTTGTTCTTTTTGCTTGCCATCACTTGACATAATTTTCAGTTGCTTTGAGCAATATCTGTGGTTTGTTAATGCACTTTAATACACTTGCCATATTAATGACATGGTTATGATGTCTGAACATATGCTTTTCTTTATCACTTGAAAAATCAGTTTTGAAGGGACTGGTGACAAAAATAATTTGTCACCGAATTCCCACGTGATTCTATGTGTATTTGTTATTTTTAAAATTCTTTCTAGAATGAAATATCCCAATATGGCAGAAACAAAATTTTATATCCTCTTGCTGATGTGGATTTTTTAGCATACAGAACTTATTTGTGTCTTTTTGAATGACAACTGAAGTTCAAGCTTGATGAATAAGTGTGTTAATCATTGGCTTAGAGAGTAACTGTAAGGAAGAATAGGAATTTTCATATTTCACAGGGAATCGCAAGGCCTTGCATGTGAATTATGAGAACTTATGTATTTGATTATATGTAAAAACAAGAATAGTGAAAACAGTAAGAAAATACTTATTTGAAAAAATTATTGAACTTTTAAGAAAGGTTGAAGTTATGACTGAATACTGATAGCACGATGTGAAGTTTATTCCTTCATGCTAGAATAATTAGTAATTGGTATTTGCAGCTACTTGCGTTGGAGACATACCCAGCACTTGTGATGCGGAATTTTGAATTCTAAGATGAGCCTTGGCTCATGTTCTCTCTGCAATTACTGTTGGTTTTGCATCTTTCAAACATGTGTAAGGAGTGGCTTGGTGAATTGGATCTTTAGGCATTTTTCTGCTGATGTAGAGCCATTTAGCTACTGAGGCTCAGGGAGTATTGTGTTAGTTGCAACCACAGCACGACACTTGCCTGCGGGTTTGAGTCACAAGGTACTGCCAGGAAAGGGCACGTGTGGCCCTAAATACAGACATTTAGGGCACTGTGAGCTGGTGCTGCTTGTGCTGCTGTGGCAAGGCTGAGTGGAGATCTCAAGACCATTTCTGTGTCTGACCGTAGCAACCGAGAGACCAGTCCTGGAATCGACCTCGTCTGCTTCACGGGAAACCACAAGGATGGGTAAATAGCCAGCGATTCCCTGCTTCACTGCTTACTTTGGCAATGCTCTCCTCTGCAGTGATGAGCCTGTTCAGATGTGCTGGTGTCCCAAAAAGTGGGTCAGTGATGTGGCTGGACCCTTATGGCTTCTTGCTAAAAATTATTCTACCTGTAAATTTTCTGCAGCCATTTCTGGGGAACCGTTTCTAGGTTTCCTCTCGTGGCTTGGCTGCCAATGCCAGTTGAAAGGCAGCACTGTGCCACCATGGGGAGTGATGCTGTGACATGGTAGCCTGGCCCAAGCAGGATGGGGTTCCCTTCTTTATAACTCTGTCTTGATGTGACCTGTGTGACAGCAGCCTGTCTGAGGACCTGAAGACGGTTTTTGTGTTTGATCTTAGCTACTCGAAGACCAAGGCCGAAGTCCACCACTCCTTCCTCCCTGGCAACTCAACAAACTGTGATGGGTAACTAGCAACAGCCTTCTTTTCCCACTGTCTCCCATCCCTTTCACTTCCCATCACACCTCCTACCCCAAACCACCTGGCATCCTTGTCATCTTCCATGGAGAGAACAAAGCACCTGCCACACTGGTTCTGCAATTCTGTTGTTTGATCCCACGCTTTTTCCATGGCTGATGAGCATTTTCTGCAGGAAGCATGTGACATCCTGCAGAGACACCACGTTGTTGCACCTGGCCTTCAGCTCCATTTCCCTGCTTCTTTGTGTGTGGGTAGCGGGCCTTGCTTTCTCTGACGCATTCAAATATGACAGCGTTCCTAAGAGACCAATCCCAGCTGGGCTGGCACAAGAGGACACGCCTTTCCATTGCCATCACCTGGAAGTGGGAACGCTCTGCTCTGCTGCTGCTTTTGCGGCCACGTTCAGGTTTTAAGATCGAAACCTCATTTCAGCTTTTGGTGAATCATGGGGTATTTCTTCACAGCTGGAGACACTAGCAGCCTTTGTCAGTAATGATATGTCTTGCAGTTATGGCAGCAATGCAAGATGGGAATTGTCCCAAGAGATATTGTTGTGCTTTTAGCCAATCTCCTACTTCTCTTGGGCCTGGATTGCAGTAAAGCTTAAGCGTAGAGATGAAAGGGCCCATATGTGCAAAGCCATATTTAATTCTGGCATTGGCTGTGGCAATTCCACATTTCTTGTAATGTGATCTCTTCTTCATATTTCTTCTAACCGCTTCTTCATCATTTTCATCACCAGTGCATCTTCACACATTTATGTTAGCAAATCCATGGCATGTTCATTTGAGATGTTTTCTTTTCCGAAATCCCTAGTTTCTCAGTAATCTATTGAAAACTGTTCTGTCTATAGGTTCTGATGATACCAAAAAAATGTTTTGGTTTGGTTTTGTTTTGTTTTTTCCAGCTTCACTGGACTCTAATCATATTAGTTTCCTGTCCCAAACTTCTGCATCTGCAGAAATACCAAAAATAAAGACTGGTAAATTGTATTTATGATACTTCCATTTCTTAGTATTTGGTTTTGCATCAAGGATGTTACAGTTAGAGGTTGTTTGCTCTGATTGCTTGGTGTTTGAAGCAGAACTTTGTTTGCAGTGTCAGATAGTTAGGCTCTATAATTACATGGTGATATTTTGTGGTATAGGATCAAATACAAACTAAACCAAGGAATTAATTTTTATTTTGTGTGGTTTTAATCTGTTGAGTAGATTAGGACCAATAGCACCAATAGCTAGATGGATACATTATCAGTTATAAAGATATGTTTTTGACTGGGGCATTTCACTATGGGGGATTTTCTGGTAGCCATATCATACACATTATTTTGCAGGTTTCTCTATTCATATGACTTTTTTTCAAGTTGTGTTACTATTTAACCTTGAAACTTTTATTACTGGGGTCATAGGTATTCAAGATTACATTTCTGTTCATTGCAATGCTACGAATGTGCAAGAGATAAGAAGGAAAATTATCCTAAACCTGGCAGTCAATATTTCAGTATTGTTTCAGATCTTCTGCCTCACTCCCTGTCTCTTCAATGTATCACAAAAGTTGTGTTACTTTATATTATGTCAATGAGATAAAATACCGCAAATGACAAATTGTGTGATGTATAGTATGTTAAAATGCATAATTCAAAATACTGGCATTTGCTGTATAGAAACAACCAAAGCTTTGGCAATAGAAATACCTGGTTGTACAAATTCATATTTGCATGCATTTAAAGTACATAATGTCTCTTTCTCTGGGTGCAGGTGAAGGCAAAAGCACAGGTTTTTTCATGTTACCTGTGCACAGATCAATTGACTCCTGTTGATAAATCTGCTTTTAGGGGGACTGCAGTTCCTGTCAGGATGTGTCTCTTAGGTGCATGTGACATCTTCAAAACTTTGAGGTTTTGTTGCTTTCTTTTCAAGTCGGAAATTTATGAAACTCCATTGTAGTAGTGTTGGCATCTTGCAAAGCAATGTAAAGCAATCTTTCTTTTTCTGATTTTTGCCCCCCTTGCTTTGTCTGCATCAATATGAATCCATATCAGGGATATTTACATTTTTCCACAGTTACAAGTTCAGCTGACCTGGAAAAATCTATGCCTCCACTTTCCAGAACACCTCATGTGCTAACAACAACTGCGGGTAATAAGAACTCATTCGTTTTTCAGTTAAACCCCTTTTGGTGTTGGACAGCCATTTTTGAAATTTTATTAAGCCTAGATATTTTGATCATCATGTGGTGTGAGTCATGATCATTAAAAGCATCCTTTTTTACACGACAACTTTTGCTTTCTGCTGAGATGCTCACCTGGTAGTGTTTCTGAACTCACATTCATTTCTCAAAAAGCTTCTAGGGTTATCTTGAGATATACTTACATGAGGTAAACCTGGTTGAATACTACTACTAATGACTAAATCTTAATAAGAATTCTAAAATTACTCGTTTTCTTACAAGCCTAATTGTTATATGCTCAGAGAGAACATATGTTTTTGTACCGTAGATTGCCTTGCCAGCATAGGAAGCTGTTTCCTTACTATTTCTTTGCTGCTTTGTGATTTTTTTTACTTTATTTTACCCTTGTTTTTCATGAGTGTACATGTACACAGATTATATGACACTAAAATTCACTAAAAAAATATTGACACAAAACAAAGCACTGAAGAGAACTAAGGCAGGTGCTTTGTTTTCAGGGAAATATACTTGCAGTGCTTTTTAGTTTTTATAGATTTTTTTAAGTGCTTTATCTTTATTATTGTGGTGTTAGAAGTTTGTATCTTTGTATTTTCTGGGTCGCTTTAAACTGGGTGGACCATGTGATCCAAAGCAATATTAGCTTTGGTTGGCTAACACTTTAGTTTTAGTTCTCATTTCAAACACTAGCTTCAGCTCACACTCTAAACCAGTACTGCTCCATTCCTGAGGTAAGGTGTGCTTATGGTGAAGTGCAAATTAGGTGTGGTATAACCTATCGCATTTTTTGGTTGTTTTTCTATGACCAAAAAAAGCTGTGTGTAGAATTAATATCATAGATAATGTGACTTGGTTTTTTTATAGTTTTCAGTGGTGTTCAGCCTGTACTTTCAAGTCCTGTGGCCCCTAGTAAGCCTGAAATAGCAGATGCTGGACCAGGTACAATAATCTCTGCGTAGTTCTTAATTCAGTAGCTCAAGCCATGCTCTAAAACTCAACTGAAATGAATATACTGCTGTTATTTTCAGTGCACATTTGGATTAACCCCTTACAGCTGATTTCAAGTTTATGTTGCTGCTAATGGTTGAACTTGGTGTTTTCTCACAGTTACAATGCATATGGCAGCCCACAGTCACATGATTCAGTATTTTGAAAAATAGGCCACATAGATAATTGAGAAAACAGTATTTGTACAGCAGTTCTGATGAAAACACTGTGATGTGAACTGTAGTTTTTATGTTATTGTTGTAGCCTCGTTAAAAATGTTAACATTAGTGCATCCTTAACAGCTTCAAATTGGTTAACAGTTACAGACACTCAGTGGTTTTGGACTGAAACCACAGCTGGATCTGTTGTCAGCTTTCTATTCCAAGTTTTATATGTTTAAATGTGTGACTAATTGTTTGTTCAACATGTCCTCTTCATTAAATACTGACATTTGCACAGTACCATCTCCCTTAAGTATTGGACCAAAACTCAAAATGTTCAAAAGCTCCACTTAAAATCTTACTTGGCAGTGATTGAGATCCAGGCCAGTTGCAATGAAGGCAGGAGGAAATAAACATCCAGAACTTTTGCACATCACAGATGCACTGATTTATAGTGACTGAAGTTCTGTGCAGTTCTGAATTTCTCCCTAATGCATACTAAACTGATAAATGTCCAAGCATTAGTGAAATATTTGTTGTTCTTGTAAAAACAAATTGGTTTTGCTTATGAAAGAAGAGTTTCTTCCATTAGCTCTTTGCTCTCTTATGACT
This sequence comes from Aphelocoma coerulescens, assembly GCF_041296385.1. Lineage (NCBI taxonomy): Eukaryota > Metazoa > Chordata > Aves > Passeriformes > Corvidae > Aphelocoma > Aphelocoma coerulescens. Next base: position 101,209,452 of record NC_091013.1, on the reverse strand, counting down.
GTCATCATTTCTTCCAGCAGCAACAAGTGAATCCATTCTGGAATCTTTCACACCTAAAACTTCCCATCCTTTTCAATGGCCAAGGGTAACATTAGGTAATGTTGTTTTCACCCAGTGAAAAACTCTGTGTTTGTTTTGAGCACTCCATCCCATATGAATGCATTCCTTCCAGCATATCATTTCACATGCATAATCATTCTTTTTCCTGGTCAGAGAGTCTTGTTCTTCCATCATCATTATATTGACTAGTCTTGACATCCCTGTGTATGAGAACAAGGTTCTGGGTGGATTGACTGCCTCAGAGAAGTAAAACTTGTCTCCTGCATGATAAAACACCATCATCCTTTTATTAGTGTTCTATCTCTTTTACTCCCAATGCACACGCATGTGCTGATTGTCTCTGATATGTACAGCTTTCAGAATGGAAATTTTAATTGTTTTGGACTCACAGAATCTTATTTCTGATCAATTCACAGCATTTCAGTATCATCTCCATTCCACACTTCAAAATCTGATTTCATCAGCTGGCTTTGACATTCCATACTGAGTCGTCTCTGATATAAACTTGTGACATGTGCTGTTTGTTGTGGGAAATGCTTGTTAAACAATTTTTGATTGCAAACTGAGCTCTTTCTTTCAGCTCCAAAAGAAATACCACTTATTCCTTCTAAACTGAAACCATCTGCTACCCCAGAAGTACAACATGTGAAACCTGGTAATTGTGCACATCATTTTCATAAGCTGGTATGCAGGGAGATATGTTCTCTAAAAATATCTAAGCAAAAACTTCCTAGAAAGGACAGGAGCTATGCAACACATGAGCATACTGACTAAGTCATCATTCTAAAATTGGTCATTAACTCTCATTAACTTAATAAGAGTTAAGCTCATCGGTTTTATGCATTTGGGTCCAGTGATAAAAATATAAACCAGTTCTCTAGTGTTGTAACCTTTTAAAGGACAGGAATGGAAAAAAAATTTCTGGGTGGCACAAGGGTGTTTGAATATCACTCATATAAGCAATAAATATGATTATTATTTTTATAATCCCCTTTGCCACTCCCCATCTCCCACTTTCACAAAGACACACTATGGCAAAGATGACTTCTTAGCTAGTACCATAGGAACATTATCATTGTGTCATGTATTTTCTGTCTTTTGATCAAAAAAACAGACCTCTCCTAATTTTCTTCTGACATGGGATTAAGGGAAATTAATTTGCCTCCTTTAGTGATTCAAGTACTGGACCAATAAGTATTACGCTGTGGATTATTCAAGACCAAAATGTGTTTGTTATCATGTCTTATAAACAGACAGATCATTAAAAAGCAGGAGCTGCCTTTACTGTCTTAAACCTCTCTTACAATTAACTGCAGGTACTGATTTAGGATTTTCAGCAAAACTTTGGCATTGAGAAGTTTCCTTTCATATAGATTCTCTGGTGTTCATTACAGACTACATTCTTTTCTTCCTCATCTCTCCTTTCTCACTATTCTCCCATAACAGGAGTTTATTTGCTGATTGAGTCAAATACAGGATTAAAAATGTCTTGAGAATGTAAATATGGGGAAGGAGCCTTAGAAGCAGTCTCTCACACAATCATTCAGTGTTCAATTTCATAGGAAACAAAGCTAAAAGGAGTGTAGGGTGTCAGACACAAGAGTAAGGCTTATCTAGACTGAAAAACAACTCCCCTGAACTACTGGAATGATAACACTTTTGGCTTTGTGTTGATACATTACTGATCAGTTCGATTACTCTTGAATTTTTCTTTTCTAGCCCCTAAACCACCACTTCTGGACCCTAAAACTTCTCAGACTCTTGAACGACCAAAAGCAACCCTAGGTAATACATGTTTCTGTAGCTGTTGGTCACTCTTCTTTGCAGTCCAAGCCACAGTTTGTCTTCTGTTACTTCATCTCATAACTTTTGCTTTATTTAATCCATTTCTCTGAAAGAGGACAAGAGCTAGGACATAAGCATTCAGAAATGTTTTCTAAACTTAGGATAAAAAGAAACCAGTTTTTTTACATATAGTTTTGCTAGTTCAATAGTAATAGTTTTATTTTCCATTGTGCTGAGAGATTTTCTACACCAACACACTTTACTTAGAAAACTCACTGGAAATACTTGAAATACCAAGTGTAAAGGTAGTATTCTGGATGTTAATCCCAGAAGTCCCAGTGAAGGGTTCATGTGGCACTAGGTTAACGTGTTAACTCCACTGTTTTATGAATCCTTCTGAATATCATTTTAGCTTGAAAAATATCTCTCAGCCACTTCATGTCTCACTCTGCTCTGTCCTTTCTGCAAACATCAAACACTTTTCCACTGTGTCAATTGCTATGAAACATTTTATTGGAAAGCAGTCTTGTAGCATTGCTTTTTAAAAATGTACAAAGCCACAGACTTATGCCTGAAATGGAGTTTACACTTTATCTGAAGTCAGACCAACAGACAGATTAGCCCATTACAGTTTCAGCCTGTGCATGTTTGGTGGAAAAGGGGTTTCTAGAACTCATTGTTCTTAATTTTTACCATTTACATGATGCTACTTCTATTCTATTAGCAGAATTCAATGACTGCACTTATGAAGCAGTTAGATTTTTTTTTTTAATTGATTCCATGTTTTTCCAGCTGTCTGTCAGTAATTTCTTTACTGTGCCAAAAATGGAGGACATTTTTGCATATTTTGTCTATATATGTCTTCTGCTGGCTTAAAATTGACCTGGTATTCAAAAGGATAAAAAGCATTATTGTTTTATCTCTAAGGTATCTTGAAAAAATTAATTTGCTAACTTAGTGAGAGGAATATTTGGATGTGATTGCAATCTACAATTGCATATTTAAGTGCAATTATTCATTTTTACAGTGAAGAACAAACTGGGATTTTGCTGGGGTAATGAAGTCTTAGGAAGATTTTTGAGAAGCCTCCTTGGCATGTCTGATTTTACCATTTGCTTTTGTTCTCAGTAGCCATTCATTGCCTTATTTGATTTTTTTGTGATACAGTGGAAAGGATAAATTTATGATCCAGTATATTTCTTTCAGCTCCTAAAGAAGCCAAACTCACTACTTCTGCATCTAAACCTAGACCATCTGCCAGACCCCAAAAGCCACGAACTAAACCTGGTAACTAATTTCCATAGCAAACCTTTGTTATCGTGTATCACTTAAGTAGCGCATTTTAGCTTCAATTTTTTCTGTGTGAAGTTCAGCACTTAATCATCAGAAAGGTGAGGAATTCCTCTTCGAGGAATAATATTTTTGTATTGGATCAAAAAAAAGCAAAAAGAAAGAAGCAAAACAAGAAAACTTCTAACTTTTGTATCCCAAGCCACCAACTCACACAGCCTGATAGCAAAGCAAATTGTTTTCTTGGTTTCCAACTTAGTTCAGCATAGGGTCCAGAAAATGCAAATTCTACTGTTTTGCTGATGGTTATAACATCCTACATAGAACCATAGGATTTGTATTGATTCAGTGATCATTAGTTCAAATGTAGACTTACCTGAAACTGTGAAAGTAAGAGTGGAATTTTGCTCTGGAATTCAGTAAAGACATATTTTATTATCCCAAATGAAATAGCACCTTCACACTGAGGTTAAATTTGGTCTATGATGTATGGCAGAGAATAAAACACACCTGGCATTTTCTGGACCTGAAGAATAAATAAATACAGTTGTAAAAATATTTCTAGTGTTACATGGTTTATAATGAAATTAGAAAACTTGAAATTGCTTGAAATTGAATATTGTTTATTGTAAGAATATATTACTCAATGCTGGAAGAGCTCAGACGATTTTATTAAATTCTTTCCAGATTCCCTGCAAATTATTTTTGCTCATAAAAAGAAATTAACTCTCTTCAGAGCAAATTATTCCCTGTGAAGCTTGTTAAAGGAATGGCACATATGACTTGGAATTGTCTCAAAATACTGTGCATAATTAGTTTTTCATGCTGATTACAGCTCCTGCATAATTTTTAGCGTAGGAAATCCAGTATTGTATTACAAGAATCACTACTTTTGTCTCTGCTGTAGATGTCTATGTCTGAATATAGATATGAGTCCTGCATGTTGTTTTTTGAAACAGCAGAGAAAAAGAGCTGCTCATTTGGAAAATGTTGCGTAAATTTATTTTGCACCCTTGGACTGCCAAGATCAAGGTTTTGTCTTGATGTTTCCACACTGAGTGTGTCTACAGCAAGTTTCTATGTGCCTACAAAGAAAATGACATGGTTCCATATTTGTGCACATGCCTCTGGTTTTTCCTTTCCCAGTAGTGGTCTCACAAATCAATCAGGTACAATCCTAAGACAAACTTTTTAATCTTGATACAGTTTGTCATGATCCTCTTGTAAGTAAGTACTTGTGAAATTGGCATGTGTTCTGATTGTCAAATGATTATATTCAGAAAATATTATTTGAGGCATAAAATTTGCAGTGCACGGGGATAAGGTGGCTTTTGGGTAGGTGGCCAAGTGGTCAAAGAGCAGAAGCCTGTCTGTGTTTCAGCGTTACTTGGAAGTTCAGCTTAAATTAGCAACTTATGTCATGATAGTGGTTGTCATCTTTCCTTAGCAGTGAATCAAAATAATGAAGAGTGTGTGCCAAATTCATATTGAAACAATGACTTACTAATAGCTGCCTTCGGGTCAAACAATTAATTTTGGTTCTCATTATTAATATGATTTTTGTGCTGTTTCTGGTAAAGTATTTGTCTTTTTTGGCAGTGGAGAAAAAAAGCTTCATTTAAAAAACCCCAAACATTTAAACAATTTTCAGTTTTTCCAACTAACAGACTGTACATTCTTGCAAAAGTTCACCGTTTCATTCTGTTTCTTGGTATTTGGGTAACTGAATCTGTTACCTGCATAAGAAAAAAGGTTTTGTTGACAATGTGATCATGCCCAGCCATTGTCAACTATTTTGCTGTTGTTAGCATGAATACCTCTCTCTAAACCTTCTCCATTTTTCAGAAAAGGAAATAATAATGAATTTTCTATTGTGCACCCAAAAGCACTGCAACGTTTTCTTTACAGAAAAGTTTTTAAATATCTCCAGGGATTGAGACGCCACAACCTCTCTGGGCATTTACTTAAATCCACATTTGTCCTGAAGAAATTTTGGAGTATTTTGCCTTCTTAGAATAATGGCAATAGTATAAAATACAAAAGCTATCTAAGCTATAAAAAAAAGTCAGTAAAGAAAAGAGGGAAAATTTAGAATTTTGAAATTATTCAGTCTTTTAAATTTAAACACAGTCCACCCAGGTAAACTACCATAAACCTTCATAAACCTTCAATAGAGACTTTTAAATTAAGAATGTGATTTTGTATCTAAACTGACTGAGTTTTGGAAGTGCTAGGTCTCAGATTTTATTGTATTTAAAAATTTTAAGGTAACTTCCTTGGAATAAATGTACTTGTGAGTCTTAAAATGCTTGTGAATTACAATGTGACAAACTGCTAGTATGTCCAAAAATATAGTTTGAGGCATATCATACATCACTTTTTCTTTCCTAATTAAAATCTGTAGGGAAGGATAGAGGCTGAGTCAAAACAGAGTAAACAAAGCAAAATTTGAAGGATAAGCACAAAGATTACTCAATGATTGTAGATGTATTTAGGTGTGAAAATGGACTCTGATAGTACAGAGTCATGCTAATATTAAACAATTTAACCTGCTGGGATCTTCAGCCTTGCTTTCTGTGACTTTACAGTGATTTACACCTGGAGCCTTTCAAATCTATCCTTTGTATCACTATGGGAGAAACCTAGGAAAATCAATAGAAAGATTTACCAAAGAATATTGAATTCTTTGGAACTGTTTCTTTTCAGTGGTCTACAGCCATAAAGAGAAAAAAGAAATTCAGTAAAACAGGAAGATGAAGATTTAGAGAGCTCCTCTGCCAGTATATTCCGGTAGCATAAATAAACTTTTTATCTTCCAAAAGCAGCAAAAGTCACACAGGGTAATTTCAGTAAATTTTTCATTTACTCAGTGTTTCCACTTGAAGAGTTGTGAGGAGGTGGATTATAGTTGGGAAGCAAGAGCAAGTGAGCCATAAAGTAGATACAGATGCACCTGTATTTCTCTTAAGAAAATTCTCTTTATTCCAGCAGCAACCATTCCAGTGTCAGTCACTACTAGGAGTCCCTACACATATGAACGTCCAAAGACTGCAGAGGGTAATGATTATGAGTCATCTTCAGTCATTCTTCTTTTCACTGGTCTGATAATATGTGCAATTGAAAACACCATTTTCTGGAGCCTTCTTGCTTATTCATGTGTGGTCCAAATCCAGCTAATGGAAGTATAATCTTGGTGTTTTATTATTTCTCCCTGTTCCTAGCATGGAGTTGTCTTCTAAAAGATAGGATATCACTTCAAAGGTAGTTACTTAGAAATTTCACTTAGATTAGAAGAAGAAAGAATAATAATTATTTCAATAATAAAGAATTTATGGAATATAGAAATAACAATCAGAAAATAACATTAAAAACTACACACTGCTAAACTATTTTATTATTGGAAGCTGTTTTTCTCTTTGAAAGAACTGACTGATTTTTCAAAGGCAACCTGAAAATAGAAATTAGTGTTTTGTAGAAAAATACTTTGAATTTGAATTCCAAAGGTAACTGATGAGCTTGAATAATGGCAAAGTCTTTGCAAACCAGGCATATGTAGTGAGAACATTTGAAAGATTAGTGACTAGTTTGAGATTTCTGTAGAGTATCTGGCCACTGTCAATAGAAGATAATACTAATTGTTTTGGGGTTTTCCCTTATTTGCAGCAATATTAATACTACAGAATATTATACTGTGAATGTTAATAGACATGTAATAAATACTGTAGTATTAATCCCCTCAATTGCAATCAAAGTTTTATGGTGTTGTTTATTGTGAAGCCTATTTTTAAAATTGGTAGATGCATAAGAGAGTTTGGGAGATAAGTGAGTATGGGTTATAGAAAAGGTTCTATCTTTAGGTGTGTATGTCTGTATGCTATATGCTACTTTACTTGTTAATGCCTTGAGAGGGGAGAATTTATGCATTAGCATTATTTTAGTATATTTTCCTGATTGCCAAGAAATTTTTATAGATTCTGCTACCTCACAATTTTTTTTCCCATTTGGTATAGTTTGTGACAAGGAAAAGGGCATGATATACTGGTTCTATGATCCAAATTGTAAGTGGATATGAGAAAAAACAAGGAGGCTTTATCAATCTAAGTATTTTCAGGTAGCTAATATATACACCTCTACCAGTAGCAGCTTTTTAGTCCTCTGCTTAATTGCTCACTTCAGAGGAAAAATTCAACTGTTTTGTCATGGTCAGCACAGTACTTTCAAGTAGTAACAGAGTTCAGTTTGGGGAGTCCTGACATTATTGTATATCAAGAGTCCGTTGTTGTTGTTAAGTTAAGCTCTGTGATCTCTTCTCTTGCTTGTTCTTGGATTTACTGGTTTATAACCACATATTTTTGCTTCTATTGCCATCAAGTTTGTCCAATAATTTATTTCTTATTTTACCTGTATCATTAAGAACTTTAATTGCCCATGGTTTAAAAGTCAGTTTGAAGTTCCACGTTACTGTGCTGTTGTGTTAGTACCTGCTTTTATTACTTACCACTGGAGTAATTTTAAGTTTTTGGAGTGTGTTCCATACTTACTTTGTCACACTCTTTCTGTTGCAGTCTTGGAACCTATTACACTTAGAATTGAGCCACCAAGGTCACCCATAGGTAATAGTATTTCCTTGGCAAGCTGCCGTGTTTGCTTTATTTCCGTCACAGCAAGTATCACTGAAGTTAATCACCTTATGCCTCAGGATTGTTTCATTTAACTTCATTTTTCTTCTAGGTAATTCTCTTGCTTGGCATTCACAACAGTTGGGTGTATTGCTCTCTTCACAGCTGGAATGTCTCCTTTTTAAAATAAATTATGCTGGCAGCTCTGAATCACCTTTCTCAATAATTATGCTTGTTTGTGCTTGTTCCAGTTTTTATTTTAAACAAGCAAACAAAAATCTGAGCCTCAAGAATGACTAAAATTACACTTTCTTGCTTAGATTGTTGTAAACACATGGAGAGTATTACCTGACTTGCCTACCTCTTTTCTTCTCAGTTGCAGGTGTGAGGTTTCTGTGCTTGTGTGTTCAGCTGGTATCAGACACTAATTACTGTGCAATTTAACCAATTTATCACCACATTTTCTCTTCCAGCTCCCAAGCAGACTCAACGTGTTCCTTCTAAACCTAAAACTTCACCCAAACCTTACATCCCACAAGCCAAAGATGGTAAACTGCTTTGTGATTTTTTCTAGTACAGTTTATTTTGGATTGAAATGTATTTATGAGCAGCTGCTTAATTATCTGAGCCAGTTAAACGTAATGGGGTTCTGTTCTGTACTGCTATGTTCAGCAATTTAGTTGCAGTTTTCAGGAGCAGTAACATTTGCTAGGTAATTTTCACTGGGCAAAAGAATAAACCTCTGCTACTTCAGGGCAAGTGGATGAGAATAGTGTTGTTACACTCAGATTAACCTTGGTAACTAAAGCAAATACCAAGCAATTAAAGTGTGTACTGAGGCTACTTGGGGGGCATAATTCTTTCCAAAGTTGCTTTGCGTTGTTAGAATAAATCTGTTTCCCTTCTAAGCCAAAATTAATTAATTTCATGTCATTATTTATTACTGCATGAGGGACTAAATTGCCCAGTTATACATACATACTTAGTATTTGCTTATAAATATTTATTGGTATTAATGATTCTTTACACTATATTCCAAAATACTGGATTTTTATGTCATTAAATGTGAGAGCAGTTGAATTCAGTGGTGGGCAGAGAAAATTACTTTCTGTCCCATGCTCTCCAGTTGGCAATATCAACAGAAAATTGCAAGGGTCTCAAATATCAACATATGTTATCCTTTGGCAAATGTGAAAAATTTAAGGATAAACACTTTATTGAAGACCTTTAAATTGTAGACATAGTCCAATATTTTTGAAATCTGATGTTAACTATTAGATGTGATTACCTCATGTATTAAACAGTCAAAATCCTTGTCTTCTTATAATTTTTTAACCATGACAGCTGATTATAAAACATTGTTTCCAAATTATACCTTAAAATGCAAATTCTCATCAACTCAATTTTTACCTTTGTGGCCATTTTTCATTGTTATGGTACTCTGGCCTTCTCTGAAATGGTTAATGGTTTTGTCACACAAATCTTAAAAGCTTGTATTGGTCTGTGTTCAAAAAACCAAACAAACAACTTACCATTTCTTTGCAAATCTTTAATATACAGAACTTTTTCTACAGCATCATCCACTTATCTTGTAATTGTCTTAAAAGACCCAAAGAAATTTCTTTCTTTTTTTCAATTATTATCCATACAGAAAAATTGACACAGAGAGGGATACCATCAATTTCACATTCTTATGGCTCTAAATCACTCAGTTTTATTTTAGATCCATTTCAGTCTAGAGCTGAATTATATGATCATGCAATACATCATATAGTGCTTTTTAATAATACAGTATCCTGTAAACAAGCAAGTACTGTCTGATTCCAATTGTGTATATAAACTGCATTTGAAACACACCACCAATGGATGAGATTTGTGTCCCTAAAAAGCTGTTTTCTGAATAACAGACTGATAATATTTGGATATTTCATTGAAGTCTATGGGAGAACAATGCTCACACTATATTGCAGATTACACTGCTTTCTCAGACACTTCTTTTAATACAACTGTTTCTGTATGAGGCAGTATACAAAGTATATATTTCAGAAAGTGGTGCTAATTGTAAGTTTTCAACTTTCAAAACATCTTTTCTCTTTTGTTTCTGATACAGTCCTGGAATCTATAACACTTAGAACTGATCAACTAAAACCAACAATAGGTAATTTTACCTACTGAGTAAATGACCTGGGGACCATCACATTTATCTTTTTTCCCACTATCACAAGCACATCTTCATTGCATTCCACTGCCATAATTTTTTACTATTGAAGTTCATCCTGTAAGGGAGGGTTTGGCGATTTTACACTAACAATTCATAATCATCCTTTTCTGTTTTTTCTCACACAAATGTATTCTTTAAAGTGGAGGGAAGCACCACAATTTACCTTTGACTACTTGTCTCTATACTCAGTTTCTATCATGTGCTGCTTCACCTTTTATACTGTACAACCATATTGGCCTTGTTTTCTATTATCCTGTTACAGAGGTTTTCCATCAGCACTGGGGTTTGTTATGTACCAAGAATTCATATTTCTCCATTACTCAAGCTTTTTGTGCTTCCAAAGGGTCCCAGAAGCATGTGTTCTCTTTTAATATTATGCTTTCTGTGAGTATCAGTTCTCAAAAAATTCTAATAGTTGCTGTAGTTGCTGCTTTTTTTTTGCTTTTTTTTTCCCAGTTCCTAGAGAGCCACAGCATGTTCCTTCCAAACCTAGAACATCACCGAGCCCAGAGGTCCCGCGAACAAAACCTGGTAAGTTCATTGTTTCTTTACCTTCTCATACTGATACGTGTGTCTTATGGATTCTACTGTGATCAGTGGAGCTTCAGATTTTTGTGTATCCCTTGGGCACACATCTTAAAGCATTCCTTGATGGACAAAGTCCAGTGACATGTAGAATTTGTAAGCAACCTGGTAAGTTGAAAATCTATATCTTCAGTTCTTTATTAAATTTTAAGTCACTGCAACATTGGATGTTTTCTGTACAATTCTCAGTGAAAATAAGTCTTTTCTGTGTGAGCTTGCTTGTCTTTTGGCAAAGTGAAGGTGAAAACAAGGGGTTTCATTGTAAAGAGGAAGGATTCTGCTCTGTATTTCTCAAACTGTGAGCTTGTTACTTTTTTCCCAGGCACAAGCTTTCATTCATACTTGTTGGTTCACTTTTCCACAGCCCTGGTGTTGTTCAGAGATTTAAGAATGTGTAATACTTCCTATAATTGTGTCCACATGGGTTGTTATACCCATATACAACCTTAGGAGAATTAAGGATGGAGAAAGTAAATTATGCAACTCACACTTGCATGATGTGAGGTACTGTAGGGGGTTGACCCCAGCCAGAAACTAAGCACACCCTAACCTCTTGCTCATTCTACCCCACAGTGGTCTGGGGGAGAGAATCAGAAGAGCAGAAGTGAGGGGAAAAAAGAAAAAAAAGGAAAAAAATATCAAGATAAGGACAGATTAATAAGGAAGGATAAAAAGGGGAAGGGGGAAGCAAGTAATACAAAACAACTACATGCCACATCCCACAGGCAGACCAGTGCCAGACCAGCAGCAATGGGTGCTTTAGAAAGTTTTGTTGCTAAGTGTGACGTGAGCTGGAATATCCCTTTGGCCAGGGTGGTTCAGCTGTCCCGGCTGTGTCCTCTCCTAGCATCCTGCCCACCCCTAGCCCAGCCCTATTGCCTGGGGGCAGAGTGAAAAACAAAGAACTCTTGGATGCTGTAACAAGCTGTATTCAGCAATAACTAAACCATTGGTATTTTTTCAACAATTCCTTGGTCACAAATCCGAAACAGAGTACCACAGGGGCTGCTATGAAGAAAACAAACTCCATCCCAGCCAGACCCACTACAGGTATCCAAGGTACTCAGAGTACTAGATGGTATTGGTGAAGAGAGGGGCAGAGAGACAGCAGCTCAAGTTCTGTTTCTCCCCAGTAAGTCTGCACCTATTGCTTGAAAAAAAACCTTTAAATAAGTCAGGAAAGTGTACAAAGCTGAAGCTATAAAACCACCCACAGTTTCTTCGTGGCTTTTACAAAAACTTCAAATTTATATTTGGGATCTGTTCTGTATTAGAGCTGTTACCTTGAACTCGAGGCAATTCTGAGGAACACAACACTCTGATGCTGAGTTTCAGGGAGGAGTAACTATCTGTCATCAGCCCTAGCAGGGATGGTATGATTATTGTGGAGACAGTGATTGTAACATTTTGATTGCTCTTGGTAATACTTTGGTTTTGTTGTTGTATTACACTAATGCAGTTCTGGAAACAATTAGGTGTAGAACTGAGAAACCAAAGTCAACAATAGGTAATGATGCTTTCTTGTTTGAATGGTCATATTGTCTTTCTTGTTCAGTACAAATCATTAAAAGCAGACCTGCAAAAATTTGTCATCTTTCTTTGCATGTTCCTTAAAAATTTAATAGTCAAGATTCTCTGTCTCTTATTTTCTATTAAACAATCAAGGAGAATCCTTGTTCCTTTCAAGTTGTTACACACATAAGACAGGACAATTTCCTTCAACATTTAATGGTAAGAGGCAGAGGGCAGATCAGAACATGATCCTAATTTTGTTCTCGGTCATCCTGTGGAGGTGGCACCATTTCAGGTGGTCGTATGGTTTGGGGGGCAGAAAGCTTTCTTTTTCTGCTTCCCTTCCCCTCCAATTTCATGAAATGAAATTCAGTCCTTCATAAAGGACTGAAAAGTAATTCTGTTCCACTCGAACCTCAGTTTCACTGTCAGAATAGAATCACTTCATTGATCCTGGATCATATGATTGCTTGAGGCAGATCCATTTGACTAAGGTATTTTTGTCATTTGAATTTGATATTGTGAATCATTCCAGGACAACACCCATTACAGAGCAGTATATTTGTATTTGAAGCTACTTATTACTTTAATAATGCTTAACCCAGTTTCTTTCTTTCAGCTTCAAAAGATCCATATCACAGGCCTTCCAAACCTAAAACATCACCCAGTCCACGTGTTCCTCCAACTAGAGCAAGTAAGCTTATCAATATTTTGCCCTTTAGTGCATGAAAGTTTCATCACTTTGAAAATTTTCAAAACTGAGAAGTTCTCTGAAGATACAGAGTTACTTATTTAATAGGCAATGTGTCACTGTCATAATCAAATTTTGCTATACAGCTGTCATGAAACAATCAGCTGGATATTTGTACATGTCAATGACACAAAATGATGGAGATGTGTGAGTTAACACTCATCTTGAGCTCTTGCACACAGGAAAATCTGCATCTTGATTTTCTTGGAGTGTGACAGAAATATTTGTATTTTTAGTTGCTTGCTTAAAAGTGTAAAATTACAGTACTTTCCTGTTGCCAAAACTTTGGAAATAGCTCTGTCCGTTTGAAAAGCAGTGGTAAATTTCCACGTTTCTTCTGCTTTGACTGCTTTGTTGATTATTTTTTAATGAGGAGTTGATTTAAATGGGCTGCAGGTTTTGGAATATGAAACACTTGAGAAGCCCAACTAGGAAGTGTGAGAACTACAGCAGTTTACTCTGCAGAAAGCTCTATTGGTTATTGCTGTTGGAGTGGAGAGTTAACCTGACATGGCACTTTGTCTTTAGTCTCTGCACGGGCATAGTATTGATTGCACTAACAGGAGATTATTTTCAAATGACAGAAATAAGCCCTAAAAAATTTCTTAGCAGAAAATGAATCTTCTGTCAGAAAAATCAAAACACACATGTTGAATCATCATCCTCAACAATGTGTTCAAAACTTTGCACATCTTCACAGGTCCAAGAATCATCATCCTCAATAACAAATTCAAAACTTTGCTCATTTCCCCAGGTCCAAAAGAAAGTCGACGAGTCCCTTCCAAGCCTAGGGCATCACCAAGTCCAGATGTACCACACACGAAACCTGGTATGCACACTGTTGTTTTGTTGTGCTTCAATACCCAGGGGTTCTTTTGGGCTGTCCTTTGTCAGGGAATCAAGTGTTGATTAAAATCTCTTCATATTACAAATATATTCTCTAACGATCATTAAACAGGTGTTTAAAGGAAGATAGAGCTGATTTCTGTTTTTAGTGTCTCAGTTTTCGTAGCTGCCTCTGCTTTTCAGCCACGTGACACCTACCACTGATGAATATTCTGTATAGCAGGGAAGACAACATACAAACATTATGAAAAGTTGGAAGAAATTGCATCTCTTTTTTGCCTGTCAAAAGGTGCTTAGAGAAAATCTTATTTGAGGGCCTTCATGTATGACTCTAAGTATTTGTAACTCAAACCACTCACGGGTTTGTGTGACCTGGTAATGGAATTTGACGCTCAAAAATAAACTTAATAGGGATTTGCATACTAATGAACTGCCAAACCCCTGTAACTTCTAACAGTTCTGAAAGAGTCCATTGAACATTACTTTGAGTGAGCATATATTCACTAATTTTACAAAGAAACAATTTTTTTTTTTTAAAAAGGAAAAAAAAGGAATGTGTTTCAATTGAAAACAAACCAGTCATGTTAAAGGGAGTATTTTTACCACTTACTTATATTTACCACTAACTCTGTGTATCTTCTTGTTTTTATGAAGTTTTGGCAGCTAGTACATTTACAGTTGAACAACAAAAGACAGCAACAGGTAAACTTCTTACCTTGGTCTTAGCTGGCCATTAGCATTTTTTCACTGCTCCCTGGACCAATGCTTATATATCATTAGTCTGTTGTTCACATAATCTGTTTGTGGTTTTGATTTGTTTTCTTTTCTACTAATTGAACTAAATTCTACTCTGTTGCAGGTATTGAAAGGTTCCTAGCTGGTTTGTTGTCGTCACAGAAAATTTCTTTCCCTGTCACACATCTTGTAATTCCTTTGACACTTGTAGGAGACAAGCATGCGTATTGCAGTTATGGGTTCTGAAATATGGATGGAAATCTGTTCCCTGGAGTTATCTGTGTTCTTTCAGGTTTTGTTGCTCGACTGTAGATTTTGCTTACTGATTAATTTCACCCATGTTTTCATTCAGGATTTTGTTTCCTCTTGAATTCCTGTACATATCTGACACTCAGTTTTTCAGGCTGCCATGCAGGGATTGTTTTTCTTTGCAAGCATGAGACATGCAGTGCCTGTGCAATAAACCTGTCTAATTTCGTCAAAGTATAAACCCTTAAAACAGATCTTTTCTTTCAGGTCTTAAAGAACCACAACGTATTCCTTTTCAACCTAGAACAACTCCCATCCCAGATGCTCCATACAGGAAGCCTGGTAAATGATCTGGGTTTTTGTGAAGCTGCAGTTCATAATTGAGCAATTGCTTTCAGGGTGGCAGTGGGGAGAACAGTCATCAGTGCATTTGCTGTTACCTGGGTATTTTTCTAGGTTAAGAAACCTCTGCAGGGATGCAATTAAATCTGATGGAAACCTCAACAGTTCAAGTCTTTTTTTATCTTATGAAGATATTAACAGAAGGTGATTTACCAAAATATGAATATCGATCTAATATCGATATCCAACTGAGACAGACAAAAACTCTCTAACAGTTTAGAGTTAGAAAGTGTATGTTTTATTTGGCACCAGGCTCTGTGTGGGATAGCTCCCCAAGATGCAGGGCCTCGATCCAAGCAAACACAAAGCTTTTTATTTACAAAAATTATGAATATCCAAAATACAAATGCATATTCATAACATTAACACCTCCCATTCTCCGCTTCGTATGGAAATGAGCTTCAATGTCATTAAGCATGCACAGTGTGTGTCCTGAATTGAGTTGGTAGTCTTGAATTGGGTCAGTGGTCCTAAATAGATGAAGTAAGCTCATCTTCCTCATTTTGACCTTTTTCTCCTTTCTGAACTTTAACAATCCTAATTGCTTTAGTGACCTCCAAATTTCCTCTTGCGTGATTTTTGAATAGGTTCCCACCAAGGGAGGAAATTGGCAATTGTCCTTGTTCCCTACACCAACTTATCAATGTTTCTGTTTCTTGTTCTAAGCACAGCTAAGCAAACATGCAAATGACAGATCATCAGTTATTTAGTAATCAATTACTAGTTTCAGGTCCAGCTCTCTTAACTATTTTAATTAAATATAGCTGAGACTGAATTCCTTCCTATTCTAACTTCAACACAGCTAGCCTATAACTTATGTTAACTTTATGTTTCTTTTAAACCTATGTTTCAAAGGAATAGTATCAGCCTATATGTTTTAACCAAGGATAAAAAGTTATTTGCAGCTTGTGTCTGAGCAACACACTTCAGTAGTTTGCACCATGTTTTTGAAGCTCTTATGAGAGAAACTGCCTAATGCTGTTGCATTGCTTTTTCTTGAAACACACATTTTCACCCAGATTAGACTGCAAATTCCCTTCAGTTACATTTTGGTTAGATGACTGCCCTTTGTAAATCCGACTGACCTGTGTAATATAATCAGTGATTTCACTGAAGGATTGTTAATGTTGTTTCCTAACCATAAATTTCTGAGGGTAAATGCCCATTGCTGTTTTAAAACATCCCTTTCCTGTTGTATGCAGTGTAGTGCTGAAAGGTTTTTTAAGGAGGGGAGGAAAGGGAGGTTCCTTCGTTATTCAGATCATTTATTGACATTTTTTCCAACAGAGATTCTTCCAACCTTTGATGAACCAGATACTACTATGATTCCTCGTATTCCTGAAAGAACAAAGGCAACATTTGGTAACTGTGTTATTCCATAAAAAATTATTCTATTTTCCACTCTTTTTAGAGAATATCATCTTAGAGAGACCCCATTGCATTTTATTCAAAGCTAATAATGAAATTTTGCTCTTCTTGTAGATACTTACTTGCTCTTTGGTCTTGATAAGGGTAATAATGCATGAGCTCGTTCACTTTCAAAGGTTCTTTTCCTCATCTTCTAGCCTTTTCCAGTCAGGATGATGCAATTCCTCCAGATGTTATCTATTTTCCAGTTAAAGGGGACTTTATTTAAAGAGCAGATAGTGATTCTTCACAGAATTGCAGAGTATTCTGAGTTGGAAGGGACCCATGAGGATCATCAAGTCCAACTCTGAAGTAAACTGGCCCATCACAACCCTTGCATTATTAGCACCATGCTCTAACCGAGTTAATCCCTTGTTCTTCATGTGAATTGTGGATAATTTCATTCCAAAATACTCTTCTTCTTCACTCCTCATGGTTTAATTTTACAGAAGAAAATCCTAATACATCAACAACAGCATAAAGTCTCCAGACCAGATATGTGACCGTCTAAATCCAGCTCTAGTTCTTAAAACCATCCTCTCTGCTTACTTCTAGTTATCCATGTTGGGAAAACTTGCCTAAATATATGAAACCTTAGCTGAGTGTTCTTTCTTCTTAACTTAATTGTCAGATGTGGACCAAGTAAGGGTCACTGAATCCAAGCAGTACTGGGGAGCAGGAGCATTGCTTGAGCAATCTTTGTTCAATCAGTTTTCTGTCCCCAGTTTCAGAGACAAATCTCAATCATGATTTTTTGAGAATGGTTAATGAAATATTAATAGGCTTTTTATAATCTTCAAATTATGGGGTTTTTTGGAAAGAGGAAGAGGAAATTAAAACTGCTTTTAACCATGTTTCTATTTTAATATATATTCCCTGTATGCAATGATACTTAGGTTAGTATTCATTCAGTATCTGTTCATGTAGCTTTATGAAGTGTGTGCCCTGTTGTAAACACCTGAGCTACCTGAGTAATATTCACGTGCAAGGGGGATGAAGAATGCACAGGATAAGGCAGATAATTTTGGACCCCTCCCATTGGTGTAGACCACAGACTAGAAAGTGCTAAGATAACCTTTTCCAGTTAATGATTCCTACTTTTCTTTACAAGATTTTTTTTTTATCTGAATAGTCCGAAGATAACAATATTAAATCATTCCTACATAAGAACAAAAGAATTTAATTTATAAACCAAGTTTGATACAAAATGTTGATACAAAATGTTGATACAAAATGTCCTCAGATACTCGTGTGTGGTAGATGAGGAAGACATAGGTTACCACTGTCTATTTTTGTCCTATTACAGTATGATGATGTTAATGACTATATTCTAGACTGCTTGATGCAAAGCTACAAATTTGTAGATAATTTTTTAGAAGTCTTCTTGTGTTAGTGGCCATTTAACTTGCTTTTTCTTTGCAGGAATTCCAACTGAATGGTTTTCAGCTTTATTCTTACATAATTTGCCTTATTCCAGATCGGATCGTGCTTATGTTCCTTGTGTGCTGTGAGAGCAGTGTGTTTTTTCAATTATTGTTCTGGGTGCTGTTTGTTTTTATTCCAGCTCCAACTGAAAAGCAGTTCATTCATACCAAACGAAAAACAACTGAAAAACCAAGAGTGCCATACACCAAACCTGGTAATGGAGTAATTCTTTTAATTTTGTGTTTAATCATTCTTTCCCCAAGTTTCTGGTTTTGTGCTCCTTAATGGATTTATTCATAGCCAGTTTTGTGCTGAAACAAATGCACTACACTTTAAATAATCAATCCAAAATATGCCAAAACTACACTACAAACAATAGTAGTGGGGTATGTATAATATACATAATGTTTTTCCTATTTCTATTACACATAGCAAATGAAGGCTGAAATGTAGTAATGTGGGTACTGACAAATTTCAGTGGCTAGGCAGACTGTGATTACTGCTTGGTAATCTTGGATGCTCCTCTGTGAGCACTTTTTTTTTTAATCTTTTCTTGAAATGCAACAGAACTCCTTTACAATGTGCTTGGACAGTTAGCAACAGACATTGTCTGCTATACTGAAATGAAAGTAGCTTTAAAAATAGTTATGGAGGACTGTGTGGCTTCCCATTTTCAGTATAAAAGGAATGTATAGCAGAAGTTAGTAGAAAGATAATTATATCTGTCAGCAGTTGATTTTCAAGATATTCTGCTACTCCTTAGTTTGGGGCATTTTGCAGGCTTTAGCAAATGCTTCTTTGTTTCTATTACAGACAAATATTCTAAAATTTTTCACATTTTCTCCTTAACAGCAATACATCTGACAACTCCACAACCAATTATTACAAAATCTACTACTACTGGTCATTCAAGGGCAACAATGGGTAAATAAGTTTCCTTAACATTAAGATGCAGGTATTTCTAATTTTTCAAAGGAGAAATTTCTCGACAGCGTTCTCCAATGTGGTATTTATAAAACACCATTTCACTATCCTTCGTTCTGCTGCCATGTGCATGTATCTTAGTACAGAGGATTCTCATTTCTATTTTTTGAAGTAAAGCAAAAATAGCCTACAGCTTATGTCTGGTCAGAAGTCTGTATTTGTCAGATCTCCAACCAAACTCAGTGGCCTAATTTTTCTTTTAGAGGAAGAATTTAGCCACTAACTCAACTTACAGCACACTGCTGGGACTTTTCTGTGTTTTGGATAGTTATTTTGTTTCAGGTTCCAGAAAGCCATGGAATTGTTATTGTCTTTTTTTCAGGCATTTGAGGCATGCATTTTCTGTGGGCTAAATATGGCATTGGATCATGACTCCTGAAGAATACAATAATAATCTTTTTCCTTTTCTTTCAGCTCCAAAAGAAACACTGCTCATTCCTTCCAAATCCAAAACATCTGTCAGGCCAGAAGTACCACAAACTAAACCTGGTAATTTACAGTTTGTAACTTTAGAAGTGTTACTGTGGCACTGCCTTAGTTACATTTCTGCTGTCACTGAGGTCTGCGGTCAGGGGGCATGCATAATAAGTAGACAGAAATTTGCATCATTGTTCAGCTGAGAGTATGTTCATAAATTATATCAAAGTGAATGCCCAAGAATTGCATCAATTTCCATGGAAAGCAGATGGATGGGTTTAGTAGCCATCAAAAAATGTGAGAAATTCAATTAATTTTAATAAAAATATTTTTCTGTGGTCACAGTCACAAAGTTCTTTTCTTTTTGGAGGATTTTACTGCCCTAAATACATTTGATTCAATTTCTCAAGTACTTTTGAATCTCGGTTACAGAGTCTCAGTCCAAGACATTTAGATGCTAAGAGCAGAAGTACCTTTAATACCAGTGATTTTTGCAGTAATCACAGTAGATTCAGGGGTGCTCAGCTGTAGTGGAGTGGTGATACCTCAGCTTTACCATGGGGTGAACTATTTCAATAAAAATTGCTGTGTAGGAAGATAACAGGAGATAAATATAATTAGGGAGAGGAGGGATTACATGGCTATGAGAGCAGCTCCTGGTCTTTCTTACTCTCTGACCTAACCTCTGAACTGACAAAATTTTAGTCTTAGGCAAATAGCTTAATGAATAGTTTAATAGTTCCCCCCCCCCGCCCCCCACTTCTTTCTCCTTGTCCATTTTATATAGCCAAAAATATTTTAAGCAGAGACCCTATTTATTCAAGAATCTATATATATACCATATGTGCATATATATTACTATGAACATCAAACTGAACAGTCCAGGAAAAAGATTTCTTTTCTAAATGCCTTATTTTGAAAGGCTGTTCAGCAGCTAAGTTAGATTCTAAGTCTCAGTTGAACAAGAGCTATTTCCAATCATGTCATAGTTAACAAGTGCCATCTTTTGGTACCACTACAAATTTAGTTTCAGGGAAAGAATTTTAAAAAACAGAATTTAGAGGCTTGTTTTCTGCCTTTTAAAGTTTAAATCATTATAATGGTGTATATGCAAAATAAGCTGCTGTTAGGAAAAACTGTAAACAAATGTTTACTGTAGAGTATAAATGGCACTTTTTAGCCACTGCTCCTTATGCTAGTAAGTAGGTTATTTTCCAGCTTCCATATTTTAACTTTATTTCTGAAAGACAAAGAGATGTGTAGGGTGTGCCTCTGCCTACCAGTCTGTCCTTTTCATCCAGTACTTTCAGTTAATGAATTCAAATTTGAGTGAGGTCTGAAAAATAAATACATTACTAAAAACTTCTCCAAGTTTTTTAGGGAAGTGTAAGTTAATACAACAAGTATGAGAAAGACCAAAGACTGTCAGAACTCCAGGTTTAGGGCAAGTGTTCTGAAATTAGTGGGGGCCCAGCAGAATAGTTGCACTGTCTGGTTGTCAGCATGAAAATACATCGAGACTAATCAGAACGTGTCTGTCTTGTGTCTGTTAAAATTGTCCTAGCAGATGTGCAGATAGGTTTTTAGGAAACAATGGAGACAGATCCTTCATGAAATCCAACTTTTTAAATTTCCCTTCTCACAGAACAATGGTTTATTTTTTATAGCTCCAAGGGCAACACACCTGGGATCAATTAACCTTGTAACAGTTCATGTTGTTGATGGGTCCAAAATAACTTTGGGTAATGAGAATATTATGTCAGTTTATTTTTCATACATCTTTACTTTCTCTGCTTTTGCTATATGGCTAAATGTACCCTTTAATCAACAGAAATACCTTAATATATCTTTGTCATTTTCGTTTGTTAGTTACAGTCCAGTGCATGTACAAAATATTGCTGGTTTTAATTTTCCAGCCATGTTTCTTCTTCCTGTGTTTCTTTATAGAAATAAGTATTACATGTACAAGGCTGAGGAGTCAAGTAAAAAGGCATTGCCTCATCATCTCTTCTGATTTTGTCTGACTTACTAATGATATATATCTTCCCAGACTTGAAATGTCTTTTACCTGTATAAAAGCATGATTTTCAGCCAGATTTCTAGCACTGACTCTTTTGTTTATGAACTGCACAGACAGTTTGAATTTCCTTTCCACCTGTGATGTCTTATGTTTAAAATGAAATCATTTGCACTTGATAAGCAGCAATATCTCCATTTTCAGTTCCCAATGAAACATACCACATTTCACCCAGGCCCAAAATTGGTCAAGCAACTGAAATTCCTTGGTACAATACAGGTAATTTTTTAATATTTTCTTAATTGTTGTACTGTAGGTCTTCAAAAAAATTAGTAGAGTTTAGTGTTTAATGGTATGTTCATTATTACCTTTAAAACTATTTCAAACACATAATATGAAAGTTTATTTTTCCCCTTATCAAGTATTCATTTATTGCTCTGAAAATGGGGTTTGCTCAGTATTGCCTCAAATATCAAAGATTATATGAAGTTTTTAAACAGCATTAGAGCTGTGTATTGAATACTCAGATAAATAATGTTGCAAACATCATTGTAACCGAGTTCCAACTTTTTCCTTACAAAATCTAGATCTGTAAAACTTCCCAAATCTAAATGTCAAAAATGGGTATTGTGTTCTGTCCTGCATAAGTATTTTCTCTGATGCTTTGGCGAGGCTGGATTAAGTGCTATGGGTCAAGTGTTTATTAGACTGGAATATCAAATAGCCAGTGCTATTTTAAAAAACTGATTTACAGACACTGATGATTGGGCACAAGATAACAGTGACTACTGCTTATGCTTTCAGCTTCCAGTGGGAGTTTCTCAGATCCCATAACAACTACAGTATCAAAATTATTCTGCAAGTGAAAGGCAACAATAAGAAAAGGTTGAAGTCTTCTGATTTCAACCTTGGCAATGACATTGTGCTTCAGCTGCCCCACACTGTGTCTGCATTCAATGCTCCCAGTTGTTTTCTCAGCAATATTTCAATGTTTTGTGGTTTTATCTAAGTCTTTGATTTTGGGGGGTTCAGTTTGGTGTGTTGTTTTGAGGTTTTTTGTTTGTTTGTTTTTTACAGAACCTAATTAAATGTCTTAAGGCCATGGATACCTTGCAGAGCTAACTCTGTATCCATATACAGTTGGGTAACTGGCTGTAAATATTTTATATCTTTTTCCTAAACCTACATATGAATGTAACTGGTCAGACTGCATGATAGAGTCATCTGGCCACTAAAGAAACTAGCATCTCCCACATGCATTTTGGATTAGAACTCATAGAACTCTCATATGTCCATTTTGCTGTATCACATTGGTGCATGGACCTTTTTGTCTGGCAAATCCACTGCACTGTCTGTGTTCTTTCACACACAGCATTGAAACAGAACCTTATTTCTTTTAGCACCTCATAAAACACGTCTCACTTCTGCAAGACCAAAGCCATCGGATAAATCACAGACCAGACCTGGTAATAATTTTTTATTCAATCTGGGATGGGGAAGAGATTAAATAGTTAATTAATTTCATCTATTCTTAGTGGAATTTTAAGCATTGCTGGTAGAAAAAAAAAAAAAAAAAGGGTATTTTTCAATCAATTAATAAGTCTAGTGTTAAAGCCTTTCCAAAACAGCAAAAAAAAGAAAAGAAACCAAAACTCTGTGTGTTATCACAGCAGGTGTTACATTTTATTCTCTAGTGTGCAATTGTTGGCATCACAGAGAAGTCTGTTGGGTATTCTTCTCATGGAACTTCTTTCTTTTTCTTCTTTTTTCTTTTTTCCTTTTGAAACTCTCTCACAGCTTTTAGTAAAACCACACTAGCACCAGCCAGAACAAAAGCACCTGGACTGCCAAAGTGGATTGTGCCAACAACAGGTAGAGTTTTGGGGGTTGGGTTTTTTTTTTATTTATCAATGAAAGAGCAGAATGTGACTTCCCCAAGTCATCTTGAGCCCTGCAAAATATCTCATTGTGTTTTATTGTAGAATTTAATTCCTCAGAGTGCCATGTGTAATTGCTTCTATTGATCTTGTTATATAATTCCTGAGGGTGATTATGAAATTATATTGGCATCTGGAAATTTACAGATGGATTATTATGTAGCTACTGTTTGCTAATGTTTCCCAGATGTTAGATCCACAATAATTACTGGAAAACACTTAGTTGAAAAGGATCACCCAGTTGTTTGAGTCCAAGTCAGGAGGCTTGGTAGGGAAGCCTTAATCTTGCTAGTTATTCTCTATGCACAGGGTGTGTTCACATCAGACCTACTCACTTTCAGACCATGCAGCATTTGGACTGTGCAGTATTCAGGCTTGGATACTTCAGCACCAAAAAATTCCATGTTGGTGGATGACAGACAAGGGTCTTCAATTTATATATCCATATGCACATAGATATCAAATATCCCTAGCCACAAAGACTTATTAAAAGTACAGGCTTGGTTGGAGGGAAAATCATTTTTCATTTTTCAGTTGTACCTGATTTTTCCATCCAATTAACATAATATTTTCAGTGCTGATTCATAATGAATCCATATTTTTTTATTTTGTAAAGCATTAATTTATTACATCAATAGAAATACTGTTGGGGATTTTTTTTTAATACAGCCATTGGTTAATTAAATATGTAATTTTGGGATTCTTCATCAACAATTCAAGTTTAAAAAAATAATATAAATATATAAATAATGTGCATATTCAAGGCAAACTTTTGGCTGATCACCCACTAAAAGTGCTCCTGTCCCATATTAGTGCTGGGACCTGTTATTATTTCTATGCTAGCTAGATTAGGATAGCCTGAGTGATATTCCATCTATTCTAAATATTTTTGCCTGTGTAATGTTTCTTTCTTGTATCTTTGGCAATTTAATACCTGTTGCTGATCATAGAATGTCTTGACCTACTCATTCTGGTACATTTTCAAAGCCCACCATGTTATTAGAAATGGTAAAAGCTCAAAGAGATGGTTGTATATTTAAAGTGAATTAAATTTTACCTCTTTAGAACATGACATACATTTCTGTATTACATTCAGAGTGAATGCCTTCATTAGAGGCATGTGTTCTTTGACATTTCATAGTCCTTCTGGTAAATTAAATGAGGCCATCAAATTCCAGGACATCAGAGCCAGTTACAGCATTAAATGCCCAATTTCAGTAGTTACTGGTTACTGGAATAGGAGAATGCACACAGGTCTCCAGGAGTGATCACATTATGAAATTATGCACAAACACACAATTACATTACACAGTGCATTGAGCTTTTCTCTTCTCCCCTATACTCATAACCTTGGCAGAGGTATTGGAGGTTATAAAAAACACCAGGAAAAACGAATACATGCTAAGTAAATCAGGAGTATAAACATAACAGTAGCAAATTGTTACATGCAGTTTTTTGTGCTTAATGCTGGTTTAGGTTGCTAAAGTATTGTTTTAAGCAATCTTATTGTAAGTACCCTTCTTGGTGTGCCCACCACTTGTTATTATTTCCATGTCTTTAGAGTAGGGCCTGTTGCCACGAGGAACTAGATCTTCATTGTGGTAGATGGTGTCAAAAGTCACCACAAGGCTACTATTTACTGTGCATGCTGTGTGTACTCACTGGTAAATAAATACCTTCTTTTAGAATTTGTCTGAAAAATGATACTTCCAGTAGCAGTTTCCATTGCCAAGTTACATAATTATTTTTTTCTCTAAGTTAAAGAAACATCCTGTAGTCTGTTAGCTAAATTTTGTGTCCTGCCAAGTGGGCCCTTTAAGTCAAACTTGGTATCCAAAGTACTAAAGAGGAGCTGGCTTTTGTTATCTCCTGCCCACTTCTTTGTACCTCCAACCCCACTGCCAAAATCTCATTTCTGTGAGTCTGCACCCTTCTTCTGAGAAGTGTAAGAGAAATCACCAGTGAATTCTGTACATTTCTGACATCTTGAGAGGGGGCTGCAGCTTTTCACAACTTTTCCATCTATACTTTTTTTGATGATCAGTAAGTGTATTCCCAAGTCTTCTGTAAGGCAGGTACATCACAGTATTGTGGCAGTGTCTGAGACACAAGGCTGACTGTGCCCACAAAAATAAATTTGTACAAGAAGGAGTTCAGGTAATCAATTAAAGAAATCTTCTGTATCTCTCCCAAGCAATGTGCAATTAATTATCTATTGCACAAGAATTCCTAAGTGTGTAAAAGAGACTTAGGAAAGAGAATTCTATAACCTGGAACCCCAAATCTTACCAGCTGAGCAAAGACAAAAAAAGTTTCTTTTTCAGTATTTCCTGGGGTTAGCTTATCAAAATCCTGAACTTTTGATCTAAGATGATCAGAATTTTTAACTGGGCTGTTATGAATATGTTATGTATGTAACAATATATTTTCAGACTCACCTTTAGACATTACATCACTTATTCTCGGATCTTCTGTTGTTTGAACACCAGTTTGGATCTTTGAATTCCTTGCTGGACTGGCACTGCTGTTGAATGTACTCCATTTCTTCTTCCTGACTGGGATCATTAGCCTCAGTGCAAAGATGTTTCACCCCATGCAGAGAGTGCTTGGCAGCTGCAGAGCCCAGATGATAAACAGTGGAATTTGATTTCTCCAGTACCAGCACACGGGGTTATGGCTGGTTTCCTGGCAGGCTTTTCAGTCTCCTGGCCAGCTGTAGTGCCAGGTGGTAAACTTGACTGAGGGAAAGAGGCAGGGATTGCTTCCTCATGACTAGCATTCCTTTTAGGTTTTTGACATGTTTTAGCCATTTTCTCTAGAATGTAATTTTATTCAGGTGTCTTTTCATGTTAGTTTATGTAACTTGTTTGTAAGTTGTTTTTTTAATTTAATCCTGATCTACTGCTCCTGATCTACTGAGCTTCCTGACAAATGTCAGCAAACAAACTTTGAGCAACATTTCCATTTCTCTTGTGAAAGGGAGGTGCACATGATTTTCATTACAACTTTGTGTTCTGTTTTCTTTTTATTTTTTAAACTGTATGTGTATAGCCAAGTTCCAAAGGAACTCAAGTATAAAGGTATTTCTGTTTATTTTATCAAGGGCAATTTTTCCATTGCTTCCCTTAAAATGATCCACCCTTCTAATAGTATTCCTCCTATTAAAGACATAGAGTTTAGTTTAAACATGTTCCAGACCCTGTGAATGTTTCCAGGAAAAAATATAGAATTAAAAGAAGGCACAAAGAGATATGCAAGATCTATTTAAAATTCTGTTAAAAAATTGGATGAATGTGATAAGTGCTTTTAAATAAGCAAGTTACATTAAGTAGGATAAGGCAAATGCTGTGACAAATACAGCAAACTTTGGTTGTGCAAGTATCTTGTGTGAAAACACTAACCTTTATGTAACTTTAAAAATTGAAATACTCAAAGTAGGAGACTTTGTCAACATGAAAGTATTGTGGTTTGAAACTTTTCCTTATTTTTCATTACTACTTTACTAATGGCAGAAGAGCAATTCACGTTTCTGAAAAGAAAAAAAATTACTTCTTCTATCTAGAACGTATACAATATTTTGTTCATTCTTAGCTGATATAACTCAGAAAAGATTGTGATTCTAACTTAGATTCTAAGGAGCAGGGTAGAGATAGTTTTTTCTGTAGACACTGTGACATGCAAAACTTATTTAGATTTGTCATATATAATTGGGTGATTTAGTGTGAATTCGTCAATTAGTCAACATTTTGTTGACTAATGTTTGTCATGTTCACTGAAAGGTGAACTGAGAAACTAAACATGCTCTGACTATAACTCATGATGTACAAGATTATTTTTAATTTTTTTAGAGCTGGTGCTGTTCTTCTCATGCCTTTTCTTCCTTGAACATCACGCACACGAAGCATTGATAATCACTCTGGTGCTTTCTATATGTGAAGATCTAATTAATTGTTTTACTTACCTGAAGACAAATTGCAGTTACATAAAGCCATATGATGTGTTCAGATATTTCAGACACAGGGACCAGGTCATCTGCATCCTGTTCCCACCTTACTGCAAGTCTCATTACTTTGATCTTCAGTAAATTATTTATCATGTATGGGCTGCGGATTTGTAAGGAACATGCAAAAAGAATGGTCAAATAGTAAAGTAATTGAAAAATTATCTGCTTCATACCATCAAAATACTAGTGAAATGTCAAAACAAATTGAGAACCAGATTATAAACCTATGAAATCTTTAGCTGATTAGATCATGGTGGAATAAGGTTGGAATTTGATAATTAAAGTAATATTGAGGGGTTTTTCTAATAGATCAAATTTTAGGGGTTTTTGTCTTACATCTTGAACAAGGGTGTGTGGGTTTTTTTCCCACAAACATGATGAAGTTGCAATGCATCTTATTGCTTTACTATATATACAGTTTTTATAAAGCAAGTATACTTACTTTTTGTAGAGAAAGCATATTAATTTAACAGTCTGGCTGTCCTATAAATACCAGCATGTGAAACAGTTGTTCTCTACCAGGAGTGGTGTTGATCTTTTTAATGCCACTTACATTTTTAAAACCGTGTTTATGTAACTTTTAAGTAGGACTTTCTCTCATGTACAAACTGAATGTTGTGTATACTTTGTCTCCTGTACTCCAAATATGGTGAATATATTTGGTCCAGAATTGCTCTAACTATTTATTATGGAGGCTGACCAGAGATCTTACTATGAGGAGAAAGTGAACTTTGCCCTTTGCAAGAATTAATGGACATTTTATTCTCTACACTGAAAAACTAGAATATTCTCTCTTCTCATTTTTCTGCGTATAATCTTGATTTAACTGATCTGTTACCTCTTCATTTTATTAATTTTCTCTTTCCAAATATACTTTACTAGAGGAATGTTTAAAATTAAACTGCAGACTTTGTAGAACCAGATCACTTTCTACTTACCTGAATAAGAAGTTAATGGATATCACTAAGTTATCAGTAAAAACAGACGTGGGCCACATATGATGGTTTTGCACATCATGTCAGCTGGAGTTTGAACATATGCAATATACAAGTGCTCCATTACTTGGTGCCACACTGTAGATACTTATTTCATTTCATTTTTTTACAGATGACCTTTATGCACCTGAGGATACTGCCAGACCAATTGACATGGATGTCAAAAAACCTCCGGAATATGTTGATACCTGGCAAAAGCCAATTTCTGGTAAGGTTAATAAAAGTAGACAGTAAAGCAATTTTTAACAGTTGTTACTAAAATTAAAACACTGTCTTTTTTTGCACACAAAGCACCTCCACTGAGAAGAAAAAACAGTTCTGAATCATCCTCATCAATACACATTCTCATGGCTTCAGGATGCTACTAAAAGAGACAAAAATAAGAGTATTTCAGAGCCACTACTTAGTCATGTACACATGCTTAATCACAACATATGGTAGAAATTATCACCACCGGAGTTGTATCCTTATGATCCAACAGCCACAATACTGTAAGCACTGATTTTTTTCATGCTAATGGTTTCCACATAACAAAGGTGAATAAGGTAAAAGCATAACCGACTTGTACTCCCATGCATGAGGAAGTTTTGTTGAATATTGGGATTGTTGGGAAAATTAGAGCATTAGGCTTGAAGGAAAATAACGATGTGGAGTAAATCAGGTTACAGGGTTTTTTACATGTGCAATACAAGACTTGTAAGGTTTACTTTTCTGGCAAGTCTTGCAATTATATTGTCTTGGGATGACTTTTGTATTTTTTGGTGCTTGTGTGCACCCTGCTTGTTAAATAAATAGGGGTTCTTTTTCACTTTCCTCCAAGAAAAAATTCTTTCCAAACATGTGGGGGAGGGGCTGCTGAAACCTGCCTTCTATCAGAGAACGTTCATTTCGGATGTTCCTCCAAATTTGTCTCAAACCAAGACACGTATTTTCAAAATAATCAAAATATTTTGACTGAAAATGGATTCTACAAACTGAACTTTAAAATAGGCTTTTTGTATTTCATGTTTTTCTAGTCAGCTCCTCAGAAATTTTGTTTCAACTGGAAAGTTTTAGAATAGAATGTGTATGCCACGTGTATATATATATATTTACACAAACTTACTTGCAACAGGTAAACACCCTGATGTGTAAAGAATTATTTGTTTCTTAAGCATAACAAAGCACAGAATTTGCTTTAGCTGTGTTTTTTTCTGACATAGAAATTGACTGAAAATAAAATCTTTCTTGTTTTACTCTTGGATTTACTACTCAGCTGCAGCTGTTCTTTTTAGGTAGCTTCTCCTTTGAGAACATGTTGCTGTATTTTAAAACACTAATTTATAAACTGCTGGTTTTTCCTGATCCCTGTTGAATTTCCTTTGCACCTAATTTACCTCTACAAAGATAAGATGCCTATCTTGATGCCCAGGTTCTGATGTTCTATCATTTTCCAGTTTTTTCAGTCTGACCACTGTACTTTGCAAAGATTGTCTAGTGTGATATACTATTAGTAGCAGCTGAAGACAAACTGTAAGCTGAAAACAAGGGTGATGCTCTGCACTTTTTGTTACTGAATGTCAGGAAGTGGTGTTTCCTTAAGTAAATCCTGCTTGTGATTTGCAGAGACTTGAAGTTTTTTTATGCACATAGATTTGAAGGGATACTGATATCAGCTTTTACCCATTTTATGACACTGGATGTCTAAAGTTAAGCTTTTAGAGCTTTGGGGTGAGCCAATACCTTGAACTGTAGTTGTAAAAGGCATTAGGGCATATTACCGCCATCCGAGGCCCTAGGGTATATCACCATGTCCCACAGGCATAGGGAGGAGAGAAGATCCAGCAGGCAGGAATTGTGCAGCAAGATTGATCTATTTAATTATTTTACAAACTCTTCTATAGACTTTTTTCTTCATAGTCTAATTGGACAAAGGATCAGCCACCCCTTGGGGGTGATTGGATAAAATCCTAAAACATCCATTGTCAAAATATTTTTCTACTGTATTATAAACAAGACTTTTCAAGGCTGCAGGTGTTTGGTTGTTTACATAACTCTGCTACTTCTTCTGTGAGAGAGAAAAGTCTCTCATGGGCTTAGAAAATAGCAAGAAAATCCTTGCTAGCAGCATTTTTGTATCCACAAGTGTATGGTTGTGAAATTAGCTACTACTGTTTCATAATTTTCTTGTATAACTGCAATCTCAGCTCTCTTCTTAAAATGTATATCAAAATTCATGGAATCGTAGAATGGTTTGGGTTAGAAGGAACCTTTAATGATCAGACATTTCCACCCCACCTGCCTTGGCACGGACACCTTCCAGCAGACCAGGTTTCTCCAAGCCCCATCCAGCCTGGCCTTGAACAGTGCCAGGGATGGAGCATCCAAAATTTCACTGGGCAACCTGTGCAAGGGCCTCACCACACTCACAGTAAAGAATTTCTTCCTAATATCTAATCTAAATCAACTCTCTTCCAGTTTATATTACTATCTAACATAAATCTACCCTTTAAAGAGTTTAAAACTGTTTCTTCTTGTCCTACCACTACAGGCCCTGTTAAAAACCCTTTCTCCATTTCTCTCACAAGCCCACTTTGAGTACTGAAGTTTGCACTAAAGTCTCTCTGCAGCCTTCTCTTCACATTAAACAACCCCAACTCTCTCAAAGTTTCTTCATAGGAGAAGAGCTCCAGCCCCCTGATGGTTTTTGTGGCCCTTCCATGGCCTTGCTCTAACGGGCCCATGTTGTTGTGCTGGAGACCCCAGAGCTGGATGCAGCACTCCAGGTGGGGCCTCGTGAGAGCAGAATGTAGAATCACCTCTCTTGACCTGCTGGCCACTCTTCTTTTGCTGTAGCCCAGGATATAGATGGTTTTCTGGGCTGTGAGCCCACATTGCTGGCTTGTCTCTAGTTTTCCATCCACCAGTATCCTCAAGTCCATCTCTGCAGGGCAGATGTTTCCAGTCTGTCTCTCATCTGGCCAGTGCTGAGAATGATGATTGTCCCAACCCAGGACCTTGCACTTGGCCGTGATGGACTTTAGGAGGTTTGCATTGGCCCACTGCTCGACCTGCCAGGGTTGTCTGGATGGGATCCCTTCCCTCCAATGTGTCCACTGCAGGACCAGCTTGGTGGCATCCACAGAACTACTGAGGGTGCACTCATTCCCACTATGTCACCAATGAAGATGTCTGCCCTAAGAGGCTGCTCATCCTTCTCTTTCATCAAGAGTGACTGAGTCAAGGAAATAGACTCCCACTCCATAAAGAAACCTTGAGATTAATTAAATCCAAATATTTCACTATGCTGTTGTCCTTACAAGAATCTACACTATCACAAAATCCCTAAATTCTATTGTGCATCCTAGTTTACAGGTTCAGTCTCTACACATTGGTAATTAGGTTTGGTAGCATCATCAACCATCACCCAAATCATTGTGGGAAGTAGCAGAAGGGAAAAGCAGGAATTCTTGCTTTTCCAGAGTACAGTACATTAGCTTCAATTGTGACCCAGGCACTGAATGTGATGTTTTAGTTTTTCTGTAACTGTTGTAGTTGTGCTGTTCAGAAAATATGATAGAAACCACTGGCAAGTCAATACTTGCACATTTTTACCTCATAAATATCTTGGACAATCCCATTCTTTAATTATGGGCAGGGAGAAAAGTAATGATGAATACTGCCATATGGTAGTATCTAGGGTATGATGACTTATATATACAAAAATTTATTATACTTTTTCAGGCCTTAGGCATATTTTTTTATCTCCATTTGGAGATTAAGAATGAGTATGAAGCCTAAAAATACTATTTTCAAAACCACTACATCTTCCTGAATTAGATAGAGCATTATTTTCTGTCTTGATCTGAGGGATTTAAAAAAAACCAAACAAACAACTGTTTTATAAGTGATTGCAAGAATCCAAAAAGGAGCAGGGAAGAGAGAGATGGAGATATTTCTGTTTGTGTATTGTAAGTATTTCTAAAAAATTGCTCCTAAATGAGTCTTTGGATCTGCTCCCTTCTCGCCCACAAGCTCTCTATTTATAGGGTAAACTAAGGTCTGATACACAGAACCTGAGGTACCTTATGGAGCCAGTAATTCAGTATCAGGCAACTTGCATAGTTGTTGACATTGGCAGCATTAAAGAATTATATTACTCTTGAGGATTTTCTCCTTTTAGGTACAAAAAGTCTTTTGTTACATAAATGTGTTGCACATATCTCCTGGATTTTCTTAAGGAAAGAAGGGCAAAGGTAAATAGTGGAACAAAAATCTTTTCCTTTGCCTTTCCTTTGCATAATAAAATCCTTCAAAATTGTCTGGAAAATACAGTAGAATGATTTGTAAGTATGAATTAAGGGGCTTAGGTTTTCCTTTTAGACCTCACTGTCAAAGGACACTATCAGATAAATTCAATGGATTCCAGCTCGAGCTGCACATTGAAATAACCAAGTTGGGTGCTTCAAAAATTTCTACCACAGTAATTGTCTTCAGCCATGTCAGTGTATGAGGTGACAGTAACTTCTTTCAGTTTTGAATGGCATAGAATAAACTGTTCCTAATGATAATTTCATTTTCTTACGTGTTTTGCTTCAAGCTGAGGGTGGCCGGTTGTATTAGTCAGAAAGTACAAGAGGTCAGAAATTTTGTGAAAATGTTTCCTAGCACATTGAGGTGGTGTTTATTGTGTGAAGATATATACATTTGAATGCCAAAAAATAACTGTTGACAGAAATGAGTAACTACACAGAATCACTGAAACACTTGTACAAAGTCCCAAAGGAGCTACATTTTTTCAGAGTAAACTTGTTTTAAAACTTCATGGCACACACTTCTCAGAGAATGTAAGGCTGAAAATGCAACTCAGATCAGCTCCTAATCTCACCTCTCCACTTTTGATACTAAATCAGGTGTGAAACATTGCTTGAGAAGTCAGAATATAACTTCTAGTATGTTTCTGATTTTATGGAATTTGAGGTTAAATAATTAATAATGCTGTCATGTAATGTCATTCAGTGACTAGATCACCTGGCCCTCAGCACCCTCCTGTACCTCCTGCCAAGCCTACACAAATGAGAAGAAAACCTCTGCCTCCAAACACTGTGACTGGTAAACCCGGGAGTCCAGGTATCTCAGCCTTTTCAGCATAAATATTTTATTGCGTGTGAGATAATAGTGTGTAAGAGGGTATAGGAGAATTCTACAGCATAGATTTCTTTGATCTGTGATATTCCTATTTTATTTTAATTTTATCCTGAAGCAGATATTCAATATCCAAAAGGATGCTTTGTCAGTGAATTCTATGTAAGAATCCTTAGGCTAACATTACTCCAGGTAGTCAGAAACTGTCATCTCCTTAAGCTTAGCATCATGACAACTCCTTTTCTCTTCCTATTGCTCTCTGTACTTCCTTGGAAATATACAGGTCTCAGCTCTACTGTATTTCCTGTTGTGGTTTTTTTGGGTTTATTTCATTTGGGACTTTGTGTGCTATTAAGGCACTAAAGACCTAAACAATTCATTAATATTTTGTGCAGCAGATGAATAGCAAGGATCTCCAAGCTGGATGAGACAAGCTATATATTTACTCATCAGCAGAGCCAAGATTGAAATGCTGTGTCTGTACTTGTCATTGATGGGTGGTGTTTCCTTAGTAATAGTTCCAACAAAACAGAAGACATCATTAGTCTTAGACTTGATATATTTTCTTTTGCTTGTATTGGGATCCATACTAATTTTCTCCAGTAAGTGTCTAATTAATTTACCAGTGGTTTGAAATTTCACCCTTTTTCCTTACAGTAGAGGCCAGGTTATGTGTTAGTCAGCAGTTACCATACCTTCCTAGGCTTTCAAGATGGAATAAATTGGTTAAATGATCTGGTTCTTCCTTGTGGAGCCAGTAGAAGATTTTTCCTTCTTCTATGTTTCCTAGCGTTTTATCCAGCTTAGTTTTAAACACTATAATTTTGTTTCTTCTGGTTCCCTGGAGAGACAGTTCCACTGTGCTAACAGGAAAAATTTGCCTCAATGTTCTTCTTGGATTTTCCCTGTTAGAATTCTGTCCTCTTTCTCATTAACACTGTGATTAATTCTTTACTTGCATCTTTCTAACTCATACAGTGGATATTATGGAAAGGTTTCTATGCAGACATTAAGTGTCTCCTGAATGGGAAAAAAAACAAAAAGGAAATGAGAGTTCCAGAAGCTTTGGGAAACTGATCTCTAGTGAGAATCTTTCAAATTTCCACTTTATTAAGAAAATTAGTGGAAAGTACAGATTTTTGCTGTCTTAAATTTGGCTCGCCAGAGTTCTGCCTTCAGTCGCCATGTTCTGTGTCAGGTGTAAAGGAGAGGTAACTACATTACCCAGTTCTTGACTCTTCAGGGTTGAGATTTCACTGTCATGTCATGGTTATCTGGGAGTACCTGCATGTTTTGTGAATTTAATTCTTGTCTTTTACAGCTATTTTGAAAGAAATCAAGACATCCTTTACCATGGATTGTTTGCCTCTTAGAAACCTGTTTTCTTTTTTAGGTGGTAACAGATGAAGAGTAAAAGCAATGTTGCATAACCTAAATATTTTTTTAAATAGCTATGTAATTATAGGAGATAATATTGCCTTTATCAGTCAGTTTCTGTCCAGACTTGTGGAACCTACTACAGAAATGAGTTCAGAAAGAAAACATTTTTTTCCTTGAATCATATAGTGCTGTAAATGTTGAAAATGCTGAACTTGGCTGCATTTTCTTTGCTTTCATTTGAAGTGTATCTTAATTTCATTAAGTGGAAGCTCCAGTACTGTTCTGTGGTTAACCTGTTAATGCAGACCACAATTAAGGACTTGGTGTTTATCACTATAAATGTTCCAGCCCCACCCTTGCTAAGGTATGGGCTGTATTGAGAGCAGAAATGAATCTTACCTATATTTGAGGGAAGAATCCCAAGTTTCAGTTGCTGACTTCAGCTATTGTGCCTTGCAACTCATGAAGAAATGTGCTCTTTCTTTAAGGAACAGCAATGTCAATGCTGGTCATTTTGCATCCTTTTACCAGTCTGTGTAGGATGGTTCTGTGCATTAAACCAGGTTATATTCTAGCTGACTGAAGTCTTCCAAGACAACCTCAAAGTAGCAAAGAATTTTCTTACTGGGTTTCAGGATTAGGTTACATCTGCAACTAGCACAATTCAGAACTTTCCTAAATTGAGGGATTACCATGATTTAGATGAAAATACTTGTTGCCACAAATCTGAGTTCTCTTAGAAAATCAGAAAGCTGTTTGACTCCTTGAAACACTGAATATCTTGTTGCTACAAGTGCCTCCATCTGTCACTTTAGCTAAGCCTGCTGGACCAACACCACCTGTGAGGACAGGAACATTATATAAGACACCAACAGCTTTTGCAACTCCAGAGTATTATGGTGAGTGTATTACTAACAGTTCTGGTTTCTTCTTTTTTCTTTTTTTCTTTTTTTTTTTTTAATTAACATTAGGGTTTCCATTTTTCTTTTGTTTCCCTTCCCTGAACTTTATTGATGCATTGTATATTTAACATAAAAAGTGTTCTGGCTGGGGTGATTCTGGTATGTTTTATGCCACTTAGTAACTTTCCTGATTTGACTGAGATCATCTAGCTCCCTTCTGTTACACATCTTGGTAACTGAGAACATGACTGGCCTTCCATCTTCCTAGAAATCCATACATGCTTAGTAGGCTTTCATTACTATTCAGCGGCACTTTAAAGCTGTGCAAAGAGTAGATAAGGCACTTCTTTTCCTGAATGTTTCAATTTTCCCAGGACATAAATTCAAAGTATTATTTGTCAGTGACTGATAGTGCTCATCACAGATGTGATATCCTCCTGCTTACTTGATCAAACTGCCACCATTTAAACAGAAAAAATTGTTGTAGTGAAATCACAGTGGTCAGTGGGTAATTTGCCCTTTATAAAACTGGGAGTTGATTACAAATTCAGAGCTAAGTCTTTTCAAGGTGTCGTACAGTAATGGGTTTGGAGGAGGATGTGCTTAGAATTTTTGAGCCCAAATCTGCAGTTCTTGGTATATTCTCATGAATGTTGCTGTTTCTAATCTTCCTGGATTTACAGTAATACTTTAATTCTTGTCTCCTTACAGTGGTCATGAACTCACTGTGACCCTTAATGCTCAGTAAAGCAAGCTGGATGCTAGATTTATTTATAAATGCTTGTTGGGAATGTATTGTGTTTTACCTGTTGAAATCCACTGTAGTATTTGCATCGCGTTTGGTGTAGTGGCTAATTAATACAACATTGTATCATGAAATCTGACTACTTTAGCACATTTCTGTTCAACAGTGCATTTGCTTTCAATTTCCTTCAAATTTTGTGGAAGTTGTACACTCTGGAGACAGAATTTTTTATTCCCTTGTTGTTATTTTTAGAGAAGTTACTGTGCCAAAGTAATAGTTCTGTATATCCTAGGAACATAAAAAAGCTCCAAGCTAAACAGCCAGTACAGTGCAAAAAGATCATTTTTAAAAGGTCTAAAAAGTATTACAGATATAGTACATATATTGCATGAACTGAATCCAGCAGCAGTCATGAAATCTGTCATTTTCATTATGGCTGGCTGTACTAGCAGGTAAGTACAGGGTTCACACAGCATCACAGACAAAATGGGCTCCCTAAAATGAAGAGACAGATCTGGCAGCAGAGATCTACTATTTATCTATTCTTATCATGATTTAAAATGCCAAAGGAACTGTGAAATGCTGCAGTTCTAACATTGAAATTTTGTATTTATTGCAAATTATATTATAATTGTGTTTCCTACAGTTGATGCAACTGTCTTCAGCTCAAGTCCTACATCAGAAACAGATTCTTCAGGCAAACCAAGGTACCAAGGTAGGATATTCATTTTATTTCAGGGAGCATATGAAGTCTGACCTATCTTGCATAAAAATTATCTTATTTGCTTATTCAAAGGCCAAAATTTTATTTGATTCTGTGTCACTTTAGTGGCAGATGAAAGAGCCGTAGTACAAACCAGCATCTTCTTGACTGAATTTTACTTTCTGGACTAAACATGTTGCTCCTTCTGGTGAAATGAAGTATATATGAAGTCTTTGTATTAGCATACCTTTCAACAGCTGCAAGTAGAATTATAGTGTCATTTTACTATAGAAGATATAAGGTTGATTTTCCCATTTTGTGACAGATTATTTCAAACAGTGTGTATCACCTGCTAATACTTTCAGAATGTCATTTCCTTAGTGGTGCCAGTAGGAAGGGGATGAAAGTAGTGCAGATTCCAGGTCTAAAAACAATAAGTAAAATCTTAAAAATCAGAAAAAAACAACAAAAACATAAACAGAACCCAAACCAAACAAAAATCAGAACAAGTAGCTTAATATTGAATAGATGGAGTTTATTCTGAAAGTTTTGTGTTTGACTTGTGAAGATTTTTGCTTGCTGTCCTGGGATGGGTGTTGTGCACCAGGTGAAATGGCACTGCCATTTTGTAAAAAACTATTGAATAACAGCTCTTTCCTATTGTTCTTAGCCCCTCATGTCAAGTACATGAAGAAAGATGATGATGTGCCTTGCTCCATCACAAGCTCTCTTGAACATTTTCCTCAAGAAGAAGCTGGCAGCAAGGAAGAACCCACTCGTCCTCCACAAAATCCTCCAACCAACCTCACGGTGGTGACTGTAGAGGGCTGTCCAACATTTGTCATATTGGACTGGGAAAAACCAGACAATGACACTGTTACTGGTTGGTTTTAATTTCTTTCCTCCATTGTGTGATAATACAGTATTCCCAGCTTAATTTACTTTCATAGTAGTTTTTTGTCATTTAAAAGTACTTTAATCCCCAGGGATTAAAGGAGACCATTGCTTTTATTTTGTGCTGCTGTCAGCTCCAGTGTGAATAAGAAAATGCTACTAGATTATAACAAGATTTACACAACTAGGATCAGTGGTGTCAGTGATGATACAAAAATATTCTTAAGAAGTATGACTCTGTATCTTCTCCAATTTTCTGGCTTCTCTCTGTACAGGATCTGGTAAGATCTAGTCAAGAAGTTCCAACAATGCAACACTATATACAGATGCACACACATAGTGTAGACATCTTTCTTGACCTTAGGATGTTGTTTAACAGTGGGCCAGACACAATCAAAGCTTACATCTGTCTTGTAAGTCAGTAGAACTTTGCCAGCATAATACTGGCAGTATCCACTGCAAGAGGGTCAATAAACTCTCTCTGTTAAAAGAATCTGGTTTTTTTTCATTACTAAAGGAAGGGGGTTTTATTGAGAATAAATGCATGTGAGTCATGCAGGACTCAGCACACAGACAGGTAAACATGCAAGATGGCCGTTCCTAATTCTTCCGTTGTCTTCTGGACACTAGCTGACAAAGACTGAACGATGAAGTTAGCTAACAACTCAGTTAATGACTCATCAAAATCAATTCTGAAATCAAAAGAAGGCATTGAATCCTGTTTTCTGAAAACAGTGATTGCTTCATATTGGCACCAGTATGACACTACTTGTTTAGACAGACTTAAATCAATTTTTCTGTCATCTCTATTTTTGTAGTTTATGCATGTTTTTCCAATCATCTTATTTTGGCATCATGTCTCTTTTTTTTTTAATAAATGCACTGTTTCAGATAGGTGGAAACAGAAAACGTAATTTGTTGCATCATTTTGTTCTTTGAATGGTTACTGTGCTTGACTTTAATTGTGTACAAGAGATTTCATTGGGTATGCCCAAAAACAAAATGTAATGGAAAGGTCAGACAAATAACAACCAAAACAGTGATCAAACTCACCTCCTTGTTTTCATGAAAACTGCAAGTGTCAGGAGCCAAGACCATTTTGCTCATGCTTTGCTCCTGTTGTGTTGCCACAGAAATGCAGGGTAGTTTGTTGCCTTGTGCATTGAGTAACAAGCAGGCCCTGGGTGGACTCAGTAGTTCTTGGTGTGTGTCTGTGTGTACATGCACGTATTTGCATGCTCATTCATTTCCTGCATTTTCTTTTCCAACTCGAGTGAATTAAAAAGTCCAAATCATGTATTGACTTCAGGCTGGCAAAAGGCAGAAAGATTGAATTCCTGTAAAATTGCTTACTCATTCACTATCTGGTTGTACTTAGGTATGTACTTAGGATACTCACGAGATGTTACTTAATCAAATTTTTCTTTACCATAATTTTCCAGAGTATGAGGTTGTATCAACTGAAAATGGAGGAAGTGATGGTGAAAAGGAGAAATCAATAATCACTACAAATCAAACCCATTCTACTGTGGAAAACCTAAAACCTGACACAAGGTAATTAAATAATATCATTTTCTAAATTAATCCAACTAATTTAGACTGTCAGCTGTCTGCCACTTCAAATGAAAATACCTATGGAAATAAGACCCAACTGGTTTTACTCCTGTTTTGATAGGAAAAAAAAAGTATGGTTTGGTTTTGCTTTCTTGTAAGTTAACAGATAAAACACATCTGAGGAATCTTTAGGAAATTTCCAGGAGTATTTTTGTCTGGACAAGCTGCAGAAGTGACCTGTCCTATCAGAAAGACTGACTGTCAAAATGTAAGAAAGTTACTATGGAGAGGAAAAACACATTTGTCCTGAATATGTTTTCTTTCAGTGTCTTAAAAGAGCTGGCAAATTAAAAATGAGTAAGTGAATTCCAGTTGATGGCATGCCTCTCATGCAACTAGTCCAAATAAGCATGATCTATCTTTAAATATCATATCCCATAAAAAAAGTATTCTTCTTTTTATGGTAAAATTCAGAGCAGGGAAGAAAACCACTTGTCTTTTGTTACATTGTTTATTAATTGCATCAGAAATTTAACGAGTGACACTTGGGGTTTTTCCTGTAGGACCATCCATTTGGTGTTGGTGAATGGATTTTCTATTAATATCATCCATAAATTGGAAACACAGCACAAAATTCTGCATAGAGCCCATGTTGAACCTTGATTTTTAGGCAATGTGTGGTGTAATCTGGGATGTTGGTTCAAGCTCATGTACATGTTACCAGTAGGTCCTAGGAGAAGGAATGAGGAGCTATTTCATAAAGTGGAAGACAAGGGGAGAGAATTTGAAAAACAAAATACATGGGCAAATTTTGATACTCCAAAAGAGCTTCTTTGACAGACTTCAGAAGATGGGCTCACAAAATGGGCTAGAATTGCTGTTTGTCTTCAAGAATGCCTGTGTTATTTCCTAAAGGCATGTGGCTTGTGAGAGTGAACTCTGCAGCTATGTTGTTCTGCCATGTTAAGAGGCAATTAGGATATATTAGCAATACCTAGCTTGGGCACCAGGCTTTGCTTTTCTTGATCAGCTGAAAAGGCTTATAAGAGATAGCAAAACAATGTATTTCTGGAGTAGTGACTAAGAAAGGGAGTAGGTGCTGCTGAAGTTGTCAGGCTGTGCTGTTTGTGTTTTCACTTCAGTTCTGTTCTGAAATAATACAGCTGCACCTTTGAAAAGAGCTCTGTGTTATTAAGCAGATTCTTTTTCATTACACATTCAAACTCTTCGTGTCACATATGGTGGCAGAGATGGAATGGATTTGGTTAAGTGTGGAAGGACATGGAAGCAAAGCAAAACCCTTACTGCTGGGAGCAGTGTCCATATGATCATAAGAGAAAAGCTTTCTACACTGCTCTTTATTCAGAAAGGAAGCAAGATGGAGACAGGCACATCCAGCTAGAACCATTGGAAAGGTCATAATGAAGGCAGAAGCTATGCAGAAGCAACTAAGATGGTTTTTAACTTCAATTAGCAACACCTGTGAGAAGACTTTCAGGTTTTGGTAGGCAAGAGCAAACCAAAGACCGTGGAGGACAGCTGTCTTTTGAAGTGTGCATTTTGTTACAAGGAGCTAGATAGGAAATCAGGAGTGACTGGTGGAGACTGACTTAAGATATAAAGGGATAACTTTTCCTGAGGAGGGAGCAGCTACCATTCACTAACCCCAGCCTCAAAAACAAAGACAGTCGAAGTCTCTCTGGATCCAGGAGGCCATTGCCCAAAACGGAAAATCTTTGATACAAATTGCAGTGGTGCATGTCCCTCGAGTCTCATCAGATTTAAGGATGTAGCGTCTTCAGAGTGGCTCTGCTCAATAAAACTCCCATTGCAAGCAAAATGTGTGTTTCCTAGTTTTGAGGACACCTTGAGAGCTTTGGCAGAAGCACAAGTTACTGTTACCATTTAAATCCAGGCTTGCTGGCACGCTAAACTCAGGGAAAACAAGAAAGTGATTAAGACAGTTGGCATCATGTAGACAGTATCTGTTCCACCAAGGAACATCATATGTCCATAATAAAAGTCTCCTGTCTATCAGGAACTGCTCATTAGATGAAGGAAATGGATTTGTGGACAAAACTGACTGCAAATGGGAGGAAGAGTGACAATTAAACACAGCTCAATATTCATTAACAGAGTCCCTGAAATGTCTTAAAATTCATCAAGTAATACATTAAGACTGGGAAGAAAACTTTTCCATAACTAGCCTTAAAGAAAAGAGCTGTAGAACAGGTGGAACTGGAAAAGAAACTTGGAGGAGGAATAGAAATCTCTCCCACAAGCAATCAGCAATTACAAAAGTACCAGCAATATATGGAAAGAGAGATGCTCAGTAGCAGAAGGTGGATTAACTGGGAAGAACCTCTTGGCCTTGCAACACTTTGGAGAAACTGACAAACTGAATTGGAGACCCTATTTTTTCTGGCTTTCCTGAAGCCCTCAGTGAGGCAGGCTCATGTGAATCCCCATTGCTGCTCTGAAGGTCCAGGGCATTCAGAGGCAGTTCAGGACAGATCTAAAGCAGACAGACCTAAATAAAGGCTTCCCAAAAAGGCATAAAAATGTTTGTGAATGTGTTACCTCAGCCTTCATGGCTAAGTTGAAACCAGAAAGACCCTAAAGCAGCAAGCCAGCTCAAGCCTGTAGTTGTGCAGTTGAGTTGTGTGGATGTACACTCTTGAGGAGCTGTACATGGCAGAGATGGTCTGCAGTCACAGTGGCCAAGGTCTAGCATCCTGTTGAGGTACTTCAGGTAGGATATGGTAGTGCCTGTCCCAGAAGCTAAAGAGTTAATTGCCCACAACCAGCAGGAGGGAAGCAAGACAAACAACTGTTCAGTGTGAAGGGGGCAGAACAAGCAGCAGAGAAAACCTGAGTGCATCTGAGCCTGCCAGATGATGCTGTTTGTTTGCTTTTGTCTTCTGCATTCTTCATTCAAATAGGTATACTGCTACACCTCTGGGAAGCTCTGCAGCAAGGCAGACACCCTTCTTCCTTTGAGCTGGCCTTTTCACAATGCAGCTTTTAAAGATTAGGAGATAATGACCAGACTTTAAATATTTCAGGAATTTGGATAGTGTTAGGGAGGCAACAAAGAGACTTTTACAGTCGCTCATCAAAAATTGCATGTTCGACTGCAGCTGTCAGTAAGTACAAACACAGAAGTTAAATGGGATGAGGATTATCATGCAGTATTCTGTGTGTCCATTTAGCTGTCTGAAAAGTGACTAGATCCAGAAAAAATGCACTGGCTGAGAAAAGAGTTCTGACTTTGAGTACAGTTATCTAGTGTTTGGTTTTAGCAGACTCATACCATGGTAATATGGAGATGAACACTTTCATAAGTGTACAACAACTTGTGAAGGTTACTTTTAAACAAATAAGTTCTATATGTTATGGCAATTGCCTTTCTGACTTATATATGCCAGCTTTATGTGTTCTTAGTGACTTGACTGCAAGACTGATACTCCGAGATGAAAGTAAAACAGAGATTTGAAAAACTTCTGGCTGTGAGGACATAGGCCCTTTAAATAAATGTGGGGCACAGTCAGCTGCTTCCTAATGCAACTGATCGTTTGGGGTTTTTTTCTTAAAGAAATGTTTTAGAGGCTCCTGTACAGTGTGATTTCATTGGAATGCTGAGATCCATATGGTTTTTTCCCAAGGAAAGACATGTCATATCCATGCCAATTTCCCACAGTAAGGCATGCTTCACAGTTGACAACCACACATTAGTTTAAAGGATTTTTCCTTATAGGACAAATATTTTATCCTCTTTTTCACCTAGAGAATTGCCAAACATGGGGGTTGCAG
Organism: Aphelocoma coerulescens; assembly: GCF_041296385.1. Taxonomy (NCBI): domain Eukaryota; kingdom Metazoa; phylum Chordata; class Aves; order Passeriformes; family Corvidae; genus Aphelocoma; species Aphelocoma coerulescens. The sequence goes on along the minus strand of NC_091013.1, from coordinate 101,166,097 downwards.
GATTTCAAATCTTAGATGACTTCTGATCATTTAAATAACCTGGAAAATTCAAATCTTGATATCCATTATTTGGTTAGTCAGAGTTCCTGAAACTGGTACCCTTGCTGGCCCTAAGCTGCTGTCTGGCTTCAGTCTATAATTCTGTTTAATTTTATCAGATAGTTTGCTTCTGATTGTAACCTTTACCTGAAATATCCCAAAGAATGTAGTGTGGTTATGCTATATGAGCTAGATAACTATATATATCTTCGTTCTACAGATAGTTAATGGGATATAACTGATGCCTGAAGAAAACTTCCTCTTGTTTATGAATGTCTTCTACTTAAACATTTCTATTATAAATGTACTTCTGTGATCTAATATTCAAATATACCCAGCTGTTGATTATGACTTTGTACTGTAGTTAGCTTTTGTTACCCTTTATATTATTTCCAAGAATTTTAGAGTAGGTCCAGGTCACATTTCACTCAGCCCCCTGTTCAGTATCACACTGAAACACACACCAAAATTTCTGCAATTTTTGCCATCTTTATTCTTCTGTTAGTGAAATGACTGTAACAGCCAAAAGCCATCTATTCTTCTTTTTCCTGGTTAGCCTGAACCAAGTAGTGAGCTACTCAGATTTTACTCTGTTGCTCAAGCAGTGAATGTCTGTAACTACTGTACTTGATCAACCCTGAGCTCAAAGCAGCTAAGTCAGCCCTGTCATGAAAAGGGGCCTGGACCAGGACACCTTCATAGGTGTCTTATAGTATAAATTATTGTGAGATTGGATCTTAGGGGCAGTTTCTGATCTTATAGATCTCTGTTTCCTCCAGTTTCTTTAATGTAGGCCAAGGTAGCTTAGTGCATTAATGCAAATGTCATTTCTATCTCAGCAAAGAAAAATGAGAGAAACAAATGCACTAGTAGGAACTAACAATTTTTCATCCTCCACATGGAAATTCTGCAATTCTTATAGTGAGAAATGCACTGTTTATTCCACTTGGAAAAGAATCAAACTACAAGACTGATTGTTTTGGTCAAAGTCATTACAGTCTAACTTCCAAGCAGCCATTTGAGGAATGAGACCTGTAATATTCCATCTAAGTTGACATTCAGGTCTCCTGTTTCTGAGTTTCCTTACAAGGCTGCTCACTCTGGAACTCCCAGTACCACTGGCATACCCAGGACTCTGCTCTTTCCTTGTTTTACATTAAAACTGCACTTCATAAGAAAGTATTGCAGTAACTTCTCCTATGTTAATAGCCAAGCAATATCTCCCATATGTGAGTCAAGATAAGGTCATTATCCACCATTTTCAGTATTTTTCTCCTTGAGCTGTTTGTTTGGAATAAACATTGAGAGGCCTGAGGTAGAAATGGGCTTACTGTGGTTTTTGTTGTCTTCATTCCATCTCTTGTGTAGTAATAATGGTGTTCCTCTGCATATTCTCTTTGGAAAAAAAATTGGTTTCACCGACCTGTAGTTTTTTCATGGACTTTCCTAGCCTAAAATATTAAATGCAGATGTTGTTTGGGTTTTTTTTCCAATGAGATTTTTTTGTTATTTCTGCTGGTTTCTCTGCCAAAATATGTAGTTCTTATTTCTGTATCCCTGCCCTATCTTGAAACTTTTTTTTTTGTCAGTGTACATTTTCTCTTTCATTCTGGTGGTTTGTTTAAGAGCAACGAAGTCCACAGAACAGACCATAGTGTCCAGGAAGTTTTACAGCCCAAATTTCGATAGAAGCCTTCAAAAAAGTGCCTGAAGAATGTTGAAAACTGTTGTCATGCATGTTTGTGATGGCACTAATTGGAAGGCAGTAAAGAAATATATTAAGGCTTATGCAAAATAGCTCCGGGGATGTTTGAGTAGCCATTGGAGGATGTGTCCCACCAGCCAACTTGTGTAGAAAAAGAGTATTAATAAGAAATAAAAAGCCTGTGATGCTTGCATTCCACAGTTTTGTATAACTTCCCATTAGGTACTGATCTGTTTCCCCATTAATTATTTTGGTGATTTCAAATATAATCTTCACCTTTTAAGAAATGTTTTGAGTGGTCTCTTTCGGACTTCTGGGTTAGACTGTGTCCCAAGGCTGTTATCACCTTTATCTAATATTGTTTTGTATTGCAGTTAACACCCAAAATATGCTAATCACATACAGGGAAAAAAACAAGAAAACCTCTTTCAATGCGGAGAGCTTAGCTTTTGATAACAGCAAGGGTCTAGAGGTAGGAACTACTCTGAAAACTTCAATGCAGCAAAATTCAGACAGTGGCAGAAAAATGCTGGAGGTTTCTATTTGTTTTTTTTTAAAGTGACAGATTTTGTATTAAATTGTTGTTGATATCAGGGTTCATGGGTAAGCATTTCCCATTTCTCTTAGCTTTCTTCCAACTTTGTTAGGTGAAAGATTCCTCAAACAAGCATAGCAGCCCTTCCCTCCCCTCCCCTCTTTCCCTTTTTTCTTTCTTTCTCTCTCTCTTTCTCTCTCCTGACCACACTGCCATCCAAGCACACTCTGCAGAGACAGCAGCTCCGTGCACAGAAACAACCCTGCACAATTGACATCCCACTCCAGCTTCTCCCAGCAATAGACCTGAAGTCCCAGGACTGTAGTCAGCTGCTCCAGTTCTCCTATTATGGTGAAAATCTCTCTTCACCTACTTTCAGTTCTGCAATCTTCAATCTTCTCCTTTTGCATGATTTGAAAAATGCAGCGGCAGCTGCATTTGCCAGAGTTCCATGTGGTATAGCGATTTCCTGTGGTGGAAAAATACACTCCAAGTAGTAATTACTGTAAGTCAAGTCCATTTAATCTGCACAAGGACTTTTACTGTCTTACACACTTTAGGAGGATTTGGAAGGCCCGGTCTCCAAAAGTTTGTAGGATAGCAATCTTATAGATGTTAAAGGTGTGAGACATTAGATTGCAGCTTACATAGTGTAGCAGGGTTTTTGGTATATTAGGCAGGCAGATATAAAAATGGAATTTAGACTCCAGTTTCCTTTTAGGTAAGTCTAACTAAGCAGCAGACATGGGATAATCATTCTATAGCTTTCCTATTCCCCTTTATTAATTTTGCTGTATATACTTCTTGAAGCTCTAAGCAGTTTTTCCCCTTTCTTGTGGTTTCTATAGGAGTACATAAGAGTGCAGATGATACCCTTTCTTCAACATTTCATTTATGTTTTTCATTTATGTTTTCTTTCACTTGACACACAAAAAGGGAGAATTTAGATTGTCTTCTTTTAAGACAGCCACAGCACATCTTTAAAATTAGAGTTAGGTTTGTAAACTCTGTCATATTGTGAACCCATTTCCTTTCTCTCCTTTTCAATGTTCTGTCAACTAGCTAATTCTCTTCATCTCCAAAAGTGGTTGTTTGTTACTTTTGTACTGTGGAAGCCACTGGTATTGTTTTAGGATTGAAATTGGCAGGGGAAAAGAGCCTGTGATGCTTGCAAAAACACATACCGCAGAACTGTAGAATTGCATGTATTTTAGTTTCTAAAATTTCCTCTTTAACATTAGTAATAAGAGACTTCTCTAATTCACTGAGCTAAACTTTGGACATTTCTTTATTATTTTCCTTTTCTCCAATTTTCTTTATATGTTTACATAAGCTGAAATCTCTATCTGTAGATTTTAGTTCTTTATTAAAATTTTGCCCTAATTTTCCAAGCTGTGGTTTGGTCTTTTGCAGAGAACCTAGTGATCTCTAAACCACAATTTGAAAAACAGTGCTTGGAAAATTATCTTCAGTTCTTTTTTTTTGTCTTTTTGGAATCAGAGAATTGATGGGTCCAAGTTCATAGACTAAAGATTTTTGGGAACAGGACTGATTCCTATGAAGAATGTTGCCTAATGCAGCGCAAAGTAGGTCATATCAGTTCTTGAGAACAATATATTTGTTCAAAAATCAGCAAAATACATACAAAGGGACAGAAACAGATTATTATCACCCATGAGATCAAACCATAAACTGCCCATAAAGCAATAGAACATTCCATCTTGATGATCACAATTATAATAATAGCTCTAGATAAGGTGCTCCTGCTGTGAAAGAAGGAGGAAAACTTCTTTGCAACCGCAACCTTTTTGTAGGTGTGGATTAATTTCTACATTTTCAAGAATGTATCATCTAGCTATTACTTTAAGACACCCAACATATTAGGAGATCTTTGTTTAGGCTTCAGTGATTCTTCAGAAAGAATCTCCAACTGCTCTGATACAGTTCTCTATATTATGACCTTTCCTATCAGATAAGAATACTTCTTGACCAAAAAAAGTTACTGTACCACATGCCCAGTGTGAATACTAACACTGCTCAGATCTTATTTTTAAAAGCATGTCTTTGTTTAAAGAAATTGAAGTTGATCATGAAGATTTATAAATTTCTTAAATTGATCATTTAGTTAATGTCTCCCTCCTACCATGGGGTAACATGGGTAGTTCAAAATGGTCTTGCAGCATGTTTGAATAAATGTCAAGATTACTCCAACCAGACTTTTTTCAGCTCAAAACAAGCCCACATTTCTTTTAGCAATATCCATGAATTTCCACAATGCATCTGTTCAGCATACCAGTCTATATAAGTATTTCCCTTAAAAAGAAAAGAAAACCCTAGAAATAAAGGCAATTGCTTAAGTAAGCAATTTTAAAGTTACATGTTGTCTTAGAAGTACAGTGGATGGAAAGCAGTTGCTTGGTACTGCATGAATACTCCACTGAGGTTAATTAGTGAACTGCTCAGGTTTTGCAGGAGCCAAGGAGGAATGAGAGGTAATCCAAAGTTTGGATTGAATTCTTTTTCTGGGGAATTGCAAATGGAGTTTACAAATTTCCAACTGTGCAGAGTGTGGTATGGTGTTTTTTTTCTTTAGAAAATTGCTGTTTGGAAACGATTCCAGCAATACATTACAATTCTATGTTACAGTGGTGAGCTACCAAAGTTATCATTGGTAAATGATCCTTCACGAGTCAAGAGCTGAATGTTTAATTGTCCACTTCTGGGACTCTCATTTTGCTCTGTGTTTAGAGCAAAAAGGTGTCTCTAATTTGGGGCCCATTTTCCAGGCCTACAATCCCTTTGACTCGTGTCCTGTGGCTCCCTGGCACTGATGAAAAGGAGCCCTGTGTTAGGAGAGATTCACCGTGCGTGTGCTCAGAGCACGTGAGATGTCTCTCTGTACGTGGCACTTCCACTGTTAATCAAGTACTGACAGGTGAGGGAGGCTTAAGAAGAGGAGGCTGGTTTGGATATTTTTCCTTCAATCATGTTCTGTTTCCACAGCACTGTGTTTAGTTCCCAAAACAGTGATGAAAAGGGATCATGAGATAACTATGGCACAGGCTGGTGTTGTGCCACATCAGTAAAAAAACATGCAAAAGAGACTCTGTGCAGTGTCTTTGCTTCATATGCTGATTATTAACATACATTCAAACGATTGGATCTTTGCCTTGGCTGAGCTCCTGTCCTGGAAGACTTGCCCAGTGTTTCACTACTGGCCCTGTCTGTCACTGTTGGTGGGCTGGAGAGGCATTGAATTGGAGGTTTGTGTTCTTAAGAATGCAAAAAGTACAAATAAATAACAATGTCCTTTACTCAGTCTCTGCTTGTCAGGTTGCTTCAGACCTCATCTGAACTTGCTCCCTTTGCCAGAACTGGAACTGCTTTGTGAGAGGAGACAGAGAAACCAGTGGTGAATTTAATCAAATATTAATAGTATGTGTGCAAAGAATTATCAAAAGGACTGGTTAATTTTGTGTTCAGAGAGGTCTTACACAGTCAGGACAAAAAATCTCTGTGGTTTTGGGGCAAGAAATTGGGCTTTTTTGTTCTTCTCCAGAAGGGGAGTAGCACCAAGGTGTGTGCTGCTTCATTGCTCCAGACTACGGAAGTAGGCTTAGTTTGCAAAATTTTTATCTCTTCTATTTGATTCCCCAGTTATGAATTCCACGTGAAACCTAGGAACCCCCTTGGTGAAGGTCCGAGCAGCAATGTTGTGACATTCAGCACTGAATCGGGTAAGAACTTCCAAAGATCAGACCATTGTTTACAGCAGCTTTAGTATCCATGTTTGTGGGATGCATGAAAGGCTCTCTCACTTCATTTTGTGCATTCAGTCTTGCTCTTTACTATCTCCTGATTGGCTTTTTACCACTGAGCATGTTATGGTGGTGCCTGGAAGGTCAGCCTAGGATCAGAACTGTGTTGTGTGAAGATGCGAGATGGACAGACTGCAAGAGAAAAAGACAGAGGAACACAGAGGGTTTGTCTGGTATTCATTGAGAAGAAAATGACTTCATCCTTAGAAAGGGCTCAGTCATTTAAGATTTATATTCCTGACCTTTTTGCATCTATCCAACTCTTTAACAGCTTCTGGATGGGGAACATTAGGTTTTTCTTTGGGCTGGTGTGTTCATAGGTGTTTTTGCTACCTGTTCAATAAGGCTGCTGTAAACAGTGATGTTGTTTGGCTGAAATAAGGATTGAGAAAGAGCAGTTGGGAAGAGTCAGTGTCCCAGTAGGTCCCCTTCCATCCTGTTTACTCTCCAGTGAAACTGTTAAAGATGTGTATACATGTCTGTTTGGTTGGTTCCCAAGTCAAGTTCTCTCTGACTCAGAGGTGAGAATCAGAGGGCTTTTGCTTTTCCTATTCTTTCTCCCCTCAAGGTTAACTACAGCTGGCTTGTTGACTTTATGCAAACAAGAGACCATCTTTTGTGTAGAAGTGTTTATTGCTTGGTAGTACTGAAGGACCACATAAAACACAAAATGGATTTAGCCTTTTTGAAAGGACTTTCTCAATCTGTGTTTTGAGCCAGGTGTAATAATTTAATAGTCCTTAACTAGTGCTGTCACTGATGGATGAGAGTTTTGGCTGAGCAAAGGATTACTCAGGGAGGAGTTCAGACTATGCCATGCATATTTAAAAACTCTGAATACACTCTTTGTAATCCTGGATTGTTAAAAGTGAAAAAAAAATGTTTGCGCCAAGTGCAGTTTTCATGAATGACAAGGCTTATGCTCTGTCTCCTATTTAGTTTGGACAAATTAAGCATCCAGTTTTGTTTTTTCTTAATTGCACACATCCATTTCTCACATTTGGGCTTTCAAAGCCAAGATTTTTGTGGCAAGTATTAGATGTGTCCTTTTTATTATTTAGGTTTTGAAATTGAAATTTTAATAAGGCACAGTACAATTGGGTTTTGTTGGTTACAGGTTTAAACTCTTGTTTTTACTAGAACTCTGCTTGGCTGGTGTTGTCCCATAAGTAAAATTATTAAAAGCTCATTGATACTGGAGTTTAGCATAAGAAATATATTTCTTCTAATTTAATTTAATACAAAAGTTAACTTTGCTTCCAAAACTCTTTCTGTTTCACAAATTACAGCTTACATCAGCTGTAAAAAATCACTTACCAGTGCTTTTCCATCGAATTATTGGGAACGTTCATTTTACAGTGTCTGATTGAATGTTTGTTTTCTTCCCCCAGCGGACCCAAGAGTGAGTGAGCCAATTTCAAGTAAGTGTTTTATATATAAATCTGATCAGCAATTTTTTCAGAAATGAGATAGCAGAATTTTACAAGGAGGGGACTCTGCTGCACCAGCCGGATGAGTTATGGAATCAAACAGCATTCACACACATTTCACTCACCCATGCCCCTGCTAAGGAATTCATGCGAGGCTGCTTGTTTACTTGAGCACAAGGCAATCAGCGTGATGTGGAGCTCCCATGGCAGCTGGGATGGCTTCAAACCAATGTATACAAATGAGCCAAGGACAGCCTCATATTTTCTCAGCCTTGTCATTAAAGCAAAGAAAGCTCTGCAAAATGAATAAGCTACTCCACACTTTTTAAGTGAGTTAACAGAGCACAACTCAGAGGATTCTATTTATCTGTCTTTGTGTTTTAGGAAAATTTTCTGCTTCAGAAGGCTTGATCTAGCTCTGCTTTAGGTCACTTACAAGACTCTTGCAGTCTTTGGTGGAAGGTGGACTGAGCTTTTGAGGAAAAGCTGAGATTGCTCAAGCAAATTGGGCTTTTTGTATTTGTAATAGATGTCACTTTCACTTTGACAAACACTGAGGTGCCGTTTTTCTCCACGTAATTAATGGCACTTCATGTTTATGCTATTTTTGTTAGATCACATACAGTTTGCTGCAGGTTGATTGTCTTGGCTGGAACGCACTGAAGAATGGTGACTGTATCACACACTTTGTAAAGGAGAGTTTTGCCAATACAAACATTGTCCCCCTAACAAGGTCCTAGAATGAGCTTATTCCAAACCTGCACTGGAGGACAGCAGGAGGAGTTCACAGTACCAATTTTATCTCCATACTTTGGTGCTTCCCTAAAATATTTCTTATGTTCAAAATGCAAGTGTATTGGTACATTCTGTTTCATCAAGGTTTCTAATTCTAGTTATTCAAATGTATTTGTTGTACATAATTTTGTACACAGCATCATCCTTCAGCCTCTTTTTCTTCTCCTGCAGTGGGAAAAGATGCTATCTGGACTGAAATCCCATTCAATTCAGACACATATTCAGAATGCAAAGGCAAACAATACGTAAAGAGGACTTGGTATAAGAAGTTTGTAGGTGTGCAGCTGTGCAATTCTTTGAGATACAAGATATACCTCAGTGATTCACTTACAGGTAAGAAACATTCAAATCAGTGTTGTCCACATTACATATCCCTGAAAAATATTATGGTTCCAGAGCTAAGAGGTTTAACAAAACGAGCTCTGCTGAAGTGTGATCAGATTTGTTTAATTTAGTCCACAGATTAATCATAAACAGTAATCTTCTTGTGCTCAATAAGCATTGATATGTTTGATAGAAAACTTTCAGACTCCAGAGTTAACTCCTCTGGAGTTGAGTACCTGTTGGTGTACTGGGGGTCATACCGAAAATTGATAAAGATTAGAGTGAATAGCATATATTGCAAAACAGCCAAATTGGTATTTAAAGGATAGCCTGGAACAATTATTAATTAGAGGATCAGGAGCTCATTTTAGACCAGAATTAGACCTTTCATTCCTATCCCTTTTGGTAAACATCTGGTTACTTCATTACTGGGAGGCTTATAAACACAACTTTAACTCTAGCCAACAGGTTTTACTCACCTACTTTGACATTTTTGTTTTCACATTCCTCATTTTTGCTTATGATCTTTTTTCCCCACCTTTTTGCTAGGTGTCTTAAGGCCAATAGAGTGTGATGTGTTTAAGACCTGAATAAGTGACACATGCTGTGTGTGTACTGGGGAAAAAAACCATGAAAAGTATTTTTCAGTTAGTTGGTCTAGGAGATCTTAGTGTCTCATGCAGCTTGTACTTTTAGAAATATGTTAACTTCTTATAAGCCATCCCAAGTTCCTGGCTTTCTTCTATGTGAGGTCTCTTACCACGGACAGCTCTGTGACAATGGCATTAGCATGGCTTCTGAGCACAGAGTATCATAAACCATGTGTGGGAAATACCTTTTGAGTGCAAGTCAGGCAAGTGTGTTCAACACATGGCATTGAATTAACTAGGAGAAACTGTGGCTGGAAGAATCCACTTTCATAAACTAAAGTTGCCCCATCTCTGAGCTCAGCACCTCACAGGAACAGGGCTCTGGGCTCTGTGGGAAGGAATATGGAAGGAAAAGAGCAAGGGACTGTAGGGCAGCCCATGCTGCCATAATTTTAAGCTTCCCTGCCTTGCATCTGGCACCATTCTCTGATGAGCAGACAAGGAAGGAAAGCCTTGTCATTAATAGTAAGTACAATACTCCATATGTAAATAATATCTTAGCAATTATGTGACTAAAAGAGAATGTTTTGAACAGAGGTATCATTCATTCAACTGTTGCTGTACTAACCAGCTGTGATCAAATGACAAGCACTGGCAATGAGGCATGATGTGTCCCAAAACCAGCCAGCAGAGGAAATAGCAGTGCTAATCTAGCAGGACTAGACTTCAGCCCTAAATCAAGTGAATTAACACTGCAGTGAAAGCTACTCCAATCTGAGAAGAAAAGTTTAATATCAGCAGCCCATTTTCATATTTTCCTTAGATTGTTTTTGTTCTTGCTGGAAGGCTGGTGGTTTAACCTCGCTGGAAAAAGATGAGGTAGACACACTGTATTCATTATACTTGCTAAGCCTGGTTCTTGCACTTGAATTGTTACAACCAGTGCTGACCAGTTGTCACAATATTTAAAAGAAGTGAAATATTTATGTAGAAGAAAAGCTGCTTTTCCCCCGTTGACTAAGTGAGGCCTCTGTGTGTGAGTGAGAAGTTTTCCAGTTTGAAGCCAAGCTCTGTTCTGATGTGTTTCACGGTCACCTCGCCTCGCCATGCCCCCAAGGCCAGCGGAAGTGTCCCTGCAAGCACCAGCCAGCTGGACCACGTGTGCCAGCAGGGCTGCACTGAGCTCTGAATTCCACTGGAAGCTGAAAAATCTTCCAAAGCTTTGCTGTTGAAGCAGTGTAACTACCTCGAAACTTGAGTGCATTGTCCAAATGCTGTTGTATAAGGCAGGCAACAACTTATCTTTGCATGCTGGTTTTTAGCATGAATTTATTCTTCTAGTGCTGTGGAATTCATAATATATAAAGCAAAGTTTGTATGTAAGATTGTAAGGCCACCCACAAGGGAACACTGGGGAAAAAAATTTACTTTGTGCTAGAACTGCTATCCCCGAAACAGAAAACCAGTTATTTTTTAGCTAAATGGTTTAAGTGTGTTCTTCTATTATGGAAATAATTGGGCAGTAAGAATGTAATAGTCACTGAGAATGCTGCTAATTTATGAAGAGCAGTTGTTTGAGTTATGCATAGGTTAAGCTGTGGGCCAGAAGAATATGCGTGTATCTGGTGTTAGCCATTAAAATACCTGGTTTATTCTGTCTCTTATGGAGAAAAACTGATCTCCGTTACACATGCCAGGACTGTTCTATAAACCAGCATCTACTGCTGACCTCATTTAACAGTCCTCCAGAGCAGTCACTGTAGGCATTCCAGAAAAGCAGGCCACCTAAAAATAAGTATTTATTGAGGGGAGGAAAAAAATAAATTCTATGTGTGACCTTCAACAGCTGTGGATAAAAAAAAAGGCTTTTTCAAGCAGCCTGAATGTTCTTAATTTCAGAGCAAAAAATTGCTGAGAGGAACTCCCTCTGACCAGTTCTCCTATGGAAAAAACATGCTGGCAGCCAAAGCTAGATAGTAATAAATAATTTTGTAAGCTAGAGAAGAACCACATGCACAGAGGCCATCAACTGGAGGTGAGAAATTTTGGCAAAGTATTTTTGGCAAAGTATCAGATCACTAAAACATTGGAGAGCTTATTGGTAGGCTGCTCTTAATTGCATTTGGGAGCAGTATTATAACCCACCCCACCATCTCTCAAATGGCCAGACTGGCACAGGTTCAAGGCTACAGGACACCCAGTATCTAATGAGTAACTGGACTTTCTGCCTAGCTTATACCTGCGTGCTGAGTCTATTTCTAAATGCTCTCACCTTTCTTTTAAGCATCACAACTAAAGGTTGGACATATTGAGAACTAAGTGCTGTGAAAGGAGATTAGGAAGAATGGTAAATTTATCTACAAACATTTCCATCCCAGGCTTGGGCAGAGAATGTAGCAGTGCTCTCCTCCATCTTCTGAACTGAATTTTATTAATATCTTGCAAATCAAATCAGTAAGTAAAAACATCTGTCAAAGCTTCTTCAGTGTGCCTGTTAACAGGATAAGCACAGCCTGTGTAACATCAGCACATGCTGCATGGGACACTTGAGACCTTGATTTCTACTCAGTTGCAGTCAAGTGTCCTGTTAAGCAATCCTGCAAATAAATACATGGGCACACTCCATGCTCTGGATAAGTACTTACTATCCGAGGTCATCTATATGTTAAGGGCTATCACTTGCACACATGTTGTAAAAATATGATTTATAAAACAGGCCTTGGCTATGTTGGGGGTGGTCTATAAAAACATCTCTGAAGGTACTGGGGGCTTCCTGACAAGGAACCAGACCTGCCTTCCATTCAAATCACTACCAAAACTTGCTTTTTGATGAGGTTCTGGGTAGTAACAGAATTTCCCTTACTGTATGAAATGTAAGGAGAGGGAAAAATTACGTCCAGGCATAGATTTTGGCCAGGAGTGGGGCACTTTTGCCTTAGCCATGAGCACTTGGAGCCTGCACATCATGTTCAAATTACAGCTACAGGTCCTGAGAGGAAAAAAATCATAGCATTCACCTTGGCTTCCCCACAGAGGAAAGAGCACAGCCCATTGCCTCTGGTGGTTTTTGGAAATAGCCTTCACTAAACTTTGCTGCTTCTTTGCTTTCAGGAAAATTTTATAACATAGGAGACCAGAGGGGCCATGGAGAAGATCACTGCCAGTTTGTAGACTCATTCTTAGATGGAAGGACAGGACAGCAAGAAGATCTACCAGTCAAAGATGGTAATTCCTTACACCTGTCTCTGTAGCAAACCTTGGCAATTCCTTTATTTGTGTGTTTCTTTTTCCTGCCAGTGGATTCAATGCCCACTGCTGGGGTAGGCAATGAAAGGAGCTGCCAGCTTTGCAGGCAGAAGAGGGTCAAGAAGTTTTTGATGGTGAACGATGACTTATTAAGACAGTTATGACTTGGGTTCTGTCAGGTAGCAAACAGACTCTCTCCTCACTAAAACAGCCCAACAAATCATTCACAGTTGGTATTACATATTTAAACCCAACCACACATTTGAGTTTGCAGAGAGGCATTAAGTGGTGTGTTCAAACTAGCAAGACTGATTTAAAGCACAGGACATAATCAGTTGGGCATTAAATACCTTGTTTGGTACTAAAGAGAAATGGAAAAGTTATGGCTGGAAAATATAATTCATGCTGCAGTAATTCTGTGTGTACTGATTGCAACTGGGTGCCCAAAATTCCAGTCTGGTCGAAGTGGACATGGCACTGGATGTGCTAAACACAGCTGTGACCTGCCTGGCTATTTTTCACACATTGCTGAGGCTGAAGCATAAGAAATTTGTACTTCTGTCAGCTGAACTCCTGCCTTGCTGCTTGGCAGCAGTGCCAGGGTGAGGTGTTCTATTCCTTGTGGGGTAAGAACACAGGCTGTACTGGTATGTGCACGTGTGCTGAGCGAGTCATGGAACATTTTACTGAGGAAAACAGCAAAACAGTTTTCAGTACAGCATCAGCATGTTGACCAAACCTTCCTGTGCTTCATTTATAAAACACCCCACACAAGTCCAGAAACACATCAAGGTAGGTGTGGGAGATGAATGTGAAGTTCCTAAGTCTTTCACAAGTTTTTCCAAAACACAAAGTAGGTGAACGGTCTGAAGGGTGTTTGTTTACGCGCTTTGTGAGTTTTTTCTAAAGAGGTTTTGCTTTTCTCTTCCCAGTCAGTGCTGCCCATTTAAAAGGTATTTTGTGTGACAGATCATCGGGACCCAATTTGACACTGCCAGGACAGCAAACTTCGCAGTTGTACCAGATTCATATTTTTTAAAATATTCGATTATTTAAAAACCTTTTACCTAACAACCTTGCTACCTCAGTTTAAAAGACACTTAAAACCAATTTGATTTCAGCAACTGGATTTGAGTGAATCCGTAAGCTACACTCATTTTTAGACCAAAACAAACAACAAAACAAGCAAACAAAAGACCTCACCTTTTCAGTAGCTTGTATTTCTAGTAAATTAACTGAACAGAGGAAAAAACAGACCAACAGACCAATTGTTCTGGCTGCAGCTGGTTGATTTCTGAATTGACTACATGTATTTGACCTGAAGTGCTTTGAGGGAATCACAGCCAATGTTGTCTCCAGCTGCAGAACAGTATTTTGTGTGTGTGTGTCCACATGAGCACATGCCTCCTCTAGCCACACATACATTCCTTATGGTCATGTTGGATGGAGCCCCAATTCCTCACTTTAATTTGTAACTTAATGTTAATTGTTTTAATGGGAAGCAAGTGCGTTGTTAAAGACAACAGAGTGAAAGCAGGAGGACGATTTTGCATTTAAGGGTGGGGAGGTGGTGTGAACTATCCCCAGGGGCCGAGTTTTACTGAGGTTCACTTCGATGTCAAGGCTGCACAGTGGGGACTGTTTGTTACTGTCACTTTGCAACGTGGAGCAGCCTCCTGTTCCGAGACCCCAGCATGGACAGAGGGGGCACAGGCTGTGCCCAGCCAGCACCACCCCCACGGGTGGGTGCTGGGATCTCAAGGAGAGGCAGGCTTCACCTCTGCGCTGCCATCCCAAGCACTTTTGCCTTGAGTTGGGTGGGCAAATTGCAGAGTGCTAATGGACATAGGGGCAGCAAACAGCCCTGCTTGTGGCAGACGGGTTAACAGCTTGGGGACCAGTTTAGCCACTAACTGAATTGATAGGTACAGACTCCTCAGGGAACCCAAGCATGGTACTGTCCTGAGGGCTTCATGTAAACAAAGCTGTTCTGTGTTCCAGGATTTTTCAGGGCAGTTCGTCAGGAACCTGTCAAATTTGGGAAGATAGGCGGGGAGACTCAGATTAACTACGTCCGCTGGTACGAGTGTGGCACATCGATACCTGGCAAGTGGTAGAGGCCACATGAAGTTGGTGCAAAGGCCCAGCCCGTGCCACCCCCGCCGACCGCGCAGCGCAGGCTCCAGGAAGGCAACGCTTACGGTGCGCCTGGCACTTCAGTGTTGGCTGACGTGCGAGGCTTATACAAGTCTGATGCCAATACTGCATTAATTGTGTAATAGTGTAGGCTGCTTACTGTAGTTATCCAGTGTTACAAATTTGTTTTTAGAATAAAAAGGAACACAGGCTAGGGACATGTTGTAGGATAATGTATAGGGAAGCTGGCTCCCTATCTTGAGGTAAGGTTTATATGGTATTTTAAAAGATACAGTGTGTATATTATTTATCACAATGTTGTAATAAATGTTTAAGGCGCAGATATGCCAGAGTTGGTCGTGGAATGCAATGTGCGTTAGTTTTTAAATATTCACTGGTCCTGTAACACAAGTGCCATAAGCTACCCATCCTAATCCACCTGTAACATCTCCCAGTCATAAATTATAGAAAAGATCCTATAATTCTTAATATCCTGCAGCCAGTAAACTTGAAGCACTTTCTCCTTACACATACAAACAGTTTATGCTCCTGCCGAAACGCCGAGGTAGGCTGCTGTATGTGCAGCTTTAAATGATCAAGTTCAGTGGGGTTTTCTTCCATGTTTGTTTTCAAATGTTTCAACACCAGCCCCAGCCATGATCAGCCTGGCGCTATGGAGCCAGAGCTGCTGCCCGTGAGCCAGGCTGGCGGGGGGGGTTGGTGTTCTCTAACTGAAGTGGACAGGTACACAGGTACATGGAATGAAAAAATAAAGCTGGCCTCCACAGCTGGGGTTTTTCATGAAAATGTAGTTTTCAGAGCCTGACATTTACTGGTTCAAAAGCCAAATGTATGTACTGTGCAAGGGGACTTGGAAAAAATGAAAGAGGAAAAAGAATAAACTAGCTATAACAGCATGATCAGGTTTATTTTATTTAAAAAGAAAAATTCTGGTTTAAAACATTTTTCATTTGGGACAAAGGGGAAATAGTGATAACTGAACTTTAAAACTGCTCTACAGTTATTTTGATTAAAACCTCTCCCAAAGCTACTTGTTGTACTGCTTGAACATTTATGAACTAAATAAAGAGATGTAGGTTTTTTTAAAGGTGTTATTCATTACCTTATTAATGTATTGAATAAATATGATCAGGAACACCCAGATATATATAGTAGTCATTTATAGAAAATACCTTATAAAGTACATTGCAGGTACACTGTACTCCTAATAAAATATTTTTTAATCAAGTCGTTTTTCAAGTGTTTTACATGAAAACAGGGGTTAGTTTCTGTGGTAAACACTGTTATTCAGAACAAACTGATGGCTGGAAACAAGCCCCTGTTAAACAGCGTGATGAACACGGGATGTATTAGGTCTGAGGAGAGCAGAAATGGGAGCAGGTACTGCATAGCTGTGGGCATAGCACTGTTTAAGGAGGCTGAAGGTAAGAATATTTTCACTCGACTTCCTAATTTGTCTTTAGGAGAGTTCAAGCTCCAGTTCATTTTTTATTTCCTACTTAGTATTACATATTCCTAGAATCTTCAACATGGAAAATATTAACTGGGAGACTGTTTTGCCCTCTGCTGTAATATGGTCTATTGAATTCATTATAGCCCTTGATCTGCTTTTTCTTGGCTCAAAATTGAGTCACTAGGATTGCACTCCCAAATTCTTCTGGGTGGCAAAGAACCTGTGGAAAGTTGAGGGTTTTCTAAGAGCTCTTTTTTAAAGATACATATTTGGTTTAAATTTTCAAGTAATAAATGAATTCTCCCCCACACCTTGTTAAAGCAAAATTGGTAAGAGGCTTTAAGATTTTATGGATTCGTTTCTAACCATTTGGTAAAAGGGTCACTTGACAATTAATGACACCAGACAGCACAAAACCACCTCCTGCTGTGAAACCTCTGTGAAAGCCATCTGCAGTCACAGCACTTCTCCATTTATACACTCAGACATCTCCCTCTCCTCCTACAAACCCCAGCACCGCTGCTCTTTACACCCAGCATGCACACTGGTCTTAGCACAGTTGTCTTGTTCAGTATTACCTAACTTCTAAAATCAAGATCAGGCATTTAATAGATTCAGGGCTTTTATTAGTTTTTCCATGTGAACATTACAATTTATAATACATCATATCTAGTTTGACCTCCAGAATGAATCTAATTTAGTACATCATGGTATTAGTAAAAACAAGCCTGATAAGTGGGCTAAACTTCCAACTAGTATCTTCATATCCTTCAGACAAGGCAAGCTAGAATGTCAATCACTTTACAGACATTTAAGTAGTGTTTTCCAAAAACCACCCAGCCCCAAATTAAACTAGGAAGCGAATACAATTTAAAGCAGGAAAGATTTGATCATTTCCCTCCCCCCAGCAGAATTTAATTAACAGCTATAGTTTTGCCTCATTACGGTTTTGGAAACTCAGTTAAAAATCCTGGAGTCTGTCGGGATGGAATCGCACGTGTCAGTCGCCGTCGTCGGGGCAGCTGCTTAGCGGTAGCCGGGCCCGGGCTGGGTGTAGCCCTGAGGCCCGAAGGGCGGACGGCTGCGGGCGTAGGGGTTGGGCCCGCTGGGCGGCGGGGTCATGGTGCTGCCGGGCGGGGGCGTGAAGCCGGGCCGCGGCTGGAAGGTGCCCGGCGCCGCCTGGGAGCCGCTGTAGGCGGCGGGCTGGGAGGCCTGCGTGGTGTAGGGCTGCGGGGGGAAGCTGCCCGCTGGGTACTGCGGCGGCTGCTGCGCCGGCAGCTGCTGCGCCTGCCCCGGGAAGGTGGCGGCCGGGGCCGGGGCAGGCGCCTGGCTGTAGGCCGGGAACTGCTGGGCTTGCTGCGACGGGGGCTGCTGCTGGCTGTAGCCTGCTGGAAAAGCAGAGAGCAAGGTGGGGTGAGACACACTAAAGAACCGGGGGTGCCTGCAGAGAGACCTTTTGTTTTCATGTTCACAGTGACAAACGCAAAACGATGCAGGAAGCACAGAAAAGGCAAACCAAGCGTGAGCTGCGAGTTTTCCTGCCCTTCACATAAGCGCACGGCCGAGGTTTTGGGGCACACCGTGGCAGCACAGCACACTGACAAACAGTTACTATAAAACAGTTTTCCTGTGACTGACAAGAAATGAAGAAAAAAGACAAGGAGTCTTTTCCTTAATATCACACAAAAAATAAAGTCTTCTTTGGCAAATGAGGCAAAATTCAACCCTTTTCCCAAATAAAACCTCCAAATAAAACTGTCATGAAAATACTCTCAGGGTTTAATGTAAGTCATACCTTTGGATAAATCATAGGTGTTTTCAGTTCCTTAGAGTTAAATATGAAAAGGTTGTGTAGAACAGAATACTTTAGCACAAAACTTCCATTTACACATGTCCCAAATTTGATTTTTCTGTATAAAACCAGCTTCCAAAGGGAATTTCTCTTCTCAAAAAATTATAAAATAGAGCAAAGTCCTTTCATGAAGAAATAGCTACTTTTATCCATAATGAAACACACCTGCAGCTACTTGCAATGAAACCTCTCCAGTGACTGGAATCCTGTCAGCATTAAACACCAGACACACAAATTATTAAAAGTGCACAGCCCTAAATGGAGAGAATAAGGGTAAGAATGCACTGGAGTAAACTCACCTTGAAACTGGGATCAAAATTTACTCATGAGACAAACCACTGAAGGGTCCATTTTTACAACCAGGTATAAATAGCCACTGTTGCCTAGTAGATCTACAAGAGTGGGAAGGGATCCTGCTCTTGGGGAGACATGGGTTTAAAAGGAGACAATACTCATGGGAACTAAAGCAACACAAACAAAAAGATCCTATGACTCAACATCTTCAAAGGCTGCTGTCAATAGGTCCTCAAAAAAACACCCTGTTTCTGAAGATTAGGTTAATTGTGAAATAAGTTATGAGACACAGAGGTGCCTCAATAAGTTTTTGGTGGCATTTCATTCATACTTGACAATGATGTTGACTGGAATGCAAAACTCACATTGCACTGCAGCTTTCACAGGAACATCAGTAAAATAATGGATTAGATGATGGTAGGATATGACTAGAAAGCAGATTGGAATTCCTTTGTTTGCCCACCCAGTTTTTAAGCCTAGAGTCAGACAGACCCTTCTACTTCCAGCAGGCTTGTTACTTCTGAAATTAGACCTCAGCACATCTGTCACTGTATTCTAATTACAAATGTGGGGGGGAGAAATCTGCAGAGAACAAGACACCATTTAGACACTCAAACCAACCAGCTCTCACACAGTGCACAGGAACAAGGTCTGAGCTACAAACCTTCAATCCAAGTATTCTAGGGTTCTTATCCAAGCTAAGCATGGAATTTCTCTGTGAGCTCTGCAAATTTTCTCATCTATATAAAAATTGATCAACTCCCACTGTGCACCAAGAAAACGTCACACTGGCTCTGAGTCACTTAATGGGAGTCTTTTGTTTAGTTTAAGGAAGATTTTTTAAAACAAGGAATGATAAGTGCTTTGTATCATTTTCTAAAAGTATTAAAGCAAAATGCAATTTGTTACAGAATCTACTCTTACAGGTTCATCCCTAAACCTCATCGGGATTCATCATTCCTAGCAGATACTAAGCATTCCTAGATGCCAGCTACTTCTAAAGGAAGTAACTGAAAAGTTCTGAGGTCAAGTTTATTTTTGGTATACACCAAAGCCAGCTTTTCATATTTCACTGCACATAAACCACTAGTGCACTAAAATACTCTTCTGCTAAACGTCTACTGTCACCTTAAGGTATCAGCAAAATCAAAAACTAAAAAAAGCCCTATCACTTGAAAGTTTCTCTGGGATTTACAGTATTTGTAGTAGCCAAGGATTTACTGAATGACAACTACCATGTTTACACCACTAAATTTTGCACGTGGAGATCATTCTAGATGCAAGAACATCTTTAGACACCTTCAATATTTAAGGAAGCTAAATTGGGATGTTTCACTTGCTTGCTAGAATCCCATGATTGCAGAAGATAATCCTGAAGGCTGCACATCCTTCAGGTGATTCATTTTGCCTGCCTTTCTAACAAGGCATTCTGCTGATTAGTAATGAAGTCTGCCTTCAATCAAGTAGGACTGAGACAGCAGAACTCTGACTACGTATCAACAACGTAAACAGCTACAGTGTTCTCTTCCTGGCAACTTCTGAACTGTGCCACTTCCCATAAGGAACACAGGCACTGCAGGAGAGGTCCTACAGCTGAGCTGCTGTTGCAGAGCTGCTTACCTGGGTACTGCACGCCGTACTGCTGCTGGGGCTGAGCCTGCGGCTGCTGAGCAGGGTAACCAGGCTGCTGGTACTGCTGATACATCTGACCTAGGGATTAAAAACGCATTTCATTGAAGCCCAGTACCCTGGTGCATTACAGCAAACAATACCCTGACAGTTCAACATCACAGAAACAAACCCAATGACACCAAAGTACAGATTTAGTTGCTGAAACATGTTGTTCTGACTAAATAATGTTTATTTAAAGAGTTCTAATTTGGTATGTGAGGCTTACTATTGCACATTTTCAGAGGTTGCCAGAAACTATGCACCTTAGTTAGCACTACTCTGGTGGGTAACAGACCAGGAATCTTTAAACATCTCCATTACTGCTCCAGAACTTACACTGTAAATTAAAGTACTTCAGAAGTTAAACATGTCCTCAGATTGTCTGTTTAGATTAGGTTTTTAAGACCATTTCTGCAACCAAGTACTGTAAGCAGAGTGGTACATTATTTATGCTTACCACATTTTCCAGATAAGTCATCCATCTTTTAGCATCGCCAAGTCTTCTTAAGAGACCCAGGGGTATACACCCGAAGCAAAAATAAAACCATACATTCTTAAGCTTGGGTAGTCCAACTCAATGCTTATTTTTCCTACATTCACTGTTTTCAGTTTCTTGGCCAGAAGAGGCAGAATATTTGTTTAGACAACCTATGGGTCCTGTTGAGGCTTTATGCTTCTGCTGTTTTTCAATCTAGTAAGTCACAGTCAAAGAACAAAATCAATTATCTGCCAAAACTAAAGCTTAGCTGAACTGAAGCAGACATGGAAACTTTACTATTATGAAGTGTTACTGTATTATTATTCATTCTGCAAAGACCAGCAGACTGTATAAATAGACTGTAAACTCTGTCTTTGGAGCTGCACCGAGACAAAAGCAACTCGACTCTGCTCCGAGTCCTCCCAGACAGACCCCTGTCCACACTGATTTAAAGTAACTCCTTATTTCTTCTTCATCTGCATTATTTGTAGCTGAAAGGAACAGTATTTTAAATTCACACTAAGGTGTTCTGAATACTTTATACTGATGCAGTCACTTAAACTATTATTTGGCATGCAATTATTGTGGGATGATGAGACTGCTGAACACAAGGCTTGAAGAGAATTTAAGCATGTTAGCTTGATATTTAAGAATTAGAAACTCAGAAAGTGTGTTTTCTCTTTCTTAAACTCATTTGACACGGGGAAGTTCTGGGAGAATAACCAGCAGGCTGCCTGTCCTGGGATAATTCCCTACAGGCTAACAGAGAGACCACACTGGCACCTGCTGGAAATCCCAGGTAAAGGGATAGCAAAGGAACAGCATGGAGTTTTACCAAAGGTTTCTGAGAAGGCTTGCTGTCTTCTCCAAGGCTGAGGCATTACTGAGGAACAGAGAGGTGTTCCAGTGCCATTCAAGAAAACATTTTAAATTTACAGCCACGAATACAGGCAGGGATCCTATGGGTCCTCAGACACAGAGTCTTCTCTCTCCCTGGATTTTTATTCTGAAAACTAGATGACCTACAGCATCAGTGTCTGGTTTTGTACTTAGCAGTGCTTATTGCAGTGAAGGATCTGCCAGCATTTACCATTGTTCCTGTGCACCGAAAAAGACTTTCAGTCTGATTCAGAACAAAGACCATTTACATATATTCACACAACATTCTCTTCCCTAGAAGATCATGAAGCGCTTATGGGAATGAGATTTTACATGTATTTCAGCAAGGACTAAAAAAGCAGTATTACATAATTGTTCCTCTGTGTGTTCAGGACTGAATTTAGTGGTAGAAAAGCACAGGCCACAAAACACAGCACTGTATTAGAATATCTTTGCTGGATTGATTTAATTCAAATTAGTGAATACTGAAAACTTCTCAAGGGAGGCAGCCCTTCAGTAGTATCAGCACACAGAAGTGAGTTGAGTTGGTATTCACATGTAACAACAACCTAATAACCAATCATAATCATCACAGCATTTACTGGCAGAGAATGCCATTAAAAAATAATCCCTGATATAACCAGAATGACTGACACATGACTGGCATCACCAGTTTACTTGTATCTTCAAAACACTGGGGAAAGTGTGTGGGGGAAGCAGAGCTTGGGGTGTTTTGGGTTAAGAAGTGAACTAATAATTTCAAACTAGTTTCAAAACTAGTTTCTAAGAGAACCTGCTCTTCACTAGCAGTGCCATATATGTGAGTTCATCCTGTTGAAAACCTAACAATCAAAACTTATCCAAAGTTCTGGCTGGGTTATGGCTCTATAGGGACAGCACAAGCCCCCAATTACGACTGCACTGAGGTGCTATCAAACCTCAGCGAAGTATGGAAAACTACTCCATGTTTCAAAGGAAAGTCTTTGAACACTGTGGAATAAAGTTGGTAATTGCAACTACTTTACCCAGCTTTGGTAAGACACTGATGTTTATCATATGCATACAAGGCACAGCAAAAGCAATCCTCCTCATATTTCTAATGAACTGATCTCTGATCTCTTCCCAAAGACTACACCATGGAGTGAAGAAAACATAATCAATACTTAAAATATTGCAGTAGCAATAATAAAAACTATATAAAACTAAAGATCAAACCCTTTACACTTATTAGTGTTGCACTATACTTTCTTTGATCCAAGTTTAGAAAAATCACTACATCTACTCTGATACATGAGCCTAGATAACTTCTTCCCCAAGTAAGAGGAGTTTTACTGAAACAAATACTTTTCCCCTTCCCTGGTGTTAGCAGCCATACAGGATTCCAAGCTAGTGTTGCTAGTGCTTTTAAGTGTTTCACTTCTTTGTTTCAGTTCCAGTTTAACAGCAACACTTAAAACTTCTTACCTTACTATATTAAACTAAAGTAAAAAAAAACAAACTCAAAATGCAAATTCAGTAGCTGAGAATATGGTTTCTGAACATTAAATTTTCTGGCTGCCAACAGAAGAACCTGGAGCCCTTTTTTGCAAAAGTAACTTTTATACATAAATGCCAAACCGCTCTATCTTTAAGCTATTTAAAGACAAAAATGTCTCTTGCTATGTTGTAATACTTGACTAAGAAGCAAAAAAAGGCTGAAAGCTGCAAAAGAAGTAACCTCCACTGCAACCAACAGTATTCATATCTCTTTAAATATACATAACTACTAGCTGTTCAAATACTCTGCTTGATCAAAATATGACTTATTCCCTTCAGGCAAGACAATCCAAGTGACTATGGATACTGTGACCACCATCTCACACGTGTTGAGCATTACATCATTAAAGCAAGCATCAGGGGGCTCTCACTTGTGCCTACACCAGCACAGAAACAACTTTATATTATTCTTCATATGGAGGAAGAAATAGCAAAGCAGATTATTTCACAGACAGTTTAATCCAGAAGTCTGCAGGTCAAAAGGCTCAGTGCACTTAGAAAATAGGAACAGAAAAAAATGATGCCCAGATGTAGGAAACCTCAGAATAGGTTAATTTTGACAAGTCACATAGCATATTAAAGGGCATAGTGCAAGCAAATTTGAATAGCAGAGTTAAGACCTTAAACTTTAAAGGACAGCCAGGTGAGGCTCTCAGGAGTTATAAGGAACTCCATGCATTTAAGATGTTACAAGGTTTAACTTGACTAGCACAGAGCCATACACAAAAAGGAAGCAATGAAATACTGGCTCCAGTCTATCAGATAGAAATGATGAGTAAACAGCAGTTTTAATACATAGTAGACAAGTCCACAAACTGTTGAGTGAAAGCTCGACACAACACACAGTGTATGACACGAGCACACATGCAAGCAGAAAACAGCACCATGAAAATTCTCTCATGTTACACCGCCCGCCCTTTCAAACAGAGCCACTGCTCCACCTGCTGTTTCTGTACTGAACAGCACGGGCAGCGAGGACAAAAGCTGTTCTGCCTAGGGGCATACATCGATTTGCACTTTGGGTCTGCTAATTGAAGGCAGAATCAGACACCGTCCTTCGCATCCTGGACAACAGAAAAGCACGGTGCTTACCTTCCACCTGCCCCGTCTGTGGCTGTGTGCTGGGGTAGGGTGGCTGCTGTGCCTGAACCCCAGGGGGATGGGCTGCAGAAGAGGAGGAAGCTATGCTGTCCGGCGTTCCTGATCGCTCTTCTGCAGGGGCACTGGGTGGTCCTAGAGGAGCAAGAACAAGTATGTGAGATGAACAGATGTGAAATAAAAAATTCTCATATAAGATCACTCCCTTGCAAATATTTTTAACGTTTTTTCCACATCAGATTTACATCTGTGTGTCATGCCCAAGCTAAAACTAAGTGTATATTTACACATCTTAAAAATATTTGAGGGGGGGAATTTTCCACCTGTCTCTAGATCACTCAGATTTCATTCTTTTGAGGAACTTGACTCATTTGTGAGATAAAACCCTTCATGACAGCATACTTTTTCAACAGCTTCAAGTGTTAACCTTGTACACACACAACAAGAGCTGCCACGTTTGGACACAACATGCACTTACCTATTTTTTCTAATCTGGAGAAGAGGTGAAAGGTTGTGATGCCATGAAGATTTTTTGCCTTTTCTTTTATATCCCTGTTATACCTTTTTTACAACTTCTGTATTCTTAGTGCTTTTTGCCTACATTCTTGGACTTGTTTGCCAAGCTGAGAGACAAAACATTTTAGAAGCTTCGTAGCTAAGGATCAGTGTGTCCCAGACCCCAAGGTCCTCTCCAGAACACATTCTGTAAACTGAGATAGAATCATCCAGGGGAAGGTTCCTTGGGGATGGGGGGGGCTCACTCGAGCCTCTCATTGGGGAATCTTTGATAGATATGCTAATTAGTAAAACCTATAATGTTATACCTGAGCTGTGGTGGGTGTGCATTTTTGCAGGGTGCATTTCAGTGCATTTGACCTGGATGTAATGCACCTAAGGATCCTTAAAATAAATACCAAGGTAAAATCCCTTTTTCCCTTCTAACCGTGTATGACTCTTGATTTTAAGACCAGGAAAAGGCATCAGATGCATGGAAGTATCCAAATGGATTAGTGAACCACATGGACCAGGCCACAAAGCGTTTTACCAATAGTCAATTGGCATGTGAACAGAAAACTGACAAAGAGGTGTTAAAATCACACTCCCAGACAGGATATGGCAGGCTTCAGTCTAAAAGCAATTGACTGCTCTACTAATTCTGAAAATATTCCAGCTGGCACCCAAAGACAGCATGGAAACAGGGAATTCAAATTTTCTCTACATTAGTAAGAAGTTCTGAAACACACATGTGAACAAATATAAAATACTACAATTTAATGCAAAATATTTTTTTAGAAACACGGAAACTTAAACCTGGATCTTTCCAACTGTATGAATGCTATGAGACACTACTTTCAAATACACACTTAAAGTTAAGCACAAGTACTACAACTGCTGCCAATTTGCAATTTTAAGAATGTTATATTTATACAATATAAATATGCATCCAACAAGCCCCTAATTGTGTTTTCATGTTAACCTTATTAGGGGAAAGTTAATTAAATTTGCCTTCTTCTTGATTTGCATTTATATACATAACTGCAGGATTACAGCTTTAGAAATGGGATTTCTTATATCCTGCTTAAATGGTCCTCTGTGGAGTTCTTTGTATGTTCAATGAATGGTCAAGTCAGTTCACTCTCTCAGAAGCAAATATTGAACTGTCACTGCTCAAAACATTAACTGAAACTGACAAAACCACTCATTCAAAAATTAGCTCAAATTTTCTGCCAGTTGTGCTTCACTTGCTATTGCTTACTTGTTCAGAGAGCCCATTGCAAGTTTTCAAGTACCATCAAACCTTTTTCTGGCTTGTGAAAGAACCATGCTGTGACAATAGCCAAAATGTGCCATGGAGGAAGAGATCACACAATAGGCCTGGCCTACAGACCAGTACCCCACACTGAAGTCAACCACTCTCTGTGGGTACAACTTTGAATCCTGCACAGTCACAATTCCACACCTATTCCTTTTACTCCACACTTTTGCCATGGCAGCCACACTGGAGAAATAAGCTCCAGCTGCTACTGGCTTGCTCATCTGTATCATCACATCATGTATTATATAAAACTCACTTGCTCTGAAGCTGAGACTACACAGCAAATCCTGTTAGCTAACAAAAGTTTCATTTTCATGTTTAAATGCACCATTAAACCTTGCCAGGCCCGCACAGATTCTGTGCAAAATCACTTCCCTATGTTCTGCATTGCACTCCTTAACACATTCAACATTGCTTTTCTATGTTAGCTTCAGCTATCCTGTCTCAAGCTGATGGCATTCAG
Source organism: Aphelocoma coerulescens (assembly GCF_041296385.1). Lineage (NCBI taxonomy): Eukaryota > Metazoa > Chordata > Aves > Passeriformes > Corvidae > Aphelocoma > Aphelocoma coerulescens. The sequence continues at coordinate 101,139,918 of NC_091013.1, read as the reverse complement.
TTTAGTATAATCAGTTTTCATATGCTTAGCATTCTACTAGTAGGGCCAACAGTCCTCCAGCTCTTCAAAAACAAATGTAATTCAGACAAGTATGTTATTCCTTTCTGTTAATAGTACAAAAGTTGACTCTATTTACTTCTAACATGAGACAGAGAAAAGGTGGGGTCATACAACACATCCTGACTGACTCAAACAGCAGAAGCACAAGCCAAGAACATGAACTGCAAGATCAAACCCTAAAGCAGAGCAATGGGTTCTTCTATCACTGGCAGATAACAAGTTAGTCTACACAATAGCTTTAAGTAATTCGAATTTTTTAAAAAATGAAGCCATTTTCTACTCCAAGCTAAAACACAATGCTAAAATCAACAGCAACATTTCAACATTTTGTATACAAAGTTAGCACACAGATACAACACCTTAACACAGCAAATTTTAGAATTCTGAAAAGAAATAGTGAACACAGAACACAGCTTAATATATCCAAAATACACATGCTTTGTTACAAATCAAAACTGGAGTCATTGATTATGAACAGGTTAAGCTTTCCTTTTCACAAGCCACATCCTTACCTGACACCTGATCATCTGTCAAGCCAAAGGCTGACATGACATTCTTGCTGATTTCATCCTGGTTCTTTAGTGGATCGAATGCAGACATGCTCGCTGCTATAACTTGAGTGGATGGCTTAACATTAGCGTCAGCAGCAGCAGGCTTTTCATCCCTACCATCTACAGCATCTACAAAGCAAAACGCCCAGTTACCAGCTCTCCAGAACTGAAACACCAGCACACACACATTGCACTACAGCAACCTTAACACCGCAGAGTTGAGGGCTTTAGAAATGTAACTGTTGAAATGGGCACCTTAGGATGACAGCAAAGAATCACTGATGTATCTGAAACTGGGATGGATCACAAAGCTTAGGTTTCTTTCACAGTTACTTAAAGATACACTAACACTGAGGAGTATCAGTATCCTATATCACGTGTTCTGAAATTCAAAGGCACAAAGCTCCTGCTTCAAACAAATGAATTGACTACAAAGAATTCAAAATAAGAAAAACATACAGGATAGTTCCAGCTTATTATGGTGTTTTATCACTGCAGTTTCTGGTTTGTACTCTACTTTTCTCCACTAATTTTTCCTAAGCTGATAGGTGAAGTTGAGATCTTTGCAACTATACATGTAACTGAATTGCTCAGAAATGCCTTGCCTAATTAGTGCTACATTTTCTGTTAAAAACAAACTAGTACAGATTTATACAGATTGGCTAGTTTTGTTTACACTCTTAGATCATCACTCTAACCTCCTTCCAATTAGGTTGTAACCAGAATCCATGGTATTCCACTGAAATTAGTATTTGCATATATTGTAGGAACAGGGCTGGGATTTTTTTAAGCAGCAAAAGCAGTAAAATTTAAAAGTGCAGATACAAAAGCAACATTTCTTAAAAGGCAGGCTGATGTTCTTCGTTCACCTCTTTACTCAGAGCACTGTACTTCATGACTTTGTGTCATTATTTTCTGTGTCCAGATTACCCAAACTCTGAAGTTGAGCAAACAGAGATACAATGTTTGCAGCAGTACAACTGCCCTAAGCTAGGAGATCAATACCTCAAAACTGTGAGAATAAGACTTTCTTTCCCATTTTGCCCTCCCCGAAAAATCCTTTCCCACTCCTACCTGCACCCTTGTGCTGCTTACCCTGAGACAGCTCTGATGCTGGTCTGAGCTCAAAATGTGTGGATTCAATTTCCTAACCTGGCAAAAAAAGTGGATATAATTTTTGCTGAATTCACTTCTTACTGTTTTAGTGAATCAAACTTGCTTAGCAACACAAGATAAGCACCAGAGCTAGCCCAAAGTAAGCAGAGGGACTACTCAACTGCGAGCAAGAACTCTTCAGCAACAACAAACTATTAATTTAGCTAAAAGCCCTTTCAAGACATTGCTGGGGTTCACAGGTGTTAGTTACAGTGTTTTCATACATTGCAACAAAACCTTGGATTCTGAAGTTTCATTCCTAAGTTAGTTCAGTGCTTTACTCCACATACCTCAAACGAAAGTTCAGTCTCTGAAATAGCTAAAGCATTAAAAATTAAGTTCTGGGCCATCAAGCAACAATTAAGAACGATCCATGTTTCATTTTGTTAAACAGCACACCACTCTGCAAATCAAAGCAAACAACCCTTTGCCAGGCTGCCTACCACTCTCAGGCAGATTAGTGGAAAGCCCCGGATCCGCTGGTGGTTCTAAACAGTCCAGTAAACGATTGACTTTATTGCGAAGTTCTATCAGCTCTCGGCGCAGGTACTTCACCTGGTTAGATTCTAGGGGTCTTGGTTGTCCATTCACTGCAAAACAGCAATTAGATAAACTTAAGACTGTAGCTAACATCCAGTTCTAACCTTCAGTTTAAGATGACAAAAAAAATTTCAAACTCTTGCTTGCTTGTAGCATCATCATCCTTTATGGAGTTTAAAGTGACAAAGTTTAGTCCACACAGACTGAACTCATTCTAGAGCTTACTGTTCCTTTAATATAATCTCAGTTCAGCAAAAGCTACAGTACCAAAACAAAGTCCACAGTAAGCGTCCCTTTAGAACTAACGCAGCACACGCGCCACTGCGGCAATTCATGAATCAGGTCAGTGTCCAGGTTAAAGGCAGGAGCTATTCCTTGGAACTAGATGCTAAGTTACCTACAGCAGCTTGAAAATACAGAACTTTTACACAAAGGCTAAAGGATAAATGTTAAGATCTATTCAGCTCCAAGCAACTAACACTAGTTTGGAGCAGTGTACCAGTAACACTGTAAGATAATCGTCAGCTTCAAACTCTCATGCACCTGTGAAGAAAACCCTACAAATGCTATACAGTGGAAGATAACACAGGAAAGAGCACTAAGGAAGAAAAGAACCACTGAACACATGTATATGCACATATGCCAAATACTTTGAGCAATCTTATAAAAAGCAGTGGTTTCAGTTTCCATTAAGTTCAGAAGTCTCACAAAAAACATCACGAGGAACCAGATATCATGTATTAATTCAGCAGTTCTAACGTGCCGATTGCCTTTTCTTCACCTTATGAGCTGACAAATTTAAAGTTTTGTACCTTCCAGTGAAGCCTACTGCCTGAATTTTAATAAATATTATTTAGAAGAAATTGAAAAATACAGTCTTCTATACTTACCAAACAATGTCAGTTTAAGTATCCTACTGCATTGAATTGCAAATGAGAGATCTGAGCTATCAAAAATTGTTATAAGATCTCCATCTGAAAAGAATAAGAAAAAGTTACATTAAAATCATAGCCTATGACTACTGAACTTTACATTAGGACAGAAATGTTCCTTCATTACTCAAACCCAAATTTCCCTATTTGATTGTGAGGTCACTAGAGAAAATGTTTATTATTTTAGTGCAAGAATCAGCGTGCAGAGAAGTCATGCACAGAAGGTAAGACAGAAGCATGACTGGTTCCAAAAGGGAGTCTTCTAACATTAGCCCTTTGATGTTCCATATAGCACATCATTCTTTTATGTTTACATACAGGATGAAATATTAGAGCTAAGAATTTCCAAAGTCCAATACCAGAAAGAATGATGCTACCAGTTAGTGAAATGCCTCTGCTGAGTGCCCCCAGAACCATGCTGTTCATGAACAGACAGGAGTCAGATAAATGGCCCAAACCAAACCCAGCTCAATTTTTAAAAATCGAAACACAGATGCTGACAAGGGAAAATTTCAAATGTCTAGAATACTTCCTCAGGTTATATTCAGAACACAGGAGTTGCAAGACTATTACCATTCCCTTGCTGAAAAACAAAGTTCATGTGTAGAAGTGAATATTAAAGATCTCTCTCAGCTTTAACACACAAATAAGTATGAAGACATGAAGATGCCAAAGTAGTCAGAAGAAAACTTCTCTCAAACAGGAATTTGACATGAAGTCACAGATCTTAGGCATGGATTTCTCCCATGTCACATGTCAGAGGATCCTAATGAATTTACACATTGCCATCAGTCACAGGAACTATATTACAACTGGATGGAATCATTTATTTTTAAGACACAAAAGGCCATACACAAAGCACTGATCACCTTTAACCATATTAATTAATCGTACCTCAAAAGAGATACCAAGTTCCCATTAAGACTGGTCTCTCACAATTTTTAAGTCAAGAAAAGCTACATTAACATCTTTATTTACTCAACAAAATCACAACTAAAACAAGACTATTGTCTCTGTCAGGACAGATTTTCTAGTGCTTAACATATTCAACAGGTTATTAATAGCTTAAATGAACCCAAGCTAAGCAGTGCAAAGGAAAGAGTGGGAGCACATTATCAGGAAAACAGGTACTGGCACAAGGGATAGCAGAACACTTCCTGCCAGGGCAGTTTGATGACTGTGAACTGAGGTGAAACACCATCTAGTGATGTTTCACCTTGAAAAGCAACAGTGTTTAGACAAATGACACACAGCTTGGAACAAAGCCAACTCCAGGCTGCCCAGGTTCCTCCAAAAACACTGTAGCAAGCAGGCTCTCTGGACAGACACAGGAACATGTTTTCCATTACAGATTACTGCCTAAAAATTTTGAATGTATATAAATTCCCTACACATTGGTGACAAGGGCAAACAACCTGTACCTAAGTTATGGTTAAAATTTTCAAATAAATTAATACTTCAGTATGAACAGTCATAAAATATGTGATACCAAGTCAAAAACAGCTCAGAATTTGAAGAACTACATATTCTCATTTTGTCATACCTGACTACAAGTAACACCTATGCAATGGAAGGGTTTTTTAAGTACAGTATTATTAATAACACCTCACAGTGCCTGTCAGTCTTCAAAGAAGGTGCTTTCTAACAAAATAAAGTTGCAAATACTAATAAAGTGATGGCATAAAAAATAATTTTCAAGTTTTCCTGAAAGAAATACTGCTGCCTCCAAAGATTTTTTTATGCCCTGTCTTCACTTTCACAATCTCAAAAGACATCTATTGATAGCAGTATCAGTCATGGATTCTCTGACTAGAGACTGGAAAATCTCCAGAAATGAGGGCTCCAAACCCCACCAGGCAGCCTGCTCCAGTGACACACTGCCCTCCTCGCCAAAACTCACGCTCTGCCTCTCAAACTGCAATTTCTGGGTGCTGCCATCTGGTGCTACTGCAAACAGGTCACATTCAATGGTCTTTGCAACTCCCATTCTACTCTAAGCTGCTCTGAACTCTGCCCTCAGCCCCCTCTGCAGCACAGTGAACAAGCCCAGCTCCCTCCCATGCTCCCTGAAGGCCACCTGCACAAAGCCCCTCCCTGTCCTCACCACACCCTGCTGGACCCTCTGCAGCTTTTCCAAGTCTCTTTGTCCTGGAGTGCACACATTAAAAGCGAGCACAGACAAGCAGCCTCACTGTTGCCATCTCACCAGTGTGAGGAAGAGGATCAGTGTCCCTGTTTGCCATTATGATCCATAACGGGACTTAGACAATCAGACTTTAACAGATTTTTTTTCTTTGGCAGTAAAGGGGGATGGGATGAGGTGTGCATTCCCTCCAACTCAAACACTTTCTCCAGCTTTTCAGTAACCTTTCCTAAATGCTGATACCAAAATCCACTGGTGTCTTAACACAAAGCCCTTCTATTCCTTATTATCCTGGTAACACAGTAAGTGATAATTACTTCTCTTAGCAATCCACAACATTGGCAAACCATCCTTTGATGCTCTTCTGTCATATCAGTCAACACTCAGATTCACTGCCTGAACAAAGATGCATGTTCTAAACAGTCCATCCTGCACAGTGAAATGAAAATGCACATCAATACACATGGCTTATATGGATTAATGTCATCCAAAAGAACTGGGATCATTCCATCTCAATTCTCCCTCACCTACTTTAACCTTTAGGTTGAAGGCACTTTCAAATAATGAATAATTTTCTATTTTAAATTGTTAGCAGAAAAAAAAGGCTGAGAAGCACCAAGTACAGAATCTTGTTAGATGCATGAAGTCAGTTCTGTGATTCCTATTGATAGCCATCAAGTCTAAGTAAAGTATATGCCAGGATTCATAAGATACATGTCAAGCCATAGAAATATCTGACAATTTAAGTATATTAGATTTATCAAAAACTTTTCATCTTAAGGAGTATCAATGAAGCTTAATTCCTGTTACCATGACACAGAATTACACAATGTTAATTATTTTCTGTTGGAAAATAGAACAGACTTTCCTTTATTTTCTCTACTAATCTTGTTAAGAACTTATCTTTCTCATTTTTACAAGGGACACAGCTTTCCCTCTCTACAATTTCCCATGTATCACATTCTCTGCTATGCCAATTATAATTTTTTTATCTTTCTATAAACTAGTGACACCCTTAACTAACCAATGGACTGCAAGGTATTTTAGCATTAATGCTGCATCACTGTGATGCATTTTAACCTTTATGACATTAGAAATCTGCCTCATTCCTTCGCCCTGCCAGCTGTTTCCTCATCTACTAAGCTTCATTATCTACTAGATTTATCTACCCTTATAGTTCTCATTTAGTCAATTTTTGAAGAAACAAAACCAAAACAAAATCCCACACAAACAAAAATCCACACTACATCAAAATTTAGTTTTCCTTCACTGATAAATTTCCCAAAGGCTGAGAGATCACTGACTAACACAGCAGCTTGAATACATGTAGTGTGAGTAAACAATCCATTATTCGCTCTCACACGGAGACACCAACTTCTATTTTAAGGTAATGAAGAGCAAGAGCAAAAAGGCCAATCTCACATTACACCCTCTGTTTTAAATTCAAGCACAACTTCAAAAAAAAGTAAAGTTCCTGTTATTGGCTCTATGGGGCCTTTTAGCATTTGCAACTCAGTAACACGGCGTGCTTAAGATGCAATTTTACTCTTTGATTCATACAAATTCACTGCTGACAGTTCTCATTAGTTTGTTTGGGGTTGGGGTTTTTTTTTGCTGACATTGGGTTTTACGTGCTCAAGAAGATTAAATAGGACATTAAAAGTGTTTCCTATCTAGCAGACCAATTTCCTTAGCTCAGGAGTTTGAAAGATGCCAGCTTGAATTTAGAACTGGACTTCACAAAGCAATATTCAACCTGAGACTTCTTTTCTCTGGTAATTAATAAAAGCACCACATAAGCTAAATACAATGCAGGAATATGGAGGGGTAGATGAAGCATTCTTTGAATGCTCAAAGACCGTGCACATGAATTTGGAGAAGACACAGATGGACATTGTTAGACCAGTTTAAGATACCTCCTTGTAACAGATCCAGACAAGCATTCCTGCAGGTCTTAGGGGATAAATAACAAAATAGAAACAGCTAAAATATATATATTCCAATGCACCTAATGACTGAAATAGATTTAAAGAAGAATCTTAGCTTAGTTGAAATGAAGTTAACGATATCACAGCTCTCATATGACAAGAAAATCGAAGCCTTGTTAACCTTTTCCTTGATCACTTGCAACTACCTCTGATATTAACATTTATTTGTTTTTAGTAGTGATGATCAGCTAGGATAGCATACACTGAAATCACAGTGGAATAGGAGTACATTCTGTGTAGTGGGTGAGCCCTGGCTGGATGCCAGGTACCCACCAAGGCCATTCTATCACTCTCTTCCACAAGTGACTGGGCAGAGAACACACAGTGAAAGGACAAGATACAAGACAGCTGCAGGGAGAGATAACAAATTGATTACTGTCATGGGCAAAACAGACTCCAGCTTGGGGAAATTAACTGAATTTATTACCAGACAAAATCAGAGCAAGCTAATGAAAAATAAAACAATCTTAAAATCACCTTTCAACCCCTCCTTCCTTTCCAGCCTCTATCTCTTCCTCCCCCAGTGGTGCAGGGGCACACAGAATGAAGATTATGGTTTTTGCCACTGCTTAGGCAGAGGAGTCCTTCCCCTGCTCCAGCTTGGGGTCCCTCCTATGGGAGAGTCCTCCATGAACTTCTCCAATGTGAGTGCATCCCACTGCCAACAGTTCTTCAGGAACTGCTCCAACATGGGTCACTTTTCCACAGGGTGCAGTCCTTCAACAACAGCCTGCTCCACTACAGGTCCTGCCCAGCATCACAAGTCCTACCAGCCAACCTGCTTGAGCATGGGCTCCTCTCTCCATGGGTCTGCAGGTCCCTGCCAGGAGCCTGTTCCAGCACAGGCCTCCCACAGGGTCACAGCCTCTTCCCAGGCATCCACCTGCTCCAGTGTGAGGCTCCTCCAGAGGCTGCAGGTGGATCTCTGCACTTCCACTGATCTCCATGGGCGGCGGGGGCACATCCTGCCGCACCATGGGCTGCACCATGGGCTGCAGGGGAATCTCTGCTCTGGTGCCTGGAGCACCTCCTTCCCCTCCTCCTCCACTAACATGGGTGTCTGCAGAGCTGTTCCTCTCACATATCCTTGCTCCTCTCTTCTCTGGCCACAATTACATCTGTGCTGTACCTTTTTTTTTCCTTTGTAACTATGTTACCACAGACGAATTACCACCAATTCTGATTGATTCAGCCTTGGCCAGCAGCCTGTCTGTCCTGGAGCTGCCTGGCTTTGGCCTCCCCTGTAGCCCCTCCACTACCAAAACCTGGCCACACAAACCCAATACAATTCTGAGACAAAGAAAGCTGAAAGTAAAAGCAGGAAGTCTCTAGACTGTAAAAGACAACCAAAGAATGAAACCACAATTACTGTCTCCATCATACACCATTATCTTATTTTGAATAAAACAGAGACAGTAATATACACTAAAAACCCCAGAAGAATATACTTGAAGAACAGGTAAGAATGCAAAAAAACCAAAGTAACTAGAAGCTTTAACCTGAAGAAAAAGTATCCATTCTCCTTTCACCTCATTCCAGAAAGTAAAAAAAAATTATGTGGTAAGAGGGAAAACAAAACCACCACAAATCCACTGAGCTCCCTCCCACTACAGATCAAGACCCAAAATATCAGACCTACACTGCTTATTTATTTTGATAAGCAGCATCACAAAAGCTTCGTGAACCTAAAAAAACTGTCTCAGGGTCATTCAAAGTGAAATTTTATTGATTAGATATAAGAACAAAAGTTATTTGGTATTTTTGGTACCACAAACAGCAATGAAGTTTCCTAGGCCTATTAAGAAAAATGAACCTGACTGCTTCAGTAAAGTAGCACTTTTTACTGTATAACAGCATAATTATCACAGTCTTTAAGAGACTTTGGATTTTATCACTTCATTCCAAGTTTCATTTTATCAACACCATCCCTCTATCCCAGATTAAGTAATTTATCCATTCCCCACTGATATTCTAAGAGGAAAAACCCTCCAGTCACAACTCTGTTGCAATGCATCTCCAATAGGGCTCTTTTCATTCTGTGGAAGTCCTTAAGGTTATGTTTGTTTTAACACTAATTATCAATATTTTCTTTGGAACAACCAATGTGCAACTCAAATGGTCCCACGGAGAAACGATAACTTTTCATACATATTTCAAGTTAAAATTATTATTCTAATCTTACTGATGGATGAAAACAATCAAGAATTAGTACCACATAAATCATGTTTTCAGTCTTATAAAGAAGCTTGTGTTAGGTCATACATGTTTATTCTCTTTCACCTTCAAACCCACTGAAAACTCAAAAAAATGGTTAAATGAGTGAACAGAAGAGAAACCTGCAATCAGCTTCCTGAAACAGCAAAAAATGGACTTTCAGAGAGAAAATATGGAGGAAATATTTCAGAAAAAAATTGAGTAAATGTTGTTAAGAGAGCCTAACAAGAGATACAGCTTCTATTGTCTGATTAAAAAGATTTCACAAGAAATCACTTGCATTTGCCCATGACACTGGACAATTCTGAAAGGTGAATTTCAAAGTTTTTATCCATAGATAAACATATCGGAACAACAGTAGTCAACTAAATTTCAACAGCAGTAATGAAACCTTACCTTCATCTTTATATTTTATTGTGACTTCATCATTGCTCAGAAGTTTTCCTCTAAAAACTCTTTGCATCATTAGCACCAATTCATCATAGGTGATATCTTCATTATGAATAGGGATTCTCCTAATATCTTCCCCAAGCTGAGCTTTGATGATCAGCTTCCCACTTAAGTCCAGCTGCCCATTCATGGTGGATTTCTTATCGCCTGCAGACCTGTTAGGAGCAAAACATTAAAAACATTTCAGAAAATACAACTGTTAGTTATTTTAGTCTATCTGATGACAGTTGTGAAGCTTTACATTATCACCTTATTCAATTACTTTTACATGCCCCCAGTCATGAAAAAGAACAAATGGCTTTTTTTTTCTTTTAAGAAATGGCTGCCAGAACAAATATATCAAAGATTATAGGCTGTAAGGTGGCTTTACTAAGGGGATCAAGCTGAATCATGTATTTTTTTCTTGAACAAAGAAGTGCAGAGCTAAACACCCATTATCACATGGATGATCAGAACTGAGGGTTCTTCCCCAGACAGGAAAATACACAACTTTTTAATTTTGATTGAGATATTTTAATCAAGATTTTAGACTTTTAAAAGTGGTTCAGTAGACCACACATTAGCTACTCATGGGGCTCAACACATGGTCAGAACAGTCTGTTACTCTCAGCATTTTAAGAAGTGAGCAACTGCTCCAACTTAATAGGAAGTGCAAAAAAGCCATCTTGTATCCTAGCAGCACACAACAGATACTTTTGTTACACCTTTATCACGTTATGTAAGAAAATTTAAAAATTACCACTTTGTATGAAGCATCTCTCACTTGAAAACACAAAGGCTTTACATTTAAAAATCTGAAACTACAGTGAAGTTACTCAAAAGAGGAATGAGAAGAAAAAAAGACCCCACAAACAAGAGATCCAGGTAGTTAGTCAAATGTGCTCTCCTATTTTCATTGCTCTGGACAGGGCCAAAACAATAGATCTGGAATGAGGAGCAACTAAAGAAGCAGTTTTATCTTAACATTTAAAGTACAGTTACTGGAGATCTTAAAATGTAGACAGTCCACACCCAAATCAAGGTTTCTGAAGCCACACGCAGGCAAGTATGTTGTTCGTTCTCTTGTGCAAGAACTCTTCTCAGAGATAGGCAGCTATTTCTCCCTTACCTTTAAGGATGTTGTAACACAGTGCCTTATGAGAAAAATGCATTTTGCTATAGTCAGTCTATTTTTAAGTACTGCACTAAAAATTAATTCTCTCCTACCAGAAACAGGACACTCAGCTAAAGCCTTTAATACATTCCTTGATGCACCTGTATAAATTAAAATCTACTGTTTCAGTGACAATATTTTGCATTAAAATGACACAGAGTATGATGCTATCTTTAGGTTGCAATTAAATTTCTGGTGGGGTTGGTAATTAACTTAATATAAAGCAAAGATTTCAGTCAAATCTCTTTGTTTAGTCCAAAGAGATAGAAGCAATTATTGAACAAAACTCACTCTCCTCATCACACATAAGAGGAGGTAGGTGGATACAGTCTAATTGCAGGGAAAAGGGACCTGCAATTAACAGAGCCACGTTGCTGCTGAGATACTGTGATGAAACAGTGAAGTTTATAGTATTGTTAATGCTCGCTAATGCATTATTCAGGTTTTGCAACATAGGAGTCTTGACTGCAGGCACATCAACCCATTCTGATTAACTTTAAATTAGATTTAAAAGCATAGGGTTTGCACAGTTTGGTTGACTGTTGGAATTTTTTTTAAGCATTAAAAAATAAAATAATATCGACCCATGGGTTTCCTTTCATCTCCTTGCCAAAAATATCCATTTAACATTACCTTGTCTGTCTTAGTGATGCTGGATTATTGGACAGTTTTCCCACCTCACTTCAGGACTGAGTTAGGACAAGCCGCCATGCACTATCAGGGCCAGAGAACAGTAAGCTGCATCAGAAAAGAAACATATTTAATGTCACACTTCCCTAGAATGACACAATTCATATCAGTCTTTCATTTTAGAACATTTTAGTGAATATACCAAATTTAAAAAGCCCTTGCTTTATCCATAATCTAACAATCATTTAAACTTTTGAGTATTGTAAAATTTGAATTCATCTAAAGTAGATCTTGAACAAGACTTTTAATTTCATAACAGAAGATTATTCTAAATTTTCTAATAGCATGTAGGAATTCCTAACAGTAATGTATTCCTTTCCAGGACAGTCTACAAGAGATGATTTAGCATACACAGCAGTCCAGTAAGGAACACACCTGGCTCCTTCCTCTGACCCCACGGGTGTACCCTACTGGCAGGGCCTCTCTCTCACATGCACAGCTGATTTCAAACATCCATAATCTGATTTTTAGATGATTCACTGCTAACCAGAGAAAAACAGTAGGTTCCCCTCATCCACATAAAGCTGGGCTTCCCAGCTCTCCTCTTTCAACTCAACTGGAAGTAAACTGGAACATATAGGATGAAGGCAGAGAACAAGCAAACCCCAGAGAAGACACAAAGCCACTCTCTGGTTCTCAAATGACGGCAGCTGCTCCCCTCATCCTGGGTATGAAATGTTCCCCTTTAAAAAGGGTTGTGCCTGCTCCCGACAGCAAGAGACTGTTGTGACATACTAACCAGGTGAACAGGAAGAAGCTACTTTTCTGATGCCTGACTCATGTTTTATGAAGTGAGTAAGGCATGAAGACAGTGCCCCTTTCACCCCAGACCTGCTACAGCTCCACTGCTAAGCTTACTGCACCGGACAAATATGGGATACAGATAATGCATCTAAGAGTGGTTTAACCAAAAAGTTCATGTAGCTACCCCCTCATGTTGTTTAAACATTAGAGCTGAGCACTGGTTTTGCTTCTTCAGCATTACAATATATGCTACTCAGAAACTGCTAGCAGTAAGAAATGAACCTCATCTCTAAGTCCTAAACATACACATTTTGGTGAACACATAGCTGAACTCCTGCAGCCTTTCAACAGCTTGAACGTATCATTCATATCTTTGTGCAAGGAAAGGAGCTACTGAAATGACTTACCAGCATCACCCACAGAAACCTGCTCTCTATCAATGACTATGAAAAGGTAGCAGGAAAATATTTAAACGCACTTTTTTTTGGTCCAGCTGTTCTCCATTCTGCTTGAAGGTGTCCAGATTTAAAGACACAGATTCTAAACACTGCAGCTGTTTGCAAGCGTTACAGAAAACTATGTGAAATGTTCAAATTGCTGAATTACACAGCATTAAAGCTTTTTCCCCTCACTGTGACACAGCTGAACGGATGACTCCATTGAGAGAATTTTTCAGAGAACACATCCAGAATGCACGCTAATGAGCTTTTTAACAGAATCAATGTGTGTCTACTTTCCTGGGGGGGAGGGGGGGGGGGATCAACCAACCAAAAAACATTTATGTCTCCATGTTTCCGATTAAAGATTGTTTCCCATAAGAATCACACTGACAATCTTTCTAACCTTCCAGGTGTACCACATGCATTTAGCAGGTACAGACTTTTCCTCCCCTCCCGGGTCACTTTCTATTCACATCATTCACACCATCTAGGTGGTGCATGTGGACAGGGACTACCCAATCTAGGCCAGTCACTTCAGGATCCCCTCTAAAACCAGCATCCCATCACCACATCGTATTTCACTACCATTTTTGCACAACAGCAGAGAAAAACAGCCTTGCCTAGGCAAGGGAAGGACAGGCACTCCTGTTTCAATTTTTCCTGTCAAAACAGGGTTAAGGATCAGGGTGAAGCCGACAGGAACACGGACAAGGACTGCCTCCCAAACGCCACTCCAGAGAGAGCCATGAGTTTTCCCAAGACAGCTGGGGGGGTGAAGCGAGGGAGCAGAAAGGAGAAGAGCTCTTTTCGGTTTTCTCCAGTTCCCATACGGGCAGGCCCGACCGAAACAGGAACAGGAGTCACAGCCATTCCCTGCCTGGCAATGAGGAGTCGGCAGCTCCTGTGGCTCCCAAGGGAAAGCGGCTGGGGGACCCAGGGAACACCCGGCCGTACAGATCCCGGGATCTCCCGCTCCTCCGGGCCCAGGAGGCCGCGGGGCGCTTTCCGCCTCCCTCAGCCGCGGCCGGGGGGACGCGAGGGGTCTACCGGCCCCTCCGCCAGGGGCCGCGTCGCCCCTGGCACCGGGGAACGATGGAGGGGAGGAGGAGATGGTCGCCTCACCCCAAACCCAAGGCTGCCCCTCTCCCCCTCCTTGCCGCCGCCTCCACAGACGGCTGCCCCCAGGAGCAGCCCCCGCTCTCTTACTCTGGCTTCTCCGCCGTCCCGCCGGTGCAGCCCCCCCGTCCAGCCCCGCGCGAGCCCGGGCCCGGCCGCCGCCGCCGCCGCCCGTACGTGGCAGGGCAGAGAGAAGGGGCCGGAGCGAGGCCGGGCCTGCGCGAGCCGCGCGCGTGCGCGCTCCGCCGCGCGGGGGCTCGGCCCCTCCCGGCCGACATGGCGGCCCTGTCGCTGCTCGCCGCGGCGCTGCCCCGGCGGGGCCGCGCACTGACACAGGGTTTCTTTTGAAATACGAGCCTTGGCCTTCGTAGGCTGGTGGTGCTCAGAGGAAAAAGGGGCTGTAAAATTCCCCTGGACTTGTTAGACGCCGCCAACCACACACAGGAGCCATTCATCCTTGAATGGTCGCCTCCAGGTATTCATTACTGTCATACGCTCACACGCACTCACACTCTCCTGTCTTGCATTCAGAGCTTGTCCCCCTGATAGAAAAAAACATGAATCTGTAGCTAATTTCCGGAGTTTTGTCGGTCGAAGGTGCGGGAATGGATTCGTAAGGACGCCTCTCCCAGATTTACTGGAACTGGACCTCATGTTACCCTGGGATATTTGAGATTTCCTCTGCCTTTCTTCATGTAGCAGTGAAGCCACGCTGTGCTGGTACTTCTGAGAGAGGTGCCTATGCAGAGCAATCTAAAGCACAGCTGTGCTTAGTTATTTCCTGGGGTTAAAGATGCCTCTGAAAAGACACCTTTTCCTTTAGTATCTTAAAAAGCAAAGCTTCCAAATAGTGTTTTTCTGCCAGGACAAGAAAAATGTCAGTTGTTTGATTTTTGTAGTATTTGTCCTTGCTGAGAGCTCTGTCCCTGCCTGAGGAGCGTCCAACAAGAAGTAAGCAGATTGAAAATGGAGGTGAGAATTTGAAATAGAAGTGAGAAAAGAGGAACACGATACAAATTTTTATTCTAAACATTTCAAGGAGGAGGAGGGGCATGGTTCAGGAGGCTTCTTTGCTAACTGTTACAAAGTATTTAGAAAATATTTGGGTATTTTCAATGAAAAAATCTTTGCTTTAAAAAATATGGGAAAGATCTGGAAAACTGGACGAGATTATACTTTCTGCCACTCATATTTCAGACCTTTGTACTGATGATTCAGTCCTTCTCCAATCCATTTCTTTATCAAAGCAGTGTTTCCAAAGTTTTGACAAGAAACTTTGTGATCCCTAAAGTCTAAATATCACAAACAATACCAAAGTTCATTACACTATGAAGATAAATATATTCCACGTGTAGATAAGAGCTGAATTATTGTTCCTGTAACAATTTAGCATATGACCTGAAAAACATCATTTTACTTTGTTCCATTTCTGGAATTAGGATTCCCTAGATAAAAGAAAAAAAAAAGCCATAAAATGTATAATTTGGAGGGTGGAGGGGTTATTCTGAAAATGTTTTGTATTAAGTAAGACATGTTCAATGTTGGCTATAACCGCCTTTTATTCACATCTGAAATACTTAGAGACAGGATGCTTAATTATTAAAATAAGTCAACATTTCCAATTCAATACTTCAAATTCTTCTTGGGACTTTTGCTTGTTTTCTGGGATAATAGGGAAACAATATTTTTATTAGTTTTTTAAAAGAGCTATTCAAAATTAAATGGGATGTTCTTTAGAGAATACTTCTCTTTGTGGGGCAAAAATATCAGTGATTAGAAAATAGTATCACTTATTTAAGGAGCCATCCTCACAGTGCCTAGCTATGTTTTACAACACAACCAAGTATCATCCTTCCTAAACCACACAAATTTCTAAAGGAAAATCTCTCAAGGAAATGGAAGGAAATGCCAAAAGCAAGCATTGTACATTGGACTTAGAAACAAAAAATGGATGCCCACAGATAGATGAACTTCCTGTCCAAAAAAATAAAAAGTATGAACTACCTATCCTAGATAACTTTTAATGACCTTTTCTCCTTTTTCTGGAGCAGTAATGATGAATTTCAGCCTTGTACCTGATGTGGCTGCTCTTTTTGGAGGCTTATCAACGCTACAGAACACTTGTTTTATGCCTAATAAGAGAGAGCATGGGTTTCTAAGACATGGAGGACTTTTCAGGACTGATTAAACACTTCTATGAAGACACTCAAAGTCTCATGTATAATGCACAGTGTATGTATAACTATGCTGCTTCTTGATTTACCCTTTGGTTTCTAATTAAATTGTATTTTTACTTATGAAAGGGAGAGGAGAGCTACAGTGCATTGGCCACATTCAGCAGGCCTGGAATATACAAAGGGCATAAATAGAGCAGCTTCTATACATCTGTACTGGAGTATAAAACTGATTAGCTCAGGTCCTTTCAAAGACCTTGGAGTACAAGTCACCAAGAGGCTCTGGTGCTGCCTGGCTGGTTTGCAGCCACACTGTCCTGCCAGCACGTGGTCCCGCTTTTGGCTCCCCGTGGTCTCAGCTTATGATCTATTTCCAGCTACATGCAGCTGAGGAACTGTGCCCATCATTCAAGATACCTGTGAGAGCTGCATGAAACAAACCATGAAAAATGCAGCATTGCATTTCACATATTTGCGGGTTTCTAGTTCTGGTTAGGGAAGGTAGACAAGGAAATATTATCTGAAAGAACTGGGTTGATCTGAAAGTTTCCTGTGAATGTTTTTCAGGCTGTGATTTTGAAACATTTTATGGTTTTGAATGCATATACAGTGGTACCTGGAAAATAAGAAACACTTTGGGAACTTTTTCTTGAAGAGTGGTGTTCTGAAAGTGCACAGAATACAAATCCGGAGTCCCTGTAGAGGAGGTGAAAGTGTGGAGTAAATATTTTGCTGTTAAAACCAGAAAAGATTAGTCAATGTGACTTGGTTCGAAAAACAACCATAAAATGATTTTTGGTAACTGTTAACAATTACATTAATACCTTAAAATACAGGAAGCACTTTCAATAGGAAAACTATTCCATGTAGGTGATTCCCAGCTATAGGCACCTCATTTGCACATTGTAATGGATTAGTTAGCATGTCTCAGGAGTCTGTCTCAGGATCATATTATTACTGTCAGCTTGATAGGATGAAGGTAAGACCTGGCTGAGGATGCCATAAGCATTAAATGTGGTGTGCCATATCAGCACTTCAGGCAGACTCACACAGAGTGAATAAAGACTTAAACATTTCTATACCTGGTTTTCTAAATTCTCATTTCAAGGATTAAGCAGGAGAATCCTGAGTGAAAAAAAAAAAAAAAAAAAAAGGCTCATGCCTTTAAATAGATGGATGTCTGTTTCCTTTTCATTATTTCAGTTTTAAATCCTTGGCATAATCTGTCCATCAGTGTGGTATGATCACCTCAGGACTTTTTCCACAGAGTTTGCAGATCTGATCATCACTGGTGTACAGGCACACAGTTTTCAGTAGATTAAAATGATAATAAACAACTTAATGTTTGGGGATGGGTGGATTTTCACATATTTCCAGTTAGCTGTTTTATAGAAAATAGCCAGGGGTATAATAATGAAGAATCCATTACTCCTAGTACTGCATATGCCTTATATGAAGGGATGTATTTATAGGAATACAAGGCCAGGAATCCAGCAGGGCTGTGGGGGGAAAGAAGAGGCAGACACTTTCCTGAAGGCTTTTTTTCAGTATCAGTGTGAAAAACCTCAAGCCACGAAGCTCTTGTTACTTCCCTGGGGCTCATTTCAACAACTAATGCAGAAGAATTTTTTCCTTCTATTCTTTCTGAAAATAATTTTATATATGATTTGGTGTAAGAGAAGACACCCAGACAGAACAGTCTTTTCAGTGCTGACCTTGAAATAAAATCCCACCTTGATTTGTACAATGGGAAGAGTTTTATGTGTGACAGACCAGCATCTCTTTCTGAACAAAAATTCTGAATCGCTCTGCTTTCTGACAAGTTCCCATGCTGTATCAAACTGTAGAACAAATAAATCTCATTATTATTTTCTTCAAATCTCAGTTATTGGTCTCAGAGTTGCTAAATACTTTGCCTGGGTAGTATTCAAAATGCAGAACAAATAGCTGAAAGCAGGACTTGTTTTTTCATGACTTATTAAAACGAGGTAGCTGATCATCCAGGTGATCCCAAGCACTATCACTATAGAGACAGTGCTAATCATATTTTTCAGTAATGAATCCTTTTTATTCCTAGAAGCACACAGACACAAAAAGTTATTAATTCTTTCTCTATACCATTTAATATCTATTTGAGCTTTAAACTTTCTATGTATTTGGGCTATATTGCAAAAAGATATGATTAAGGTGAGTTGAGAAGATACACTTCCCTACGTTTGTTTGATGTATCATTTGGAGAAGAAATCCAGAAAAATAAATGTAACCAAATGTATCAGACTAGTCTGTGTTTAGAGTATGCAGCTTGGATGTATCTGATTTTAATTTAAAAAGTGATGTTTACCAAGCTGTTGCGGGTTGGCTTTGTAACCGGGCAGAAACAATTGAAAATTAGCATGTTAGCTATTATAAGTTTTTTAAAATGCTTATAAATTCATGCAAATGCACTTAATTTTCAATATAAGAATTAGCTGCCCATGATGTCTGAATATCCAGTTTCTCTTAAGCCTGAACAAACTCAGAGGTATTTTGTTTGCTCCAACCATGAAAATCATACATAAAGAAATGAAGAAATGGTACAAAGTTTTATTGAATGGATCAGTCCCGTGGGATTAATAAAAATTAGAGCAATCCTTTTTAAAATAATACAATGTACACTGAGGGTTTTTGACATACAGCCTGTGACAATACATGGAGTGTTGCTGTAAAACTGAGCAAGTAAATCTGCTTCAAGCTACTCAAGAACTGTCATGGTGTTTGTCTGTGCTGAGAAATTCATAATTCTCAGTTGGCTGGACCCACTCTTCTCTCACTTTTATGGATTTAAATTGGGAATAACTGTCATTGAAGTCGACTGACACTGCAATCCAAAAAGGGGGACAAAAGCCTGAAATGTGTTCATTGATATGCACTTGTCTTGAACAAAGTCTGCCCCATTGTAACAAATGGAATTCATTTTCTGCCTGCTTAAATTATACATTTCTTTAAAATAAAAGATTTTGTAAAAAATCTGAGTTTGTGACAAGAAAGTCTGAGCTGGTGACAAGAGACTGAGGAATAAATTTGCTGAATGATATGAGGAGTCCTGTGCCATCTCACCTTATCAAATTTGTCTTCTTCTTCAGTATCACAGAGATACTGATTTTGATGAAGATCAAGATGTTAAGCAGGAGTGCTACTGTCAAGAGGAATGACCACAACGTGGGCATTTGCACTCTGAAATTCTGATTTTGTTCCAGTGCTGCAAGCCAGCAACTTTGAATATAAAGAGAGGTAGGTTCCAAAGATACTTCAGATACATTATTCAGAATACCAAAACAAAACAAAATAATATTCCACTTTTCATCCTAAAAGACCTTACAGTGCTTTCTAGCTCTTATTAACTTAGCTCTGAAAGGCAGCCGTTCCTTGAGAAATGAGGACTTTCAATCATGCTTCTCCTTCTCTGGGAATGCAAAATGATACATCAAACAAACTACATGGAGAAATAATAAGGTACAGTATAACTAACCAAATAGATATCTGGCCACCACATGCACCTTTATCTTTAGGATATATTTTATAGTAAAGAGTAATAGGGCAGACCTAACGCACAAAGGCTGAAGAAGAAACAGGGACAACTTCAGAAAAACAGGGTTATCCTGTAATAACCTTCACCTCTTTTCATTTTCAAATAATCTCAAATTAGAAGTCACACGCCCTAAATGAGTATCACAACATGACCACCATCTGGAAGGGGGTTTGTGTTTACATTTCCTAAACAAGTCTGTCTTTCTTTTCTGTCATCCACTATCTCCAAGGTACACTGTAAGCCTGATAGCCTGCTTTGGTATGTGTGCACTTGAATACCTATGCCAAAAACACTGGGCAAGTAGGTATATTGTTATTATGGCCAGATTTTTAAAAAAATGTGAGGATTAAATGTAGGTACTGAAATGTAGTTATGCACTTAAATGAAGGGGTGGGATATCAGTTAGGCTAAGGGTGTCCACAGTTTGCACTTCAACTCACAGGGGGACTGCACAGTCTTGCAGAAGGATTCAAGGCAGATGTAGATCCAGTACCCTAAATCCTTAGTGAGGAGAAAATGTGTTTCCTTCTAGTGAATGTCTAGGTTAAGTGAAGACTTCTACTTCTTTTGACTACTTAGATGTACAAAATAGTGTACCAACAATAAATCTAGAATTGTATTAATAATAAGCCATCACAAAAGGCATGGGGATAGCAAGTGTTGTAATAATATGTGAAATTAAAATTCTTCCTAGAAGAAGAAGTCAGTAGTTTAGAGCTTTTCCTTCTCTGTAAGTTGCTCCAAGTGTTACTGCAACTACTACGGCAGGGATTCCTAATTAATAAGAGAGACATTAGCATTTTATTGTTCGGTTGCACAGGCATACCTCCCTTCCACACAAATAGCTCCTTGCCTCTGAAATTTCATAGATTTTAAGAGCTATGTTTCACCTGCACTGTACTAAGTTAAATGGGTTTTCTGTAGCCTAGACAAAAAGCAGGACTGAGGGTTGTGAGCACTATTTTTTGAGGGCAGCTCATGTCCATGACTTGCTGATTTTTTGCCATCAAAGAGCTTCAACGGAGCTTCCTGAGCCAACACCAATGGTGAAAGCTGTAGTGGACTGTAGTGGGCTCCCTTATCACAACTGTGCAACCCTAACCTCTGGTCAGCAGTGAGAAACTAATTTAAGAACATTCTGCACCAGACACCATTGCATTTCATACCAGATTGATGCAGAGTGTAACTTTCACCCTGCAAGAAGCTTGGCTGTGCAGGTTTGCCTCCTCAGTGCCTTTGCTTCACTTCTTGTCTTCCACATCTCTGCCTCCCAGGTCACCCTAGGCAGCACATCTCATGGAGAGGAACCCCATGCACAATTTTTTGTTTGGGTAATAAACATGCTCCTTAAAGTCTGTTCCTTCTTCATCCCTAATACAGATCTTCCAGCTTGCCATGCATTTACTGTGCTCTCAAAAGAGATCCAAAAGCAGTGAGTCAGAATCATGCTGGTTTGGATGTGTGTGACTTGTCACAGGACACACTGAAGAACATAATGCTGTGTTGTCATGCAGATACGTATGGAGGGAGCACAGTGCCACGTAGCCAGGCAGTTTTTGCTGAACTTTTCCTGGCTTGCATGTGCAGTCCGAATTCTAAATGTTTCAGAGGAATTGCCTCTACAAATGCAAGACATAATAATGGAACAATGAGGATTGAAAACTGCTTGGTGGGTGCCATCAGAAACAGTACAACACAAAAGCTGAATACACAACATGGAAAAGACAGGTGTTCCTGTACACTGCATTAGAAGAGTTTCTTGAAACGAGCTGAGATTTTCACTTTACCTAGTGAGCATCTGTCTGAATTTTTCCATTTTCCGGGTAGCTTGCATTTCCCTTTCAGTTTTCAGTGTTGTTGCTAACTGCTGTACTGACTTTAGAATGTGTTCTTTGTTTATTAATAAATAACATATAACAAATAATATCAGTCACTCATTGCTTTTGGATGTATTCAAGGCTCTGGCTGGAAATCTCTACATCAGGAATTTAAGTCCACATATGACATCACCATAACTGAAAGATTTTTTACTTAGTTTCCAGAAGCAGATTGTTGAATGCTTGATTACTGTGAAGATTTTTCCTGCACCCAACAGGCCTGTGTTGCTGTGCCAGTGATCAAGCTATCAGTTTCAGTGTTTTATCAGGACAATAAAAACAAGCTCAGGTTATACCAGTAGTGTGAGCAGCAACAGGAGATAATAAATCACGTGGCACTAACCCAGAGACACTGATTGTAATTGCTCTCTGCTGATCTCCTGTCTTTACAACTCTCCCTGAATGTACTCTGTACTGTAAAAGTTGCCATATGGACAACTTTAAATCTCACCCCATCCAATTATTGACATGGTTACGAGGGAGTGTCCAGGCAGCAGCTTGATGGCTCTGAGCAGCAGTAAGTACAACTGTGCAGAATTGAGTGCTGACCACAGAAATGTTGCCAGCAAGAAATAGTGCAGTAGGGCAGGCACAGCTGTGCACCAGGAGTCTGCCGGAGGATCCACCTTGTCAGAGGTGAGTAAGGTGTTACTGGTGGCATCATAAGGAAGGTATTGCTGGTAGCATCTGGTGATATCATTGCTGCACTTCCTGGCAGTGTGGTTTTCGATTCCAGAGATGAAGATGATGTTAAAAATGAGCATAGAAAAGCAGAGACTCACTAACATTCACATTACAGATAACTTTTGTGTTTTCCTATTGGTAGGAATATGTTTAGGAGAAAAAAAAGAAGAGAAAATAAGAAAAATTGGAAAATATTTTCTCATTTTCATTTATACTAAAAGCAAGCTAGAGTAGAAACTTCAATACAGACAGAAAACAAAACAATAACTTGTTTGCAGAATTACACCAACGTTACTCTCAGACAGCTTAACAAATCCATCAGTTTTGTCTGACTTTGACTAGAGCACAGAATATCCAGCACCTTTTAGGACTAGGCCTTGACTGACAGCAGTTTGGGATGCATTTTATTTTTTTCCCCTCTGCTCTTTTTGGAATCCTTTTTTTCGGTGTCAAGAAATGAAGTAGCATAAAACAAGTATTTCTAACTATTCTCCAAAGTGCAACAGAATCATACACCTCAACTTCCAACTTTGTCTTGTCTCAGAATCACAGAATCACAGGATCAATGAGGTTGGAAAAGACCTCCAAGATCATTGAGTCTAACCTATGACCAAACACCACCAGTATCAACTAGACCATGGCACAGAGTGCCATGTCCAGTCTTTCCTTAAACACCACCGGGGATGGTGACTCCACCACCTCCCTTGGCATGATATATATTATATACAGTACATGTATGCATATGTATAAATGTGTATTTTTATGCATATATATGTATGTGTTTATATATATAAAATATTATCATAAATAAATGCATTTAAAAGGCAGAGTCTGGAAGCTCCTACAATCTTTAAAACAATAAACTTGATGGAATTGTTCCAAATCTACATTAGCACAAGCAGGATGAGAAACATGCATTCATCTATTGTAACTACAGCTCTGCTGGCAATTTGCTCATTGTTCAGAGGGGAATCACAGGACACCATTAATCACAAGCACATCCATCAAGGATATTTGCTGCAATTGTGTTTGTATTAAGTCACTCACAATAAAACAGTAGCACAAGCAGCTACCAGCTAGAAAAAAGATAACTGTTTACACATTGTAGTACTGGGGTATGGGGAGAGGTCACGCTGGTGGTGGGACACTGTGACACATTTTTAAAACCTAGTGTTGAGATAGTGAACTGAAAATCTCAACGTGTATCACAGACCTGTGTAGTGATAATAGCACTCTGGGTCTGCGTTGTCAGTGCCTGGCCAGGGCAGTAACAGAGGTGTAAGTGGGTACCAAGCCATGCTATGTGATTTAGCTATTTTTAAAAATACTATTTGCTAATCAATAATATTGCAATATGGTCTAAACTGGCTACTTTTAATTGTTTTCTCAAACTACATGCAGAGCAGAATATTGTAACTTAGTGTAAAACACTTGCAGTTTAACATCTTCCCTCTTACCTAGTGAGTGTTTGAAACAAAATTGTAATAACCAGACCAGCCATGGACAATCCAACTCCAGTATAAGAAATATAATCCAAAGGCTTTGCATATTTATATTTGATCTGAAATGCCTAGAAAATAAAATTGTATCAGTTAGATGAGAAGAGATAAATTTCTTTCTGAAGTTTGTGTTTCTAGTTGCACATAGACACAAGAATGTTCTAGTAAAGTTTGATTATTGCTAGCCACTGCCAGAATTTTTAGATCACACAGAATGATTATAAAAATAATAAAAAACTCCAAAACTAGAGAAATTTGTGAAGAACACCAAAAAGAGATTTAACAATGCCAATCAGGTATTCATCAAAATAGCAGATAAAATTATGCATATTAAAATGCAAGGTGACACAGACTGGACAAAGCAGCTTTTAACTTTTCATACTGGTGAGCATTCTAAATTTTGACTTCTTCTTTTGATATTCTTAAGGTAAGATGTTACAAAGAATTATAAATTGAAACCAGTCTATGTTTGTATAGTGACAATAAAGCAGCAAGTAAATGTAAATGTATTCAGCAAAACAGAAAATGCTGTTGTATTTGCATAAACAGATGGGAATCTGTTAGAAGTCACTTTGTACAAAAAGGACATGCATAACATAAAGGGAAATACAGAAACAAATAAACAGTAAAAATATGGAAATGCTGTTCTGTGAAGACGGTAAAAATGAACTCTGAAATGCTGGCATGCTGAAGTTAGTGACCACAGATATGTGATTTTATCCAGGGTGTGTTTTGTTTAGAGAAGCTGAAATAAATACTGAAAGAATAACAAACGTCAGAAACAGACAATCATTCCCAAATAGTCTTGTTAGTACAAGAGGGCAATGTATAAAACTTTACGGTTGAAAGCTTAATATTTACAGAGCAAGTGTTTTTATAAGCATATAAGCAAAGGGAGTAGTTAATGCTAAATCCTCTGAGTTATTTACCCAGCACAAGGCAGTGCCACAGCTAGACCAGATTCCAGGCTACTCTACTGTTCATCTGGGGGCACTTTAACCTTTAGACAAACCCTCATTCAACCACCAGCTGCAGCAATGGAGGTGCAGAGCTGGAGGCTACAACAGCTGAGCAAGGGGAATGAATTAGGCCAGCCCTTCTCTGCCATGGAGCTGCACAAGCAGGTGGCACAGCCACAGGTTGTGTCAGAGGAAGGCAGGACTTGCCAATACATTTGGCTATTCAGCAGCTTGGGCACATCTTGCCCGATTTGCCTTATCTGCCATGGGGCAGAAACAAGTACATGGGGACATCTTAAACTCCTGTGCGTTCTGAGTGCACCTATGCCCTGCTATTGCCATGCTGGTCTTAGAGTTAAAAACAACCAACCAAACAAAAAAATTAAACAACCCTGGACTCTTCCCATTCAAGAAAAGACAATGCCCTATCATCAGAAAAGCAAAATTAGTGGTGTTATTACACCTGCATCTCAAGAACTGGTCTCTCCCTTTTGCACAGCCAGTGGTACTCCAGTCATTTGGAGTGTAATCCCAAACGACGTAGGCGTGATCACACAGCTGCAGTTCGGATGTGGCATACTAGGGACTGGGATTGCAAGGGGAAAAGGGTCTATAGAAACACAGAGATGGCACCAGCAAACAGTGGGTACTGACTGTGATTTGATTTTGAAAAGGAAGCTGGGGGCTACTAAGGGATATATGGGTTTCCAGTAAACCTTATGAATGATATCAATAACAGCATATTTGGCATTTTAAACTTACTTTATATGCCTTTCTCAGTTAAGATTGCCTATGAAGTTACCAATTCCTGTGATTTGTTCAGGTAATTAGGATTCAGGCTCCCACTGACTCCCACAGCATTAAACAACTGCCAGTTGAATTCCATGTAAGCCAAACAACAGCTTTCAGTTTGTGGTAGCACTATGTTACTGCCAACCGGAGCTGAATCCACACTGGAACAGGAAGCAAACAATGATAAATGATAAACCCATCCCACCCCTTCTGCCACACAGTGGTGCTCAGGCATTCATACACCAAATGCAGTCATTTTCAGACAACAAACTTCTGCTGGGTATTGCAATTAAAACCACTCTTCAATGAGCAACAAGCAGCTTGGAGTGCAAATAAGAAGTGAACAAAACCATTCATGGTATTAGGTAGTTCTGTTTAAAATTATGAATAAAAGTAGGAGTAAAAAAATCAATTATAAGTTTGTTTCAGTAATTTCCTTAGAAATTACTCATTTCCTGCATCACTTATCTGTATGGTTCCATGGTGATGATTACTGATCTGTCATATGTATTTATTTGACCTTAAAAGCTTTGCTACATGTTGTAAGAAGAAGCCAACTACTGTTTTCTGGAGAAACCATGCCAAACATGAATATATATTATCTAAAAATTTTGGGGTTTTGGCAAATGGACACTCACATAAGAGCATTTCCTGCAAGAAAGTAGTAACATCTGGAATCAGTTCCTCGTGGAGGAAGTCAAAGCACACAATGGTTTTAACTGGAAGTAGGAGTTAAAAGATAGCATGAAAAATGAACATTCCCCACATTAATATGTATATTGGACTATGCCAGTCATGTTGACTTTTTCTTGTTTTCCAAGATTTTGGTAGTCTTCTGGAGAGAAAGACTGTCCTCCAGAGACCTGTTTTTTTCATTCTTGATATAGGACTCATGGACCCTAGGACAAATCCACTCTGGCATACCTATAACATTTTATGGAACACAGTTTTGCTCACAAAGGTCCCAGTTTAGCAGTACAGAGTCAGTAATATCAGCTGTTTAATACAGAAGTTGAAAGACATTTTCTATGCCACATTATCTAAGCACGCTTCACTTATGTCAGTATACATCCCACAAACTCTGTCAATTGGATATCGCCAAAAATCAAAGCAAAAAAAATCCAACCCCCTCTCTGCTGGAATCTCTTTCCCTAAGTCCTGAAGAATGCAGTAGGGCCAGGGCAGCCTGTGGTTCAAACTGGCCATGGTGTTTCTCACCTTGGGACTGAAGGCTATTTCAGCACTGCTCGCTACTCCACCATCAATATTGCCAGAGATGACTCGTTTAGACAAACTGTGGAGACTCTGGTAAACCGTGGACAGGAAGAGTTTGTCATTTTGGTACAGGACAAATCCAGCTCTGCCACTGTCTGATGAACCTTTGCAAGGCAAAGAGAAAACAAGGTATCAGAGAAGCTGGTGCTTTTGAAGAAGCCTACACTATGCTGTCACACACATTCAGCATTTACAGATTTTTGTTCAGATTTTTTTTTTTAGAATCCATATAAGTAGTAGAGAACGACTGCTCTTCCTGTGAATGTCAAGAAACATCTTCAATTTTTGCTGAGGTGGGGTGTGAAAATAATTATTTCCATTCTCTTAATGTCGTTTCTGGGGGAAAACACTGGTAAATGAGGAAAATAATACCCTAAATGCCAATATATGCACATAGTCCAAATGGCCAGACTTTTAATAATACTGAATAAGAAATAGTCACACCAGGGACATTTACTGCTAGTGAGAAGTCAGAGGAGACTGCCTGGTTTTTTGCCTTCAGATCCCACTTTTTGACTGCGTTTCTTTTGCACACTTCTAGCAAATTAGTGTTCGCTACATTATTTAAATCACTCAACTGTAGCTTAAGTGAGGAAGCAAAATCCTGGATTATATAATAGACTTTGTTATTGATTTTATGCTTTTGATTTAAGATCAAGAGAGACTGATTTGATCACTCTCTGATTTGATCATCAGGTGAGACTAATGTAACTGTATATCAAGAAAATATCATAAATGTGCACTTAATATTGAAGAAATCTGTTGGGACTTTTTTTAAGACAAGCTGTGCATTTGACATCTATCTGTCTTGAGGGGACTGTTATGTGATACTGGCATTATGATAAAGACTTTAATTACATGATCACACTGTTTTTCCACAGTATTGTTGTCTGAAACAGTGAACAGAAGTGGCAGTGAACAGTTAATGAGTTATTCAGTGATTTTTTATTGTCAGTGCTGGATGTGTGAGGTTACTTGGTTTATCTCTTCACATCTTTTTCTAATCTTGCTGAGAGGACTGAATTATTCATTTCCCTGTGGGCTTGTTCACCATTATGGTGTCTGAGTGCTCTACTAACTTCACCTTTGTTATACTGTTGTGATGTCTCAGTGTTACTGACACTACTCAAGTCTGCTGGTTTCTGGTGCCTGGTGTGAAACTCTTGTGATGTCAGAGAAACACATGTTTGAAACTCAGCCCTCCCACACCCACCAGCTTCTGAAGCAAATGAAGCAGAGGAACTATAACCTTTTTCTTTTTTCCTCTTCTGGTCAATACCGATTTATCCTCTGAGCACTGCAGAGTGCAGTGGACATCTGGAAAAATCCCAAGTGGATAATCCAATTTGCAGGTGGTAGGATGTGGATGTCCTGGCTGACACCTGACAGTAGTAGTAATTTTAGTTGAAATGGTTGATATATTCAGATTTCAGGCAAAGTAAGTATGTACTTGTTCTTGATCTCAGTGTTTGTAGAGGTATGGACAAAAACTCAACACACTCTCAATTTTAGAAAACAAAACAACTGAAAAAGTCCCAGACACCAAAAGCATTCTAGCCATTGCATGTACTTTTTCATTCTTCTATAAATAAGATTATCCAGCTCATTTGACACATGCATTTCTTGTACCAGGCGTCAGCATGCATAAAAACCAACCAGCTAAGGGTTTTTTTCCCCAAAGGAGATTTTTAGTGAATATTCATTGAAAATTTTCCCAGCTGCAGTTTTCAAAAGAAGAAAGAACTTACTGTTACTTAAAATGTTGAACAGTATCTGAACTTCAGTACTGAGGCCACCAATCAGCCCAGGAACATTTTCCTGTATTTCTAGTTTTGTTGACTGACATTTTCCCAGTGCTATATTTGCCACCAATAGCAGTGTATGAGTTAGGATTTATGGGTCATACTGCTGTGTCCAGGTAAATCCAACAACCCACAGGACTTACTTCTCTGTGCCAAAAACAGAATCATAGAGGAGCCTAATTTCAGTGGAGCAGACTGGATTGCAACATTGGCTGTGAGATGTTGGCAGTCAAAGAAAATTCCTCCATTGTTTTCATGAGGCTGCATCAAAATAATGAGTGGGATAAAAGTTATCATTATTTGTTATTATACAACTACAGGTTCAGTTTCTGAGCTTCCTCTCTGATTTTGTTCTCCAGTGGGAAGCACTCCTCATTTCCTATCCATACCCTTTCTCTAAAGCAGAAGAATCCAGCAATGTGTATGTTGGTGGAAATTGGAAATTAAACATTGGCGTTGAAAGCTAAAAATATTTTGACTTGTTCACGAACTGCTTTCAACCTAAACAGAAGGGGAAATGCTGTTGACTACATCTAAAGAAAATGGCAAAAGCTGAAGTTACCTGGTTGTAGCATTGACAAGATTACTGTGGATGAATTCTGTTTCGTTGGCATCCAGGAGTTGACTCGCTGTAGCCATTACTGCCACAGATGCCTGAGACATGTGGGAAAAAAAAGGCAATATTCAAATGCAGTTAAATAAATCACCCCATGTGCTACACACTGAATGGGCAAAGTAAGAACACTTAACAAGCATTGCTTGAAAGTACACAACAGAGTAGAAAAGTAAAGGAAGCCATTCAAGAGACCACAAGCTTTGTGCCAATGGGTTCGTAAATTCCACACTTCTATTAACTTAAGAAGGATTAAATTATCAACTTAAACATTAAATGGCGCTCATATTAAAATTTCAGATATACATCTGAACAGCTGATAAATTTACACTCTGCTCTGAGAACAGACCCAACAGTGATTCCACAAGTACGTGCTCAAGGATGCTTAAATAACTCTGTTAAATGGCAAAATTAGAGCATTGTTTGTAGTGTTATGTACAGTTAAGAAAAAGGACAGTGTCTTTTCTGCTGGTAGAGGGGGGACAGAATTGATATCCCAAATATTAAGCCCCACAAGTCTTATTTTAGTCCTCATAGAAGTCACCTGAAAGTCTTCTGGAACATTTGGCTTTTTCATAATCTGCACTGTGATATTTGCAGCAGCAGTGATGTTCTCTCTGGTCAGCTGGTCTGGCACAGAGGTGAGGATTTGAGTGTTATTTGCAATAACTGAAACCTTGTTGGAGCATGCAGTTTCAACCTGTGAGGAAAATGTCATTCAACAGAAACAAAATGAAAAACGGAAGAAGAGTCACCACCTCATAACATTCTCACAGAAAATAAAAATATACAAGTATTTGGCCATCTAAAATGTTTATGTTAATGTCAAGTACATGTTATTTGCAAATTCTCCCTAGAGATTGTTTTCACGAATTCATGGAGTATCTTGGGTTGGAAGGAAGCCCTGGAGGTCCCCTAGCTCAGCAGGGCTTGAAACCAGGCTGCTCAGGGACTCACTTTGAATATCCACAACCTCCCTCAGAAAACTGCTCTTGTTTGAACAGTGTAAAGAAGAAAAATTTTCTCTTATCTCACTGGAATTTCCCATGTTGCCACTTGACTCTGTGGGCACTCATCCTGAAACTGCATACCTTGAAGAACAGCCTGGCCCCATTGTTCTCCACACCTTGCCATGAAGTAACAGCAGGACCTCTCCTTTGTCTTGAGG
Source organism: Aphelocoma coerulescens (assembly GCF_041296385.1). Lineage (NCBI taxonomy): Eukaryota > Metazoa > Chordata > Aves > Passeriformes > Corvidae > Aphelocoma > Aphelocoma coerulescens. Next base: position 101,109,331 of record NC_091013.1, on the reverse strand, counting down.
TCACTGAGTTCTGAGTCTATAAACTTCTGTGCACTTTTCATTGTTCCTTAAATAACTACAACAGGATTTTTTGAAAGGCCATCAGAGGAACTTGAGAAATGTCCTCTGGAGCAATCATGCCTCCCAAAACAGTGCTTATAACCTGCACTGAGTACATTATCCTCCCTTCGGCACATTATACAGAGTGTCAGCTTGGAATAAATATTAAAAAAAAACACCAACAAAACAATAAAATATTCTTCTTCTGGAGATGCTAATAAGAATTGCTATAAGCACTGGTTGGGTCCAGTTTCAGTTAGTTAGCACTCAATGGAGTAAATGTCTGTTGCATCTTAAGAGTCTAAACATAAAAGGAAGTTGAGTTATATGATATATGATATATTATATCATATATGGTATATGATATATGGTATATGATATATGATATGTGAAGGTGTAGCTAGGTAAAAATAAGAGACAGGAAATCTGCCAGTCATCAAGTGAATTCATCTATTTCTTAATATTGCCAATGAATATCTCTACTGAATTGCTTCAATAACTGAATTGTTCTCAAATTATTTAGGTTGGGAAGCTACCAAAATCAAGATTAATTCTATCATGCAGCTTTGAACCGCTGATAAAGCTTGGAATGGTAGGTAAGAAAAGTGAATGTGTTGCACAGGGAGGAAGGAAATTTGCTTTTATAATTACTGGAGATGATATTATTTGACTTGAAAACATCTGCCTATGCATGATGGGCCAACAGCACATCATGAACACCTGTGTTTACTGTTCTTGCTTATGACTTTTAGCATGACCTTGGATTTAAAGTAAATATTTCAATTTAAAAGTAATCAAATCCTTTTAAATCTGGTCTCTGGATCACTAGCATGAGCACCTCCTCCTCCCATTCCCCAGATCCCCAAGCAGCCCTCAGCTCACTAGATGGCAGCCCGACATCACAGCTCCCAACAAAACCCCACATTACTGATGGCAGCAGGAAACCCACAGGTCACACCTTACTGGCACTAGAAATAGATACTGCTAATATTATATATTACTTTGAGCCATTTAGTGAAGGTTGTGTACTGGGAAAATGTAATATTGAGCTCAAGGGTTTCTCAGGAAAGGATCCAAGCGGGTGAAGCATTGGGTTGAAGGTACAGTAGTCAAGCACAAATGTGCAAGAAAAGGGACTTCTCTTATTTAAAGGGACAGTACCTGGTGTGTTTTTTTCGTTTTTTTTTTTTTTTCAATTGGGACTAGTGATAAGGAAATGAAACACAGAAGCAGCAGAAGGGAAGCAGTCACTGTAATGTGCTTAGTCATGTTCAGCTCTCCATGTTTTGCAGATACAGCAGAGCTAAACCTTAGAGCTAGACTTAGGGGGTTAGGGATTTTATGAATTTTATGGATTTTATGATTGTCATTCATACAAGAGAATTTGAATCTGGATTCTTGATGGTCAGAAACGTTGATGGAATGGAAAGGCTTCACTCTTAATCCTTCTGAACATGTTGGTGTCAGTATCACCCTCATGACAGTCTTCTCCAAATCCCTTGCACGTTCTCATCAATTTGGCACCCTGGGTTGGCCTCACCTCCACTTAGAGGCATTTGCTGTGAACTGGGAACCTGACTGAGGAAATTGAAGGCCAGTTAAGAAATAAGAAAAAGGATGCTCTGTCCAGGCAAGCCCAAGCAAAATAAAATGATCACCGTTGGAAATTCAGGCCATGTGCAAAGCAGACACATGCCAAGAATGCCACTGGAAAAGGCTTTGGTCATTTATTTTGCTTTCTGAAAAGTTTTGATGAACATAACATATATTTCCTGCCTCAATTTTCCATTCCCACTCCCCTTTCTTTCCCCAGGATGATGCAAAATCTCAGACAATGTTTAAATACTAATTTAATATTACCTGTGATGCTAAGGAGTCCAGCTTTTCATTACAATTCAGAATTTGGTGGGAGGCTTTAAAGTAGGAATTTTCCTTTCTCTGGAGCACATCTGGATTGGTACTGAAGCATTATCTGTAATTTTGTAAAAGCAGAAAGATACACATTTGGTACAGAAGCTCTCACACATACACATGACCTCACTGGGAATTAAAACTGTTCTGTGAGCGTGACACCCTATGCAGTGTAATTTTCTGTTTGCTTGTAAAATTTTGTCTTTCACTGTTACAAGTGACTATCAATTCTTTAACTATTTATTGTTCTTTTTAGAGCATGTGTTTTACATTCATGTACACAGTCCTGTCAGAGTGGCTGACATTCTTTATGTCAAAGTCAGACAGGCTTTAGTTATGTTAGAGCTGCAGAAACACATCTCTTAACTGGGGGGCACTGGCATCAGCACTGAGCTGTCAAAAGACTCTTTACCATGTCCTGAAAAACACTGTTTATAATTCATTAAAGAAATGCAAAGGACATGTGGAGCAGCCATGCAGCATTTATTCCTCTACACAGTCTCTGAAAGCTGAGACAGGTCGTGGAACCACAGTTGATGGAAAGCATCCTGAATCCTAATGCTAAATAGTAGGATATCAACAGATCCTCCTCCCAGCCCCAGACATGCACAGATCCATCTCAGCATGTGTACCTGAAATTCTCTGCATTTGGGGTAGAAAGCTTTGTAGAAAAGTTTGTGCTTTGGAGTTCTGGCTTCAAACACAGACCTCTCATCTGGTCTAATAATCCAACATCGTTCACAAACCTTACATTTACTTTTGGGAAGTGGAAGCAAAAGGAAAGAAACACATACCATTCACAGTATGAGGTGCACATTTTTCTTAGGAGTGACCATATTTACCCACTATAATCTGTTCAAAAGTAAAGGTTTTTATATTGCTTTCAGAAATGTTCATTGTCTCAGTCCTGTAGTCACAAAAATTCACTGCACAGAAAAAAATATATATAGATATATCCAAATGAAATATTTTTAGGATAAGGATCAGTTTTCAAAATTAAAATAGTGCTGAGACAATAGAAGCTCATTGAATCTTTTGCCCTAAATGAAATAAAAGCAGTTAGGTAGATCTTGTCTAAACCCAAGCTGCTAAGCTGCCTCAAGTGGTATTTTTGAAATCAATGAAGTCTTAAAAGCCCATATTTTTTGCCATCTCTTCTATTTTCACTGCTTTAGTCCTAGAAAATTTGTGACAAATTGTAAAGCCTCACCTTTGGTGTCTTAATACCCGGGCAGAAATCAGATTTGATAACCTAATGTCACAGAATACAGCAGGGAGGCAAAATTACACACTTTTGAACAATTAATGGGGAACAGTCCTTTGGTGACTCTAAACAGTGATGGGTTGGATATGGCTTCTGGTGCAGGAAGTTTCTGCCCTGCTGTCTGCTGGACTGGGACAGGCTGGCCACCCCAGACCCCACAGCTGATACTGGCTACATCTAAAAGCAGCATGATGAGCCTGGTGAACCCTGACCTGACCCAAGAGAGGAGCCTATTACATTCTCATGTACCACACTTAACCCAAATTATATATATCTTATAACTTAACAAAAATTTACCTCACAAAACTGAAAACACTTGGGAAAAATATTGCTGCACACAGGCAGAAAATTTTTGCTTCATCTTAGGACTTGCAACATCCTGTTTTTGCTAACTTTTTCTAATTCAGATCACATTTCAGCTGACTATGTCCCATTAGCAGGACTGACTCCAAGCATATTTATGGTCAGGGTCCTGAGGGGGCTTAGGAAAGCTGGAGGGTTCTCTGTGTTCTGGCATGGACTTCCTTGTCAGGTTACTTAACTTTGTGGATCTTGTTTTCTACAGGGCCTCAGTTTCCCATCATACAATGACACTTTCCTTCTACACAAATTATTATGAGCAAATAAGGATGCATGATGCTGTGAAGATGAGGCTGCCTTACAGCACCATCCCTGAGTCTTGTTTGCCAGAAGGTGGTTAGCAGGACAAGGTGTCTCAAAAATCTGGTGGAAGGAACCTCTGGAGGGCATCTAGGCCAAACAGAGGCTCCACATCCTCACTAGGAGACATGCTGCAGTGACACACTACCTTTTTAAATCCAAGCATTTCTCCTAATGCTCAATCTCAGCATCTCAAACTGCATCTTATGACTTCTATGTCTCACTTTACCTTCTGGTGGTGCAGAGAAGGTTTGGGTTTGATGGTCTTTGCAACTCCTTCTCAGCTGGAGAATGCTGTTAGCCCTGCCCTCAGTCTCCTCTTCAGCACAGTGAACAAGTTCAGCTCCCTTCCATGCTTCCTGCAGGCCACCTGTCCAAAGCCCTGTAGATGCTAAAAAAGCTGGCAGATTTATTTTCCCAGCTTTTTACAGCTGCTTGTGAAAGTCTCTCACACAAGCTAGATGAAAACAAGGTAGAGGGTTTTGTAAACCAAGACTTTATCTCACAGATGCAAACTTGTTATGCACAGTCTTGTTTTTCACACTGAAGAAAATATTTTGAAATGGGTGCTGTACCATTCAGCCAATCAGTCTGGGAGGTGTATGGTCAAGCACCTAATGATGTTATACCACTCTTGCAAACAAAGCTATATAAACGAATCTGTAATTAATTAAATAATCCCATTTTATCCTGGACTTCTGTGTCGTTCTTCGCGCCATCCCTGCAGAGAACAGCGACAAAGCCCCTCACTGACCTCACTGCATCCTGCTGAACCCTCTCCAGCTTCCCTAAGTCTGGTTTACCTGGCTTGCAGGTGGCAAACCTTAGCTTGTATTTCCCAGTGGTGCCTCACCAGTGCCAGGAAGGGCAGGGTAAAAGTGCCCATCAACCTGTCTCCCTCCACATAACACAGCTGCTCTTCCACCTTGTTTGCAGAGAACCACATGCTGTTGGCTCATATTGAACTTGGCATCCACCGTCACTCCCAGGTAGTTTCCAGCAGGCCTGCTCCTCAGCCAGTTCCAGCAAATTCCTGGTCTGTACCAATGTCCCTGGCATGGAGATCAGCAATTATTCCTGTTGGACACTGTGAGGTTTCTGTTGGAATGATCTTCAGGTTTCTCAAGTTCTTCTGCACCTAAGCTCTGCCATTAACTGTGTCAGCAATGCCTCTGCCCCGCTCCAGGTTCAGTGTTGTGGCCATACTTGCTGAGTGGATGTGCTGTGTCATGGTGCAGGTCTTTGATGAAGACACTGAATGATTCTGCCCTATTATTGACCAATGAGTTGTTCTACTTTTACAATATCCTGATCAAGTCACTGATTGCTATCCCTTGAGTTTAGCTGTTGAGGTAATTTTCAACCCAGTGAGTTGTCCATTCACCCAACCTGTGTGTCTTCACCTACCAAACAAGAATGCTGAGGGACATGGTGTCAAAGGCATCTCTAAAATCAAAGTGTATTATATCTTGTTACTTTTCTGTTGTCTACATAGACAGTTACTCAGTCAGATTGATCCTGCATGTAAATCCATGCTGTTCCTGATGATCTTCTGGTGTCTCATATGCATGGAAATAGACTCCAAGAGGACATGTTCCAAAACTCTTTTAGCACCTGAGGTAAGCCTGACTGGCTTATGGTTCTCCCAGATCTCCTTCTTACCTTTCTTAAAGGTAAGCATAATATGGATCTTTTTCCAGTTCTCTGTGGCCTCTCTTCATCACCATAGGTGTCAGGAGTCCCACAGGGGCATCAGCCAGGTCTTTCAGCTGTCTTGAATGAATCCTCTCTAGACCCATGGATTTGAATGCCTTTGTGATTATCCTGCCTTCCCTCTGATGGATGAAAGCCAAGAATAAGTTGCTATGAACACATATGCATTCATACACGAATAGGTACTCATACAGGAGTACCTATTCAAACTTTATTTTTTTCTCTGTCTAGTTATTCAAGCCTTGATCTGAAAGTGCTTTAGGCTGGTTTATATGCTTATACTACTTGATTTCAGACTTTAAAAAGAGAGTCCATCTGAAATAAAATTTTCCCACTGATGCAAGTCTCAAATTATTCCAAATATTTTGACTTCATTAGGATCACACAGATTAAAACAAAACAAAATTAAACAAAACAAAACAAAAACAAAAACAAAACAAAACAAAACAAAAAAAAAAAAAAAAAAAAAAAACAAAAAAAACCAGAACAAACCACAAGTAAGAATAAAACCAGGCCTTTTGTCATGATTTGTGAAAGAAAATAACCATGACATAATGTAGAAAAGCAATGAATTATGAGCCAAGTGGAAATTTTTCATCATTATTGGAACAAAAGTAACTGGGTTACAAAAGTTGTCTACTCTGTATGCCACGCTCTCTTTTCCTGGCAATGAACCAGATCACCTCCTCCATACCCCCAAAACCTGACTGCCTTTTTTTCCAGCCTCCTCAACACCTTTAGCAGTATGATCTCATGCTCTTTATGCTCCATCATGTCGCAGCCCCTCTCACCTCTTAGATCCATCTTTATATTCTCAGTACATAAAATATACATCTCCATTTTGTTAGCTGGTGAAGAGGAAACAAATGTCATGGGTAGTTTATGCATCTTAGTGACTAGACTGGGTTGACTGGCCATGTGGCCTCCACCTCCTTACTGATGGCATAAGTCTCCTTTCCTTTTCCTCTTTGAGATATTTATAGGGTTGGTCTTCTGTACCCAACTACTGATATGTACAAAACTAAAAAGATTTTGAGACCTTTAAGATCTGTAACCACCTAGTAAATTTAGTTGAAACTGATCAGCAAGTTAAAGAAGGTGCCAAGAAAGTGGAACAACAGACAGATGGACAGCATAAACATTCCTCAGGAACACAGAGTAAAATTCAGGGTTTGTAACTTCAATAATGTTTGTTATGATTTCAAGTTAATTGTATCTGTCCAAACATTCTTACCTCATGTATTTTAACAACTATTGCTATTAAAATCTATTCTTTAAGGCAATTCACAGCAAATCAAATAGAGAACACTGGAGCAATGAACAAAGGGAGTTATGGAATCATCTTAATGCTTTGTTTCCAGTGCTGAAATTCAAGCCATGATTATTTTATTTAAGCCAACTTCTCTGAAACATTTTGCCAAATACTCCAATCAGTTGTGAACTCATTCAATCCGTCATTGTCTGTTGGATGTGCTGCCCATCCTGTCACAAGGGAAATGACATGGAAGACCTGGACTTTCCATCTACCTATCCATCTTCACCAAGCATATTTTCCTGGATACGCTGCAGATGTTTTGACATCCACCTGAGCAAATATGTCACATTGTTTGACAAAAGCACAGCTGACACATGACGGTGTATTTGTGTGTCACACTGGCCACATTGTGGGTTGTTGGCCTGGGAAAGTATGAGCTGGGGATTTTACCAGCTCTGGAGATCCTGCAGCTCAGTGAGCTGGCAGCCTCCCAGCACAGGGCAGTGCAGAGATGCCATGTTGTGGCAGAGGGGACTGAAATGGGAGTCAACCAGGACAGTGCTATTCCAGGTGTAGGAAATTTGACTCATCCAAGACCAGCGCCAGTGGCAGCAGGAGCTGAAGGCAGGCATTGTCCTGCAGCGTGCTGAGGTGGATGGTGTCCTCAAACACAGGGCAAATCCAGACATGGCAACAGTGGTCACTGAGGTCTGAATCAGATTTTCAAATCACTGTGATCTTCAAACAGGGGAATTCAAACAACAGCCAAATTAGCTAGAAACGGGCCACAGATTTTTGAGACCTCTAATGTCTTCCCCAGATATATTACTCCTTTGAGGTGGGTGAAAAAAACGGCACCACCAAGCAAGAAGAGGCATGGCACTGCTTGCAGATCTGACCCCGCTGAGCAGGTCCCATCAGCAGGAAGGGTCAGGGATCTCCCAAAGTGGAGGGGTTCCCAGAAATTATTCCAGCTGCCCATGCTGCCTGGCTTGTAGTGACCTGTATGACAAAGAGATCCCACCTACTCCTCTGGGCACACTCAGGCTCTGTCCTAACAGCTGCCACTGTTGAGACAGAAGCACAGGGTTTCCATGGGTTCTGTAGTGCCTGTGTAAATTAAGAATCAAGCTATGTGTATATGTATCTTCATTAATGGGTATGTAAAACAATGTATCTAATTTTATGGAGGAAAGAAGGAAACATGATCTATTTGAAGCCTCAGCTAAAAATATATATATGACCCATAATCTCACGCATATACTCAGTCACTTGCCCCTAAACCAATGGCATGAACGTGGGGTCAAAGCTTCCAAACATGAATTTGTGTTCCCAAACTAATGTAGGTGGGAACAGTTTTGTGTAGATGCTGAATGAGCAGGAGTGTAGGCCTCCAGATCAAACTTTTGAGCCCGTAAAAAACCCAAAATACTTCAGCAGGAATTCACGGGACCAAGAAGGCAAAACAATGCTGCAGATTCCCAGTGCTGAAGGGCCTAGAACAATAACAAGGACATGGATAGTCACACATCCAAGAATCAGATAAAGATGCTATTTTTTAAGACAGGCATTATCGGATAAAACAGAAAAAACCCCATGCCCCATCTCTGCCATAGCCTCTATACCCATTCCAGGACAGGTGACAATTTTTATTCTGTCTTTTGGCAGAAATAGTGGGTTTTCTTCAAAGTAGTCATTGAACTGGCTGCCACAGCTTCAGGAAACAAAAAAGCACTGTCTAAGCAACAGTAGGGAAATTGCAGATCTCAGAAATTTCTGAATATATTGTGTTATTTCCTGTGAACAGCGAGCTCTGAAAATGTTAAGGTTTTTTTAAAAAGAGACTGACAAATCTTGAATGGCTAAGGGGTATTCTGCAGCAGGGATTGCAACAGGGAAGGGTTTGGTGGACCTCAGTCTTAAAAAGATGGATCCAAGATCTGGGGGATCTCCACAGACCAAGATTTCCTCACAATCAGTCTCACCAGGTCCCTAAGTGAAGGATGAAGTTGGAATCCTTTCCAATAAGGTTCACAGTGGAAATTGCACACCTATGCACTGAGTGTAGTGTATGGCTTCAAATAATGCAGAAAACTGGATTTGAGGACTGACATTTGATCTGATATTTTAATGCCTGTGTTTTGAGACACTGGCAAACTGAGTAAAGCCAGAACATTCAAAAGTAAATGGCGCTGCCAGGAACACGTGTCACTGTGTATTTCAAATGTTCTCCTTGAACTAAAGAGATTGCTTAACTTCTTACTCTTTAATGGGATTCATATAACTGGAGGATTATTGCAAACTGAAAGGGCTGTGCCACGTGGCAGAGGTAATTCTGTTCTTGGCACTCTTTGCTCAGCTCTTGCTCATGTTATTGCTATTTAGCAGTTGTGTTTCAGGCTGTCTCTGCTCCACTGCAGCCACATGGTCTCTGATGATAGTGGAATAACCTCTATGTGTCACTAGGTAATGTCTGTACTAGCCATCAGCTTTTCAAAACACATCATCTCTCCATTGGAAATCTTACAGGAAGGAAAGGAAATCTCCTCCAGCAGTTGAGATTTGTGTGGCTCAGCTAAGCAGCTGTGGAGAGCATCTGTATCTGTGGGAGCTGGGTGTCTGATCACGCAGTTGTTGCTGCAGTGCCCAGCAGCACTGTCCCACCAGCCAGGCACACAGTGTGGCACCTGGGGCCATGTGGCAGAGACCCTGCTTTGGACTGGGAGCCTGGGAACCCACAGGACACTGGGGAACCTGCGGCACAGCTCCAAGGCTCTGCCTTGCTTGGTGAGCAGAAACCCGAAGCAGCCAGGCCAGGCAGACTGCTGGGTCATCTGGCACAAAGGATCCCAAAACAAAGGGGGAGCAGGGCTGCCCTGCAAACGCCTGGACCCTGGGCTGCCAGCGGAGAGCAGTGGCTGGGACAGCCTCCGGTGGGAGCAGTGCTGGAGCTGCTGCTGCTGCAGCCAGCTGTGGCAATGTTGGTCACGGGCTGCAAAAGAATGCAAGGAAAGGGAAAGGTGAAAAGCAAAACTGAGCTGACACTCCTTTGAAAGCAACAAAGCAGAAAAACAGGCAGCTGTGGGGTAAAAATTTCAGCGTTTACCCCTGGAGGTGTAGACAGAGCTGCAGTGAAGCCCGTGCAGCAAAGGGGAAGTGACAGCAAAGGGCAGATGATAGCAAAGGGCATCAGCCTCACTTACCTTTGCATTCCCCGAAAGATTTCCTCTGTAGCAACTCACGGGACCTGTTAATGTCAGGCGAAACTGTGCCTCTATTTAGTGCTTCCTGGTAACTTTTCTTAGCCTACTGTTCAAGGTCTCATGAAGCTTTTTTTTTTTTTTTTTTCAGAAGGAAATCTGTATCTTTCACAAATGCAAATTCCTGAGCTGACTAATGCAGTCACACCTACTACAACATGCAGTAACTCACCAGGCTCCAGTAATTGTGGCACTGGCTTAAAACATGGGGTCCTTTTGGTTTTGTTTTAAGGTTCAGAAAACGTCTTCTTTGTCTTTAAGTTTTGCAGACAGTAATCATGTCAAGAAGCCTGCTGATTTTTGGCCATATATATTTCTAAACTAAAACTGTACGGTTTTTGCATAATAGCAGGTCACCATGAACTGTTGAGCGTGTTTTAATCAAGCGTCATGGGAACTGTTGATGCTGGTGCTTGTGGTTGAAATCTGAGCAAAGAAAAAGCTCTACCACTATACACAGCAAGCAGTGCACCAGATGGGCATGGAGTTATTTTCCATCCCTGAAGTAGCTGCAGTTTAAATGCCTTTCTTAGCAGCTCTTTGCCTGCAGCTGTGTTAGGCACAAGCAGAGGTATCCCCATGCTGCACTGAGACTTAACTCCCATCTCATCTGGCTTTGGCTCCGTCAAGTCAAACAAAGCTCTGAGCATATTAGCAAAGGTAGATTATTATTGACGTATGTTGAATAATCACTGTTTACTTCTGTGTCCTTTCTGGGGCTCAGCTATGTTCAACCCCTACAAACATCTGATAAATCTCTTGAAGTAAATGTAACCTAATGAATCCTCATATAAACTTTTCTTCAGGCTTCTTGGTCTTAAATCATGTCTGACTGTCTACTGGACAAGCAGCCAGGACTATTTGATTCTTTCAATGTATTTTGAATATAGGTCCGTGAGTAGTTTTGTATCACATCAATATAGTGAGTATTTTGCTGAGAGGAAACACTGACCAGCTTTCTGCTCCAAGTTTGCACACAGAATTGTTTTACAAGAGTACACTGACCTGATTTTCAGATATAGAAAATGCAAATCTCTGATATGCTTTCAAAAAATTTTTCAGCAATGCAAGTTGCAATGAAAACATGAACAGGAGCTATATGCATGCAAACATACAAGCATCTGCAAAGTAAATATTTCCTTTTTAAAATACAATTTACTATACTAGCTAGAGGTTTATTTTTGTATTTGAAAAAATAAATCAGGTTTCTACCAGAAGAGTGAGAAAATGTCAAGACATTTCTCAACGTTATATCAAAGGGGTCATGAGCAGTGTACACGTTACAATGAAAGCACTCCAGAGATTGTTTGTCACCCTATTCTGTTTTACAGCAGCATACAAAGTTTGGAGTGCTTCTTTAAACATTATTGTAAGGAGAAAAATATTTCCACCCAAGAAGCATGCAACGTGGATGTAATGTTTGTCAGCAGTCATGCTTAAATATTTAAGGAAAGGAAAAGGAACCCAAAGAGTTCAAATGGGGTAGAATAATTTCTTACCTGCTTTGAACCTGAGGAGCTGCCAAATACACAGCCCACAAAGGGTCACAGTCACCACACAACAGGTAACTCCAACCAAAATTCTGTCCCAGTGGAGTGAAGGCATGTTGTAGTGCAGGCTGTCTGCAATGCTGTGAAATGATTATTATACATTCAAACTTCTGTGATAAACCATTAACTGTGCATCTACTGATAAAACTTTAACCTTTTCTGTTCCACCTACAAAAAAAGAGTTTTGAAACTTCTGTGTTTATTATCTCTTGGGAACTGACTCTGGTCCTCAAAATAGATCTGCATGTACCCTAGAGGGAAGCAGGGGTACTGGCTGGCACAGGGTGAAAGTCAACACAGTCAAAGTGAAGAAGAAAATAGACTTATTTTAAGAATGAACTGGAATATACATGTCTTTTTTGTCATCAGCATTCAGTGGATGAATTCCCATTGTGTGAGTAGGGACAGTACCTTGTTTTTACATGGTGTTTCTCACTAGTGAGGAGAGGAGATTTGTTTGGCTTCTTTAATTACCAAAGCAATTTCATCTCAGTTTAAAAAAAACAGGACTCAAAAACCTAATATGATATGACAAGGATATACAGAAATAGTGCAGTCAAAAAAAGGGGTTCTGTGCTCTTGGGATGTGGTCCAACGGTCTAGCCATTAGATACTACTGCTACTGCTACTGCTACTGCTACTGCTACTGCTACTGCTACTGCTGCTGCTACTACAGACTACGATTCCTTTAATGCCTTACAGATTGTTATGATGTGTAAGGCATTATCAAGATAAGAGATGTTTTTTAATCTCCTTGGTGGCAATCTGCAATGTATTCATAATAATACTCGTATTCAAAATGTTGATAAGGAAAATAAAAAATATTTCCTATCAGGTGATCAAGACACTCTCTATGGAAGAAAGCACCTAAGTTCATAGGAGAGACTAAGGAAATACACAAGGAAATAATTAAGATTACTTTTACAAATGGGAGCACCAAAATTGTTAATGTGCTTCTTCAGATAGCCAAATGTCTTAATAGTCTGCTCACAGAGGTTATAGTTAAAGACAGTCTGTGCCACCACACCAGTGACAGGTTGGTACAAGCCTTCAGGAGGGATGGGCTGCATGCTGTCCCTCTGGGTGCAGCTCTGTCCAGCTGTGGGGGAGTCTGCCTGCCTGTCTGTGGTAGCTCTGGTGTTAAAAGTGTGTTTCTTGTCCCACATCTTTCCTCTCTCCATGTTATTCTCATTAGCATGGAAAACAGAAAAGGGAAGATATCCTCAGTGCTGGGACCAGCACAGTGACGTGAGAAGGGTGCAGGGGCCATGGCACCCAGCTGTTGGGTGAGAGTCCAAGGTGGGGAGGAAACAGCTGCCCCCGGCACCCAGGGGCCACCAGAGCCCTTTCCCTCCATAAGGTGCCAAACTGCAGTTTGCCCCAAGGGGATTGCCAGGGAATGGGAGGCTCCATCAGAGGGGCAGACACGGGGCTCTGTGGGGCAGGGCAGCCGTGTGTGGGGCTGGGTGGAGGCTGGGGGCGCAGCTCGAGGGCCGGCCCCAGTGTGCATCCCAATGCCCGGTCCTCCCGTGGGCTTGGAAGTACTTGAGGGGTTGGCCAGACAAGCCCTGGGAGCCTGATGGCTGCATGGCCCAGCTCTCCCACTGCTGTCAAACTGAGCAACAGCAATGCTCAGCTGGACAAAAACATCCTCCTCATTCTGCTCGCAGAGAATGCTTTGGACCCTTGAACATGTTAATTGCTTCACAGCCTCTTGCCATAAGCAGTTAAATGTTTGCTTTTCTGCTATTTAAAGAGACAAGAATGTAAAACTGGATCTGAGAGACACATGAAGATGCTCATTCCTGAGCAAGACTCTTACAGACAAAGCAGAACCAAATCTAATTTGGATCTAGAAGATTGAGAACCTGAGACACAGAACAGTTCAGTGACATTAAGTTAAGCTACATCCAGCTTTGCTAAACTGAGTCTGAGGTTTGCAGTATATTGAAAGCATACCCAGCTTCTGAATCACAGGTCTGAGTCCTTTGCTAATAGAAATGCTGCTAGATGGTTGCAGATGTTTTTAAATGACAAAATAGGAAAGAAATCGTAATTCATTCTCATGGTTACTTACACTGCCCTTCCTGTTCAATGGAAATAGCATTCCTGCTTCTTTCCTTTACATGGCTAACATGATCATGGATGTCTTTGACCATAATGTTGAGTTTAGATACAAGAAATACTAAGAGTCTGAAACTTTGGGTAGCAAGCCCAGCTTTGCAAATGGAAGACAGTTTGTGAGCTGGGAGGTTGCAGTAGGATTGTGAGTAAAACAGATTGTGAATTTCTAACTTCACATGAACATTTTATATAAAACACTGAAAAAAAAATTTACATAAGGCACCAAATGGCAAAACCAACACAAAGAATGAACACCTCTTAAAATAGAGTATACTTTTATTTATGAAAATATTAAATCATGTTTATATGATAGAATAATCAAACTGAAAAGAAACCTTAACGCTTGCAAATTTGTATCTGTGATGCAGCTGCAGGGAGATAAAATCCCTCTTGAGTGACTGGTTGTGTTTCTTCTGCTTTCCTCCATTTCTTTTAAGCCTTAATTAGAGCCAGATGTTTATTATTTCCTTTATTTTTTTGTTTTTAAGTGTGCACAAAGTGTGGTCCCAGCAGTAAACACCATCTTTGATTTTTTTTTTATGTCAACTGCATCTGAGTCAGAGTCACAAATCAGTAAAATTCCACCAAATCAGTGCAAGTTTTCACTCCTACTGTCATTCCCACTGGAAGCAGGAGATTGGCATTGCTGTTTCCTGCAGCACAGGAGTCATAAAAATCCCACCACATGTCTGAGAACCTTGCCCCTGGTAAATAACACTGGAGGCAGGCTGGAATGCTGTATACCATGAACACAGCTGCTCCTTCCATGCTTATAAGAGTGCTGGGAATGATTTCTTGTTGCTTAATTGCTATTCAGTTTTATGAGTCTGCAGCCTGTTTTCCATTTCTTCTTTCTCCTCCTCAGGGAGTCGGTGGCTGGTAACCATGGCATGTAGGCAAAACTATTTCTGCTCCAGTTTCATGCCGTTACTGTGACATTGACCTCTTAGGTGCCATCTCTGGCAGAGTGTTTTGTCAGTAAATGGCACAGGTCTATAGGTGGGAGCTTGCTTTCCAAATTAAATTGCAAAGTAGTATCGCTGTACTATTTATAATTATGGTTTTCATCTACTTTTTAAAACATATTTTCATTCTAAGAAGTGTATCAAATACAGAAATCCATGAACAGCAACAGCTACCTAGCAAAGAGATAGAAATTAGTGTTCAAAAAAAGTCATCTGAGGACAAGTTATGCCTTATTTGACAAATATTAGGCTTTTTACTCCCACATATTTTGAGCGAGCACATATTGTACCTAGAATAGATTTTAAGGACAAATTTTCCGGCAGTTTTCCAGTTGTCTTTCTCCCTTTTAACAGATGTGCTCTTTGTTGCTTAGTCCTTGGGAGTCAGGATCCCTTCTGCTACTGCACATGCTGAAGGGCTTTTTGGATAAAAAACTATTCTGTTTTCTTCCACCAACTTCTGTACCAGCAACTCCCACCCCAACTACTGTAGTTCGGAGGAAGTGAAACATTCAGGGTGAGGGCATTAAGGTACCAGATCCACTGAAGATTTTTAGTGCCTAGGTTTTAAGGATGAGTGAACCTGGAGGATTCAAATTCCTTGCTGTCATATTTGCTCTTTGTTCATGCTATGTTTAGGTACAAGGGAAAGAAGTATTTATTTACAGAATATAGAACAAATATCACAAATATCTTGAATTCAAGTGCAACTTGTTAAATGTCTGCACGTGTTATGAGAGTAACCTGTTTATCCCACCCCATCCTGTCCCATAAATGGTTATATTTTTCCCCCTGAAAACATGACAGACATCTTAGATGAATAAATCAATTTTATTTAAATAAAATCACAGGTGTATTTTTTCCAGTATAAACTATCATGTAGTTTTTTAAAGGCACCAATATTTTAAAATAATTTAAATTTTCTTGAGAGCAGCTTCCTTTTTCTGAGTGGTGTTTGTAAACTTGTCAGACTTCCCTCCCCTCATTCAACTCAGTCAATACCTGTTGCTTGTGAAATGATGAAGGCTGTACCTTTTTCATGGTAATAGATGCCCTACTCTTCCTGGACACCTCTTTTGAACACAGGAGAATGGGTCAGGTGTTCCATGTAGCAAAACCCCACTCTGAAATAGGGTGTTTCTTTCCTTTGTGGCACCACAAATTTCTCAGGCACAACCCCCCACTATGACACTCACTTTGCATGTACTGTAAGTATTGAAAATTAAGAGTGTTTCTTTGAGACTTCAGGATCTGTTTTTCCTTGCATTTCTTCAAGTTTGATAATGTAATGCCACCCTTTCTGGTGTGAGGAGAGAGCTTCTTGCACAAAGCCTGCCCTACAGTTCTGTGTCCCAGTCTGCATCAGCCTCCAGTTTGGTCTTCTTTAGAGGCATCTTTGCAAAGCATGGTTGTACCAAAACCAGCAGACGTGTGTGATGGGCTTATTCATCCAGTTGTGTGACCATTTACAGGAGATTCACAGCAGGAGCACAGAGGGAGCTGCAGGTGATAACTCTCAGCAGGCCAAATCCTGCTCAGGTTTTCTCCAAAGAAAACACCCAGCTCTACAGCCACTGCAGGATGCAGGTAAGGACAGAGCCAGAGTCCCCAGGCAGAGGGCAGCACGGGAGGAACTGGGTTAGGCAGACACTCTCTGGCCAATGAGTTCAAGTACTGTCACTTTTTGCTTCTGTAAAAGCAGGGAGCTTTTTTCAAAGGAGATTTTGCTAAGCACCTTCCACATGCACAGCTCACCCATGAGGTTCACTTCATCAGCTGATTTTGGCTTACTGTGACAGACATTTGTAATAATCCCCAAGTTCTCTTTGATGCATAACCATCGTCCTCTCTGCCCAGCACTGCAGAAGCTTTGTAGCCCAACCATTCTAACAGGAAAAAGAGTCTGCCCTTTAAAAAAAAATCCCCACAATTTCGAGACAACAGTGATGTGGTGCAATGAAGGTAAGACCGCAACAGGTATACATTTGGCAAATGTATCTCTGTTTCAATTAACAGGCAGGCTCCTCAGGGAAGCCATGGATCTTCCTTCTACAGAAAATCTGATTTTAA
Organism: Aphelocoma coerulescens; assembly: GCF_041296385.1. Lineage (NCBI taxonomy): Eukaryota > Metazoa > Chordata > Aves > Passeriformes > Corvidae > Aphelocoma > Aphelocoma coerulescens. The sequence continues at coordinate 101,092,520 of NC_091013.1, read as the reverse complement.
TGGAACCACAGTAATTAAACTCAAGTCTTAGATTTGCAGAATGGAGGAAATACAATTATTTCAGAGTTTATAATAAGACCACTGTAAAGCTGAGACACAGAGCTACAAATATACCATACCAATACCTCTCCTGCAAGAATGTCCCGGACAGGCTTTACTAAAGTTTGCCAAAATCTCCAAGACTTTTCAGAGAAAGGCATTGAAAAAGGGCCAACAATTGCTAAGAAAAGCAGTGATCTTAGGCTAGCAATGTGCAATTTCCTTTTTGCCATTTGTAAATGTAGAAATGTATGTGAGCCAACAACTCTTGCTTTCCAAAGAAGATTCATCTGGATAATCTGACAGCTGGTTACAGGTGTTACTTCACAATACTTTATTTAAGCCAACTTCTCTGGAACATTTTGCCCAAATGTTCCAATCAATCATCTAAAATGTCTAAAATAATTTTTAAAATTAGCAACTGAAGTCTTCTAAGAAGACACACGAAAGCTCAGCCAGTTTATTGTGCTTTTCATCCTGTTTAGGTTATCCCTTTAGTTTAGAGATACAGCACCTTAATATCTGCATGGTATTAAATATATTTATCAAGAAAAGCAGTGAAGAAATTTGCACTGTTCCTGCCTGTAAGAAGCAAAGTAATTTCTGATTATATCCTTCAGAATAAACAACACCACTGATTTTGGAAAGGCACTGTCAAAACTGACAGACTAAAATTCAGCATCAACAGCATGTGCAGCTGAGAAAGGTGTTCCTTGAAATATGGGAGGTAAAAGGTAGATCTTAAAAGTGAAACAAATGTCTATGTTGCATTAAAGGTAAAGTAGTTTTAGAAAAAGCCTTTAAGGGTTTTTTGGGTCTTGGGATCTCTTTGAGGTACAAACTATTTTATTAGCTAGTTTTTATAAGCAATCAGTTTGCTGCCATTAGTCATGAACACTGTGCTTTTCACTAGATCAGTTTGGATGGAGAAAATAAATGCAATTAAAAGCAGTATTATTTTTTAATTCCCTCGCTGATGTTGTTAGCTGGGTATGGAGCTACCATGAAGGCAACATCTGCCCTCCCATAGCTCACTGTGCAGCACTGTGCAGGCTGCCTGGTGACTGAAGGGGTGACACAGGGAAAGGGATGCAAAACCGTCTCAATCCTGCCCACAGAGCAGAATTAACCACTCCTGACTCAAGTGGTGGGTCACGTGTCTGTTATGAATCCTGAAGAAAACCACCAAATTCCACCAAAGGTAAGGAAATTGCTTTGGGAAAGAAGATGGTTTTGCAGTTAGGTGCTGCCTGACTGGACACCCTCAGCCTTTCTGGACAAGAAATAGTTCTAGGCACCAAGGGAAGGCAGAGTCAAAGGGTAGCAAAGACACAGGACTGTGTAGGCCTGAAAATGAACAACTGCACTGGTTTTTGATCAGCATACACATCTTTGGTCCTCCTGCCAGCCTTGGTGGTACCTCTGAGGGGGTGAACTCTTCACACTCTTCAGTGAACCACTCAGTGGGTTCACAGTGAGAAGTTCTTTCTGTTTAACACAAAGCCACAAGCAGAGACACAAAGCTGTTACATAAGACAGCTGCAAGACTGTGGTTTTTTTATCTTGTTCTACTGTTTTCCAGGTCTGCACAGTTATTTATACACATGTATTTAGACACCCTAATTATGGAAACTTCATGTCCAGCAGCAGCTGAAAAACATTTTCCTTAGCTTTTAATAAGGCAAACATACAGACTTCATTGTGCCACCTCATCCACTCCAAGTCTGTCTAATACTAGTTTGATTTTCTGGGAAGCATGTGATAAGCAAGGTACCAGTGCAACCACCATGAATCAATATCAAGCTTACCCTCCACAAAAAAAGTATGACTGTGTAGATGTAGACATCAGAGGGGATTGATGTTTGCAAAGCAAGTTGTAGCAAAGAATTAATAAGATGGCAAAGAAATATAGAAATGAGGTATCAATTAGCCTAATGGTTGGAGTGGGCAAACTGGTCAAGCCATACTCATACTAAATTTCTTCTTCTGACTCATGATCTCGTTCAGGTGTTTTCAGTAAACCCATTTCCATGGACTGGGACTGTTTAACCTTCGAGCGAACTGCCCTGGAAACAACAACAAAAAAGGTTGTCAATAGTAGCTCAAAGGCTCATCTGACCTTTTTTGACATGCTAAAAACCTGTTTAACTCTTTCTCATCAGTGAGTTAGGATGATTCATTCTATGATTCTATGGTTAGGTAGTACTGCCTTTAATGATACCACCTGACTGTACAGCTTGTAAGCTCTTGTTCCTATGAACATATGCTGTAAAAAACCTCAGTGTACCTTCCAGAAGGTTCAATGTTGTGCAGGCACAAGACCAATCACTGTGTTCACTTGGGAAGGGACCATAAAGCTGTGAGAAAGAGAGGGTCTGGCCAAACTACCCTTGGAGGGGAACTCTGCCAGCGTGCCATGATCAGCCTCCCCTGAGGCCTTGTCTGATGCTGCAGCAGCCACTGGTCCCAGCATCAGAAGGGATGTGAGATTGCTGCCACCTTCTCAGGAGCTGCCATTCTTCACACAGCAAACCAGTTACCCAGCCTTGAGTGCTGGCACCTTTCAAACTGAGATACAAAAAGAACTGGCACCTCAGTGCAAAACAAGACTGGAAGAACTAGGTATTTAACATGATTAAACAGGGCTATTAGGATGGTTGGGATCAAGCAAGGAGCGAGAAGCATGTTTAGGTCACTGCAGGCAAAGGCTTGGTAAGGTCCTGTGGGCAGAAGGTGATCACATTCTGTGATCTGATGGCAGAGGCATTTTTACAGCCAGATTAACACCACAGTTGGAATTTTGTTAGAGTTAGCACCGGGCAGCGAGGAAAAGGGCTAACTTTAGACACTAGGGGATGAAAATGGCTAGTGAAAAAGAAATCAGGTCTGATCACAGGAAATTTCTAGCAAGGAATTCTGTGTAATAGTCTTCAAAGTAAAGTCATGAAGCCTGCTCACTAAGCCACTTAAAATTAGCAGAGATGAGCAGTGGGAGACAAGATTCAGCAGGTAAAAAGAATCTCCTACTTCTGACTTTATATGCACTTACAAATGTGGAAGACTATTTGAGCTCATTTTATGTGAGAAGTATTATGCTATCAGAGCTGTATTTATGGATGTTTTCCCCCTTTCTAGTGAAGCAATGTCATTCGCTTTTCATTGATTACTAGTAACAATTTTTATTTTACCTTGCAAGACAATTAATTACTTCATAGAAACCTTTTCATTTGTCAGTGAAACTTTTCTAAAATAAAGCTCCTCCGAGACTAAATAGACAAGTCACCAAAGTTTTAGTGTTTCAAGTAACTTACCAGCTGACAATTGTGTAATTCACTGCAAGTATAAGAAAAGCAAAGGCATAATGCCAGCAATAGCACATAGTCAGGAACATCATGTTAGTATGATCTGTCTGATTCCACTCTGGGCTCCCATTTGGAGGATAAAGCACAAAGCCAATCTGTAGTAAGATAAAAGATACTCAGTAGATGTCATTTGGTGTGTACCCTATGCCATATCATGTTTTATGCTACCCATCACAAGGCAGACATTTAATTCTCTTATGGTGTTGCTTATTTCTGTGTATATTATAAAAAGCTATTTTTGCAGTCACTCTCAGGTGTGATGGATCACTTTACTCAACCCTATGCAGAAATACCTTTGAAGATGCAGAGCCAGTTCCAGAGACCCACTGCTCTTGCCCAGAGAATTTAGGTGCCTGCCCAACAACCCAGCCCTGCAACAATCATAACTGTGCACTGTAAGGAGAGGGGCTGGTGCTCAGCCCTGTGTGCTCTGAACTAAAATCACCTCAAAGATCAGAAAACCTGCCTGGCCATTTGCACTGCCTTGCTTCTTCCCAGCAGCATCTGGGAATGCTTTATGTGGCTGGGAGGATGAATAATCAATGAATAAATAAAGGGGAGCCACAAATCCATTTCTTCTGGGCCATCCAAGGGAAAGGTCAGAAATGGAACAAAAATGAAGCTTCCTCATCCAAGACTGTGAGTTCATGTGAAATACATAGCTGATTTATTTATTCAGAGCTGGGAAAGATCAAATTCATATTTGTGCATAAGATGGGAAAACCATTAATCCTGTGGCTACACAGAGTTTGCATGACAAGCACCAACCCTCTGTACTGCTTAATACTCTTCAAAGTCACCACTCAGCAGTTTAGCTGAGAATTTAGAAACTGGGAAGAGGAGAGGAAGAAGGAGGGGAGTGCATTTTGCATTTCTATGCAGAGAATTCAATGAATGAGGGTGTTGATGATGCAGAAAGAAAGTCCCTTTACCTTTTACAAATTTCCCCTGCTGCAGCCAGTGTGTGGTTTTCAGTCACACAGATGGTTGAAGTCTGATGTGGGTGTGAAAAAAGCCACACTTCAATTTCTTCTATTTTTAGTACTTCAATTTTTTACTTTGAAACAAAACCCACATTGTCTCTAGAGCTAAAAAAATAATCTGTTCTAAAATTAGACTAGGCAGAAAACAATGAATGGTTGCATCTATTCCTCCTATGTAGTTTCTGAAATCACCAACTGAAAGTTTACAGACAAGAAAATAAAACAGCAAGTGCTGCAGCACCACATTCTTGAGTTCACTTATAGAAAAATACAGCCAATTCCAAGGTCTGTCTTCATGCCAGAGCAAGCATTTAAATATTTGATTTGGTGCTGAGTGTCCAGTTCTCCTAAGAAACAGCAAACGTTTTTATTCATCATGTCTGGCCAGCATAGAAAAAAGGGAAGCCAGTCTAGACATGCTGGAAAGAAAAATCACTGGAATGACCTCAATTCTCCACTATAAGATGAAACACACATCAGCACTAGAGCTTGTATTTCTGTTACAAACTCACAGCAACTCCTTAAATCTCTCTCTTGTTCTGACAGCAGAGAAAAGGCTGCTATCAAATATCTCTTATTGGATAGACTCGCAAGTAAGTGAAGGCATAGAAGCTACATTTTGGAGAGTCCTTTTGGGAGCCACATCCCTGAAATATCAAAGTTTTGACTGTTCTTTTTGCTGCTTGGTTCCCAGAGCACTAGAAAAGCAGGAGGCTTTATATCACCCAGTCTCCTAATGAGAATCTGTAGCTTAAGTACCTTTTGAACCTGGCAATGCCAACGAGGCCTTTGCCTCACCCACCTGTCCAGTACTACACTGGGCATCTGCTCACTGCTCCAGCAGCTGGCAGTAGAGACTCTCTTTGTAAAGAACAACATATATTTCCATGCTCTAAAATCACTGCCATTTGGCTGGTGAATTTGGAACAGGATGTTACAGGGATCAGAGAGAATGGTCAATGACTGTAGTAATGGAGAGCTCAAGAAAAACACCTCAGCTTTTCTATTGATTCAAATAAAAGGCACTTGAAGTAAAATGACTGCTGCTTCTTCTTCTGTAAAATGGATATGAGAGATACTTTTATCTCTTTAATGGAACATTGAGAGTGCATTGTTTTCTAGAAGTCTTTTGAGGTCTGTGTTTAAAAGGTATTTATATCACCTGTGAAACATCTGCAAAGGGTTAAAGGACTCATTTTGGTGAGGAAGAAGTTACAAGGGCAGAAAAGTGACCTACCTGCCAGAACCAGCTGCCTTGTAATATGCAGAGGCTTGTGCGGAGCATCTCTAGCACAATACTGCCACGGAAGAAAACTTCCAGAAATATGCAGGCAGCAGCTCCAAAGATAGCAAATAGCAGTAACTGATGAACATGAACATCCAGCATGGTTCTCCCATGGAGATGGTAGCAGAAGAGAAAACCTGGAATAAATTGTGGTCAGTTTAAGACTTTTTTCTTCCCTTGCAATTTCCCTGCATTTGCTTTTAGAATACAGCAAAGCATTTCTGGCATTTCTCTTTATGCCAGTATCACCTTCACTCACGCTGGCTTTAGCTAACTAGTTGTGTACCATGGCAGTACCTAAATCAAACACACTGCTGAGCTACTTACCCAAAACAGGCTTTTGCTGCTATTTTCATAACATTTCTGTTGCTGTCTGAGGCAGTTAGGAAAGCACAGATTCACCTCTATCAGATTCACCTCTACAATGCATGCTCATGACCTGGGCTGCAGATAAAGTCTCCGCAGTGTAAGGAGGGCCAAGACTGATCTTTGTTTGAGTCAGTTTCACGGAGTGAAACACCCAGCTCCCATAGGGTCAGTTTCTAAGGCTGATCCGAGATTCCCAGACCAATGATCAATCCCCATCCACAGGATTCGTGTGCATTCCTGCAGCGAGAGCTAAACTGACCTTCAATAAAGACTGCTAAGGAAAGCATCATCCTGTCCATGGCCGCTGGCAGCGCGTTGGTCCCATGCGCCACGATGTCCACCAGCCCTGAAATGCCATAGAAGAGGTACATGGTGGCATGTTGCCAGTTCATCAAGTGATCCCAGTGCTTCTTCTCATAGTTGTACAGCTTCAGATGAGGTCCATCAGGAACAAACTGCTCAGCCACCATTCCTGTGCACGAAACAAGAAGAAAAACCATTTGTTCTGGTACTTAAGGTATAAACTGATGCCAAGTTTTCACACAAACAATAGTGGCAGCAATATATCCCCGTGCAGCATAATGCCAGTAAATTTGAGGTTTTAGCATCACATAATCTGGAGAGTGAAGAGCCAGAGGAAATCAGGCTTCAGCTCCACTCCTGGTGGAATTACCTGCATCTCGCAGTTTCCAGCAGTGAAAATGAAAACAGCTATTCTGTGCTGCTTTTTCTTCTTTTAAACAATTGTTATGGTAATAGTCCTCCGACCAAATTTTTCAGCTGTTTTTCCCAATGGTTCTGACACGAGCATAACACACACTAAAGTCTCCAAAAGAAAGATTTACCATTTCAGTGCCCTGCCACATGCAGGATGACAGAGTTCAGACTCATAATTCAAAGGGGATTTTTCCTCTAGAGCCATAAAAGGAAACCCCTTCATCATGCAGGGTTATTAAAAGTCCCATGGGAATGTACACCAAGGTAGTATTTGAATCACTGCTTCACTCTCTCCCTTACCTTGGCCCCTCCATGTCTTGCTAATTAGCTGAGGTACTCCAGCAAGGGAAAACTGCTTTTAAATGCTTTATATGATCAATGAAGTTTGGGGAGGGTTTAAAAGTTGTTATGCTTTTAAAACATTAAAGCTAATTATTTTGTTTATGAAGCATAGGCTAGCATCCTGCTGTATAAGTAGATGTGCTGTAGAACAAACGCAGTGTTGTTCCACCTTTATTTCCAGTTTTCCTAACATGGAAACAGCAGGTTTTACTCCCAATGCCTTTACTGCCTGTCTTAGCCAAATGTTTGTCCATACTTTTGATTGGAATTGGAATTTCTGTATGTTAAAGTAATAGCTTGTTGTTTCAAAGTGAAAATAAAACCAGTAGATTAATGTTTTAGCTGCCAAACTACCTCTAGACACGGACTGGGGGATTTATAGGAAAGATGTCCACAGTCATGCCTCAAAATGAATGCTATTATTTAGATTTTTATCATTTTTTAAGGCATATAAAAATATATACTGTAGACACAACATCCCTTCAGTGCTGATGTATCTTAACAGAGAGGAAGGAAAAGCAAGAAATAGACTGTCACAGCCTGCCCCTTGATTAGAAATGAGGCAGCTCTGAGCATCTAAATGAGAGCAGACAAATAGAATCTAAAAGTGTAAAAATGCTTAAAATTTAGATACTTTTCAACTTGAGCTGCAGGTGCTGAGCTCCCCAGATCCCCTGTTGTTGAGTTTACTTACCCTCTACAGGTAAATTGCTACCATACAGCCTGCTGGGATGTAAACAAGAACTAAACACTTCCAGTCAGCTACACAGCTCTCAAAACCATCCCTGTGAGTTTGTACCCAGGTCTGGACACAACAGAAGGACAAACAGCTCCCCCATGCCCCATCACAACAGTCCTGCAGCAATAAGATCTGGAGTTTAGTCTTTCTTTGTGAATATTTTCACTTTTAACTGACATTAATCAAAAAATCATCTGCATCATTTACATATTTTATCAATAAATCAATGGAGGCTTCCAACATCTGAGATGGTTGGGTTCAAAATAGAAAAGCAACACCTTCACAGTCTGGTGCTCCCAGTGTGCAAATGAGAGCTCCTTGCATAAATATCTCCCTCCCTGAACAGAGAACAGTACATGAACACTGACATGTGGTCAGGAGTGGTCAAGTGGTCAAGAGTGGTCAGGAGATCTCACAGAAGCTCCAGAAGAGTGCTACGGATGGAAACCACGTTACAGCCACAGCTGTGAAATTAACAGCAGTAGCCCCACCACTTCTCAGTGGTTAAAGGGCAAAACAGCAAAACACAAGGAGACCCATTTTATCAGAGAACAAAATTTGAAGAATAAAGTGTTAGAAAGTACAGCCTGCCCTTAGTTCACCTCACTTACCAATGAGGGCAAAGACAGCTTTGACGATGCCCTCAACAAACTCCAGGCGCTGGAATCCTGCCCTGGAGCCAAGGTAGCAAGCGCTCTTGTTTTTTCGACAGGCGTACTTCAGTGGATACTTCACTGACCACCATAAACCAAAAAGAAGGAAAAAGCTTCCAGGGAGGGCATGCCCTTTGAAATTGCCCATGGCTTTCTGCTAGGCAATACCTGAAAGAGAAACAAACACAGACCAATTACGGGAACAGTGGGAGAATTTTGTGGGTTATAATTTTGAAGTATCTCCTTGCATAGATCAAACGGGTGCCACTGAATAAAGTACTCACATTTAATTTAAAAGTAAATTGTGCACTTGTCTCACCAGGCTGTTCAAAACACCCAGCCAGTCTCCCCCAGTTTCATAGCTTTGCAAAAGCATAATCAGACTCAACTGCAGAGCAGCTGACCTGAAATGCAGAGCTGGCAGTCGGCAGGGTAAGAGAAGGAAAAGCCATAGCACACTACGTCTTGCTGTAGAAGTTGTGCTAGCAAACCAGAGAACCTGAATAGCCACTATTTGGTGCTTTCACCTTTAGAGAGGGTTTTATATTCTCTTCCTCTACAAAGGGAAACCAAGACAATACCTGACTGAGGGAAAAATGAATTGCATACCCATCAGATGAGTAAATATGCACTAGTAAATTACATTTTGTGTTTCAATCCAGGTGTTTCATTATGATTTACAAACATCAAGTAATTCTCATTATTTGATGGGTGAATTATGCACCCACAACTAGATATATATTAACAAGTGCATCAAGTGCACGGAGTGACAAGTTTATTAGTTGGTCAGGATTATAAAGTCATTTAAAAGCAGTGCCATTCATAATCCTAGTAATTCTGGTCATCATCCCAACATTTAGGATAGTTGACTTTGAGCCAGTGGCCTCTTCATTAAAATGACAGCTCTAACATTAAATTGGCAATGTTTCTTTAAGATATTATAAACTGAGTTGTTGTGCCTCATGCCCCACAGGCATATGAAGTCTCTGCACAGAGCAATCAAGAATAACAACTTTAGAAGGATTGGCAGTCTGCACTTTCTGTTATTATTGCTGCTGACTCAAAAGTTCAATTGCCACACTGTACTGGAGCCATCTGGCTGTGAATGGAGCATGGAAGCTCTGGTATATTTTTCTTTTTCACGAGTATTTCCTATGGTCAGCTCTGCATAAGGAGTATTAAACTGCGGCTTCTGGGCCGTGGAGTACTTGCAGCTGGTTCATGTAAGGCTGTCTAGTCACGTAGTGTGAGCCCTCTCCTATTTCTGGAGGCTAAACTCTGCTGAAAGCTTTTTATTTCTTTTTTTTTTAAGAAGAGAAACTTTTCCGCACGCACAGGTCCTGGAGTTCTCCTAAGACTGTTCCAACTGCATGAGGAGAGGTGACCTCTATAGCCACAAAGGAGAAGGAAAGAAAATACGACTGTCCATGCTTAGCATGAGTCTGGCCTTTAAACAGGAGTTAAACAGGATGCTGAAGAGGGTCCTGCAGCCCCTGCCTGACCCCTCCTCTTCCAGAGCTGAGCTCTCCCACTCTAAGGGCTGCTGTGTGGGAGAGGTGAGCTTTTCCCTGGACAATACCCTGCTTAGCTAATTTCTAGGGAAGCACTGGGGAAGTACAAGAGCAGAGAAATGTGCTGCTGGTTGCCCAAGCAAGCCCATTTCTGGATGTGTCCCTGCAGGTGTTGCCAGATCTGGCATCTGCATATGGAAGCTGGGAAGGAGAGCGTGCAGAGATGGGTGCACCAAGCTCAGGGAAGCAGCACCTGCCAGCCATGGGGCAGCCAAAGGGGGCATGAGGGACGTGTTTATGAACAAAACATAAAGGACCCTCTCTTGGGATTTCTGCTGTGTGGGGAAGGGCTCCTGCTGCTGAGGGTCCAAGGGCTGGGAGAGCCTTTCTCTGCCTCCTCTGCCTCCCCCATCACCCTTAAAGTTCCACTGGGTTGATGCCTGTGTGTTTTATTTGCAGGTGGGGGAAGCACTGTTCACCCTGCAGCAGCCCTCAGCACAGTGAGGCTCTCACTAGTGAGGTTTGGGGAGCTGAGCCCCATAGGTGGGACCCAGCCCCTGCTATCTCACTGGCAAGGTTCTTCATTTTGGGACACCTATAGTTCAGAGTCTGACCTGGCTGCACATCACTGCCAGTACTCACTGCACAGCTCTGCCTCAGTAAAGGGCAGACTAACAGCTTTAGAAAGCCCTCTAAACTTTGCTTTAACCTTTAAAATACTTCTTTTGCCTTTCAAACCTTAATTTCTGGGGTTTTTTTTAACATGCTGACCTGAAAGGCATTGCTCTCTTTTCAGACACTTTGGTTTTTTCCCTTCTTTGACTGAAAGGGAGAGGGGAGGAGTGGGGACTGGCCTTTCCTCACCATGTCTGCTCTCTGAACACCATTCATTGGAAAGACCTTATTCATAATTCATTATTATTCACCACAGGTATAAAGCAGTCCAAATGGAACAATTTACCCTCTATTGCACATCAAAGCAAAACAATGGATTACAAAGGTAAACTAAACCTATGAAAAACCTTCCCTTAGGAGAGTACAGCTGCAGTAGGAGCGAAATGAAGAACAGTGTTGACGTCATTTGTAGTGCACAGTATACAAAACTTCAAAAGTAATTCTCAATCTGTGAATTCACACCTGGGTTACCTAGATCTTTAAACACTGGAGGATCTTTCTGCACTAAATCTCAGCAAGTTATCAAGAAAATTTTTTTTTTGCCTTTTGCTTATTGCCTATTGCCAAAAAACTATTTTTTTGCCTTTCAAAACAAGCAAAAAGAAGAAAAGACTGATATAGCAGCTAATGTTCCACATCCAATATAAACAAAATAGAACTAGAAAAATTGCTTTTTTGCTGGAAGAAATACAATCACATATTATTAACGTAAGAGAGTGTAAACTTCAGATTAAGTTCATCCAAAGGTGTTGGGAATTATTTGTAGGATTTCTCTAGAAAGAGACACATCAGATCTGCCAGCCAGCTGTTGTGGCAGACCTTTGGAATGCTGCATGTCGACACAGTTGCTTTCAGAAAGGAGTTATACAACTTATCCTTTAAAGTCTTAGTAAACTTGAAAACATCATGACAGGCCTTGCCTTAAACTGATTAAACTTCCCAATTCATGAGTTTTCTCTTTTCAGGCCAGAGATATCATTTTGGTGAGTCTAGAAATCACCTGCAGTTTTGATGTGATTGAGAAGTCTTGTCTGCAAATGAACTGGGGGATATTGCACAATTTGGGGACTTAGTATGAAACTGAGGATGTGGTGAAGCTAAGCAGAGACTCCTCAGTAAGAGAGTCACTGTGGGGTCAGAAGGCAGACCTGGGAGATGGGGGGCAGGGGAAAGGAAAGGAGAACAGCACAGCAGGCTGCTGCCTTTCCATGTGGCACTTTGGCATCCCCCTGTGCAGCCCAGGACAGAGCAACTCCTACCAGCTCTTCTGCACAGCTTGAGAGTCAGTTTTGGTACAGCAGGTGCTATTTATTGGATAAAGATGGCATCAGTGTGTTATGACAATACTTGATAAATAGGAAGGCTTATTTTTACAGAGCCTTATCAGTCTATATCTGCAACATCAGACTGATGATGCAGGATGTGCAAATCCAAGAGTCTCTTTTTTACCCTCAGTGATTTCAGGGCCAAGGGTGTTAGCAGAGCCACAGCCACATTCTCAGCAGCAAACCTTCCTTGCTGCCCACAGCCCTCCCTAGAGTTCGTCATCTTAGATTGGATATCAGGAGAAATTCCTTCACTGAAAGAATTGTTAAGACACTGTCCAGGGAAGTGGTGGGATCATCATCCCTGGAGGTATTTAAAAGACACGGAGATGTGGCTCCTGGGATGTGGTTCAGTGGAGGACTTAGCAGTGCTGTGTTAACAGTTGGAGTCAATGTTCTGAGAGGTTTTTTCCTACCTAAACAATTCTGTGATTCTATGGTCTGCCAGAGTTGTAGGCCGAGAAAATCCTGAGGTTGCCCCACAGCCGGGTGCCAAGAGGCCTGGCCCCAAAAGCCACCCAGTCACACCAGATGCCACACGCACTCCTTTAGCTGGTGACCTGCTTCACAACTTCAGCCCTGTCCAAATCCTTCTTCTAACCCTGCCAGGCAAAGCCAATGATGCTGATGCCTACAAAAGGCACACACACAGCTGGCATCACCTGGCCACAGCCCTCCCCATGGATGACAGGGTTGGCTTTCCATCAAATGTACATCCTTGACCATTGCGGATGGAATCATCGCTGTTACCCGCTGTGTGCACCCCCAGGATTCCTGCAGGATCACTCACTCCTCATGTCTCTGCCCTGAAGTCTCACCACCCAGAATCCTTCCACCACCCCCAGCAAGCAGCCATGGAGCCACAGCAGCCACGGCACCAGCAAATTCTGAACTCTGGCAAAGCAAATTTTGGAGTCAAGCTGGGGGAAGGTCCCCCTCTGCCAGCCAGCACTGGCCACTCTGAGGAGCGTGCCCAGGAACTGGACAAAGCACACGTTCCAGCCCAGGTTCAGGCTTTTCACAAGAAGTGCCCCTTGAAATGCTGCTCTCAGGAGAGTGTGGGGCACGCCAAGACAGGAGGCTGCTGCTGTCACAGTTCCAGGACAGCCATGGGCTTCAATTGCCTCAATCAGACTCCCCCAGGACCCCCATCCTGGCACCCCTGCTCAGGTGCCTCTGGTCACAGGGGAACTAGAGAAAAAGGTAATTAGGCATAATTACGGCAATAAACTCAATTGTTGAGGTAGTCTACAAATTTTAAGTACCACTCAATGTTTCTGCAGCTGATTGCAATGAAGATCAAGAATAATCTACAGCTACCTGTGAATGTGAGATGCTTTTTTTTTAATGTGAGAATTACAAGCATAGTTTTTCTTGCAATGACCACAGAAAGCCCTGTATGATTAAGGTTTTTCCAGCAATTAGAAAGCTGCATGGTATTGCAAAAGTGTTTTACGTCCAAACTTTGCCAAACCAATATAGGCTGTTCACAGCTGCCAGAAAATTCCCCATGTAGCCCTAATGCTTTGTGTACCTGGGTTGTTCATCCCTCTGTGCAGACTGCATCTTGCTCCTTGGGGTCAGAAGGGAATATGGGATTCCACTGAAAAAGGAGGTTTCCAAGTGAGCACTCAAGAAAAGGTGTGCATTTTTGTGCCTTTTAAGAGCTGCCTTTTTAGCCTGAAAATTATCTCACACCATCAGAAGCATGCAGGCAGGCAGGAAGTAGACTCAGATGGTTGGTTTAAATATCTTCTGATGTTTTTGGGAAGGATGTTTCATAACATTTACCAGTTTGATTTCGGATCTCCACTTTTGTGGGGACTAAGGAAAGACTTGCAAGTGATATGGAGAAATATACCACGTGGTTACTCAGAAGGCTTCTCAACTGCTTCTGGAAGAACTAGGTTAGTTTCCCTTTTATCCCCTTTCCCTTCAAAGGACAGGCAGGGGTTTAGGCAGCGAAACCTGTATGGGACAGGGACATGAGCAGTAGCTGACCCAGAGCCCGCCCTGCAGCAGGCAGCTTCCCTCCCCTGCACATTCTTCTGCCACAGCAGTATGCCCTGTAATTTCCTGTGTTTGTCAAGCCCTGGGGGATGCTACAGAGGGCTGTCGAACAGAAATGTGGATTTCTTTTCCAGAAATGACACAAGTTATAAAGCCACAAACTCTCTCTGCTGCAATGCTTCCATTTCTGCTACACAGCCATGACAACAAAGGTTAAGACCAAAGATTAAACATTAGCAATTTTTTCTTCCATATGCTAGATTAGAAAACAGTGATGTGGAGTTTATAATATCTGATGGGAAATGTTTATTTATCTGCAACAGCTGCGGGAATGGATTGTGATATCGGTTAGAATGATGCACCCAGATAAGAGGAGGAAATAACAATTGTAGGCATTTTCTAATCAGTGCACAAGCTGTGATCATACAGCTTTTACAAAAAATGGAAACCAGCAAAGCTGAAACGCATGTAAGATAAAGAAAATCACAGACAAGTTTAATTCAGTCCCAAAGTTTCCTACTTGCAGCTAAAGATCTATTCACGAGGCAAGTGCCTTTTGTCCTGCCACCATTATGTTGTAAACACCACAGACAGCCAGGCTGGTCTGAAAAACTGTCTGCTCCAAGTACTTTGTTCACTAAAGGCAGTCCTGATTTCATGTCATGACCTAAAGCATTTCAGCAATTACAGCTCCATGTTTCCAGATGAGATCACTGCTCTGGTGTTAAGGAAATATTCAGCTGGCACCTACAGCTGCTTTAGAATTAGACTGGGGCTAAGTACTGTGTGTGCTAGTGAAAGCAGGACACAAGACTACTTGAAATGCTAAAAAGTGACGGGACAGCCTTGGTATTTTTGGCTTAGGGGTGTGGGAGATAAAGATTTTCAGGTAAAGAAAAGAAAAGAAATGTCATAAATATGCGTCTCCAAAGTCTGTAGGAGAAGAATTCAAGCCTTGAGAGAATCTTCAGGCCTAGAAGACAGGGATGAAAACCAAAAATCCCAGAGGTAAAGACCAGAAATCTATCTGCTGGCCCTAGAAAGGAGGGACTCCAGGACGCAATCTCCCACAGCGCTGAATTTGGGCCCACAGCTTATACCGCTCTATTTTTTTTCAGTGGCTTGCATCTGTCAGAGAGTCTTCCTTCCCAGATACTTGTCCTTGTCAGCCCTCTGAGTGCTCCTCGCTGTGTTTGTCATCTCTCATGACCCTCAGTTTTCTGGCTCTCTTTCCCTGTTCTCTGTGCATCTGCTGGCTCTTTCTACTCCCATAGATGAGCAGGCTATCTCCAGGGGTTATCCAGGGACAACAAGTACTACATAATAATCTTACCATTGGCTCTTGATATCTGAGCAGCTGCTAGTCTGGGGATATGAAATTTTTGGTCTTCAGGACTGCCAAATTGGAGCCTTTTTCAGAGCACCACAAGTTCAAAAAACTTACAAACACCAAAAATAAACCTTGTAAGTGCATGGCACACATAAGAGTCATTTTTTCCTATGAAAGATTCATAGTTCCTCTATTGGCCATAAACCCTGGTATTTCCTAGCACTGCCTGAAATAAAGGGTAAAATAGCACAGGTATGTGAGTAAACTGTTGCAGGTGGGACCATGTTTGGCTCCAGCCCCCACAGCCACTTCCATGCCCTCAGTGGGGTGCCTCCTGTGGGGTGACCCTCCATTTGTTCCCCATGCAGAGCAGCAGTTTCCTTCCCCACAGAGGGTCACAGCAGACTGCTGCCCTCCAGCTGAGGTGCTGCAGCCTGGCAGACTGGAGCAGGTTTTTGATTGCGTGTGGCAGAGGCAGAGTGCTGTTGGAGAGAGGGCGTAAGGAAGGATATGCTGTGACATCCCACTGCTGTGCTCTGGGAGCTCTTCACTAACATCTGAGACCATCTCCCCTTTCCAGTCCACCCAGAGCTGGGCTTAGCTGGAGCTCTTAGTGCATCCCAATTTTAACCTGTTGTGCTGGCTAGTGAAATTCCTATATGCGCTCACTCCCCTTTTAAAGTCAATTCCTTTCATCCCAGAATCATAAAAACACAAAATTACAGAATGTTTAGTGTTGGAAGGGATCTCTACAGGTCATCTAGTCCAACCCCTCTGTTAAAGCAGGTTTATCTACAGCAGATTGCACAGGATTGCATCCAGACAGTTCTTGAATATCTCCAGCGAGGGAGACTCCACAGCCTCTCTGGGCAACCTGTTCAGTGCACGGTCACCTGCACGGTGAAGAAGTTCTTCCCCATATTCTGGTGGAACTTCCTGTGTTTCAATTTGTGCTCATTGTTCCTTGTCCTGCCACCAGGCACCACTGGAAAGCTTCTGGCACCATTCTCTTGACACCAGCCCTTAAGATATCTGTATGCATTGATGAGGTCCCCTCTCAGCTGTCTCTTCTCCAGGCTAAACAGGCCCAGCTCCCTCAGCTGTTCCACAGAAGAGAGATGCTGCAGTCTCCTAATCTTTCTTGTAGCCCTCTGCTGGATCCTCTTCAGTAATTCTTTGTCTTCCTTGAACTCGAGAGCCCAGAATTGGACACAGCACCCCAGATGGAACCTCACCAGGGGAGAGTGGTGGAGGAGGATTAGTTGTGATCTTTAAAACAGTCAGTCACTTCAATGAATAACCTCTGCAGGACCCTAGCTATTCCTGAAGTTCCATGATCCAGCAGAGGTCACACTGCCACTAGCAAGATTGCTCCGTGGATACGCCACAAAAAACAGTTCTGTAGGGTGCAATCTCTGGCTCCTCTTTGTCTTTCCAGTTGTGTTCACTTACATGTTCTCTGCTTCCTAGGAGAGAAAAGGCGTCCTAGGCTAGGAAAATGTCAAGAGAGCAAAAGTTTGATGTATCAGCTGATGATTTAGAGATCAGAGCCCTGCTCTGGAGAGGAAATGAAATAAAATACGGTTTGGTTTCTGTTGGCATCCTTTTTATAGACCTCCTCCTACAGCATCTTGATAATACAGTTGGAGTTTCAGTGGAATGATCTCCTAAAACAACAAAGCCTACAGGACCACTAGACTATGGAAAATATTTGTAAAAAATATTTGTAATGAATACTAATGACCACTTGGGCTGTGAAAGATCCTGCATTTGGCACTTACAAAGCTCTTTACAGACTCTTAGAAGTTACTGTGATTGTTATCTATGTCTCTAAACACTTCTTGAAGACAAGAAAACACAAACCAAAAAAAAGGGGGGGAGTCTACTGAGAAGACCTAATGTTTGAGTGGTCTTAAATGGATATTTTCCACCAGCAAGGAGGCCATATCTGAAAGAGAGCTCTGTGTTTTGAGGAGGACAGGTCACAGAATCACAGAACCAATTAGCTTGGAAAGCACCTCTCAGATCATCGAGTCCAACCTTTGGTCACCACCTGGTCAGCTACACCACGACATTGAGTGCCACGTCCAGCCAGTCCTTAAACACCTCCTGGGAGAGTGACTTCACCACCTCCCTGGGAAGTCCAATCCAATGTCTAATCACCCTTTGTGTGAATAAATTCTTCCTAATGTCCAACCAAATCATCTCCAGGCAGAGTTTACTGTCACTACTCACTTGGGAGAAGAGGCTGACCCTCACCTGGCTGCAACCTCTTTTCAGGTAGTTGTAGAGGAGGTGTGAAGGCATGAAGGTGTGAAGCACAGGGCTTGCTGACCTCAATATGACTTACAATTCTTTGGTTGCAAAGGTTGCTCCCTTACTGTAACTACTGGTGACTGTACAGAAAAGGCATTAGAATTTCTCTTCATTATGTACAGTACTGGATATTGGGGTGACTGAAGATTTTGAATGAGAAAGTGGATTACAAAGAAGACTCTGTTTTAAAGAATCACCAAACACTAACAAAATACGGTAAGCAGAAGTGTCATCTGTGCTGGGGGCATTTGTAAGCTTTCACCATAAGGACAGTCTCAAGTTGGCAAAAATGGGAAGGGAGCTCCTATCAACAAATGCTAGGTCATTATTAAGTCGTCAATGGTTTTCATAGGAAGGACTCATTTTTCTTACTGAAAAATTACAAATACACTCAGTTTGCTAATGCGATGCTCATAACAGCTCAAACTTGGGCCAAAAGCAGGTGAGACTTGTCAGACCTGAGCTTCTCCTGTCCTCTGCGAGGGAGAAGGCTGGAAACACATGCACACGTGTCGGATTATTGGTTTCTGCTGTGACACTGCCGCATTTTGCTGTCTCATCCCAGAGAGACCCAGCCACTTGTTCTTTAATTTCTGCTTTCTGAAGTTATTCCATTAAGTGATTCATAACTGAGAGGGACCAATCTGTTTTTTATTTACTCCTCAACGTATGTTATTCCTATAAGAGCTGTACATGTGCTAGCAGCCCTGTCCCGGGGAGGCTTTGCCCAGCAGCCAACCAGAGCAGAGCAAACTTCCACGACCGGGCTGTAAGTGAGCCCCTGCACTGGCCGGTGAGGCAAATGCCCTGATGCCCAGGAAATCAGGCTGGGAGAGGAGCCTTAGCACATAAAAGCAGGTAACTGCAATACAACGGAAGCCATTTGCTTTTGGGGTTTTTCGGAGGGAATGGGGGCTCACCTGTAGGGCCGGCTCGGGCTCCCCCCTTTCGTTTTTTTCTTCCCTGTGCTCCTGTTTCCCTGCCCATGCCTGCTTCACCCTGCTTCGCCGTCTCCGTGAGCCAGCTCGTCACCACGAGGACCTTGTGCGCCGCGACCGCCGCCATCCGCGCCCAGCCATGACTGCCGCTGCCGCCGTGCTCCCCGCATTGCCCGTGGCAATGAGCCCGGACCACGAGCCCGCAGCACCCAACTTGCAGCCCCTGCTGCCTGGAGCCACTGCACCCCGACCCTGAGAGACCGCAGCTGCTCCAGGAGTGCGCCTGGAAGCGCAGCTTCCCTGCTGATGGAAGGGACACGCTGCAGCAGGCGGTGCTCTGCCGACGGAAGGGACACGCTGCAGCAGCCTGTTCCCTGCCGACGGAAGGGACACGCTGCAGCAGGCGGATCCCTGCCGACGGAAGGGACACGCTGCAGCAGCCTGTTCCCTGCCGACGGAAGGGACACGCTGCAGCAGCCTGTTCCCTGCCGACGGAAGGGACACGCTGCAGCAGCCTGTTCCCTGCCGACGGAAGGGACACGCTGCAGCAGCCTGTTCCCTGCCGACGGAAGGGACACGCTGCAGCAGGCGGATCCCTGCCGATGGAAGGGACACGCTGCAGCAGCCTGTTCCCTGCCGATGGAAGGGACACGCTGCAGCAGGCGGATCCCTGCCGATGGAAGGGACACGCTGCCTGCGGCTGTTTGGAAATCGCGCCCAGCCCGCCGCGGGCGCTACGCAGGCGCACTGCGGCTTTGCAGCACACGCTTTGTCTGCTGAGCTGACGCCGACAAAACGCTCAGAATTCCTGTGGTAACGCTGTCCCTGTCTTCTATTTCTTTCTGTTTGTCTCTCTTTTCCCTCCCTACTCTCTTTTCTATCCCCCTTCGGTAGGAACATTTACCCTTTCCTGTCAATAGACGGTTCTCGGATACAATATTGCCGCGTTTGCACTTTATTTTCATCCGAGGAATCTATCAAAAAGAATCCTCCCCGACTCCCTCTTTTATAGTGGAACGGGACAATAACTATGATAGAATTATAGAATAGTTTGGATTGGAAGGAACCTTCCCACCTCTCTGGGCAACCTGTGCCAGTGTCTCAACATCCTCCTCACAAAAAATACCTTTCTTATATCTAATCTAAATAGACCCTCTTTTAGTTTAAAACCATTACCCCTTGTCCTATCAACAAGCCGTGCTAAAACATCTGTCCCCATCTTCAGCCACCCCATCTGTCTGTGCAGTACAGTTAGGTCGTGTGAACCCTCACTGCAAACAAAGTGATTCAAAATAAATGTTTTAATCTTGAGGATTTGGAGATTGTAACCAATTATATGAGTGCTTGGGGCTTACAGCATTGTGGAGTGATGAGAAAAAAAAATACATAAAAAGCTTTCTTATCAGTAATTTCCACAAAGCTGTGTAACAGAGCAGGTGGGGTTTGCACCTAGAGCTTTGCCTTGGCTAACTCGCCTTTGTACCTTGAAGTTTTCTCTTTCTTTGTCTGTCGATCTCAGGGTGCCTGATAATACTGCTTCTCCAAGGGGGGCCAAATGCACTGCCTCTACCAGCTATAGCTTAGGGGAAACACTATCAGCAGCAGGAAGCTGTGTGGATCAAAAAGAGAAACACTAATGAGTAAGTGGGAGTGCTGGCAAGGCAGTGTGTAACAGTGATGCTAGCTGGGAGAAATGGCTGGCTGACCTAGCCCATCTAGAAAAAACAAAATGCTTGAGAGAAGCAGGTGTAGTTCCATTTTACAGGACCACCTCATACTCATTAAATTGGAATCAACTTGTGCTAATACAACATTAGCAGAAACTGAGGAGTCCTCCATGATACAAAGCTACAACAGCAGCAGCTTCAGTTCCTGCAACCCCTCCAACAACACAATTGACAGAGGGAGCAGGCCCAACAGGGGGCTGTATCCTCTTCCAAAACCACTGGCATTACAGATGCTGCACAATTAGTCTTAGAAATATCTCAAGTGCTGGGTCATGTGGAACAAGAGTTTTAGGAGTGTTGCTCAGATAGGATTAAAGTGTTATAGCAGGCCCTGATTTAGGCATAAATTGACTAAAAGAGACTTAAGTCTCTGTTTTACCTTCTGGAGCAAAAAGCAGTGCCAGGACCCAAGATTTGGCTCATGTTTCACAACGGGACAGGACTGCCCCAGCAGAGAGACACTC
This sequence comes from Aphelocoma coerulescens, assembly GCF_041296385.1. Taxonomy (NCBI): domain Eukaryota; kingdom Metazoa; phylum Chordata; class Aves; order Passeriformes; family Corvidae; genus Aphelocoma; species Aphelocoma coerulescens. Next base: position 101,071,735 of record NC_091013.1, on the reverse strand, counting down.
CATTAAAAACAAGGGTATTTCAAAACCAATGTCAATTTAATTATAATTCCTGGGTTTAGGAGCTTGTCTTGCTCGTAGCTTGGAAGAGACTGTCAAAATTACTGCTACTGCCAACTGCAAGTGAACATGAGGGTGTTTGGTCACAAGTAAGGAAAAGAGTTAGGAGCCAGCTGACAAGAGTTTCAATGCTGAGGAGTCTTGGTTCATGTACCTCTTTAGACTGGAAACAAGGAGCCCATTTTTGTGCTGCTGCACTGGCCATCTGCAGTACTGACTCAAATGATCTTTCCAGGCAGATTTGTGTGCAAGAAGAGAGTAAACAGCAGTTTGCCTAAACACAGGCATAATTATTCCAGCCACTCCTCAAGGTTCATTTGAGTTTTTTTCTCCAGCAGTTATTTCTACCCACAGTCTCCACAACCGAGAGAAATGTTTGGTTTGCCCAGTTCCATTTGTAAAGAAAAAAATACAGAAAAAGCCACATAAGCAACCCTGAAAAGCAGCAAAAGACATCTGAGCAAACTTCTGAAAGGTAACTCCAGAGTCAATGATGAATTTGAATCTAATATGCATACTGAAAACATTTCTTTTACAAAGTACTTACAGTGACTTAGAGTACAACTTATGCCATAATTTAAAGAGTTCCACAGAAACAGCAATATAAGGTGATGCAAAGAGAGTTATACATAGTGGAGAAATCACAAGTCCAAAGTATGCAAATGCATGGTAATCATCAAACATTTGGTTTAAAAATGAAAAAGCAGAAATATTTTGGTCTTTAGTACTTCAGTTCCCAAACTGTTCGGAAAGCCCTTTATCAAAAAGATAATAATTTTTTGATACCATGTCAAGTATTAAGTGTTGTTAGGAGAGTAGAATATGATTTATTGCTGGAAAAATGAAACAAAATGGAACATATGCAGGGATGGAACGTGTTTTTCTGAGGGTTATTCTGTTTTGAAATAAAATAAGGAGGCCAAGATTTTAGGGTTTCTCTCATATAGTAAGAAGTCATGGCTACATTTAAATTCTTTTAATTTTGCCTGGAAATTCAAGTTTGGATGTATATCTCCATTTGACACATCCAAGAGGGAGGGAGAGGAGGAAGATCACTTAATAAACTTAGAACTAAGCCGAACACTTACTCAGCCCCTTTGTTCAGCGATCCAGAACCTCGGCTGCAAAACCTCTTGCACATGGGGTAAAACGCTCCGGATGCCTGCAAGGGCCACGCTCGCATTGGAACACCAGCAACCTTCGCGAAAGCGAGTGCTCATTTAAAAGTCCCGTCCGCACTTTTACCTCAGAAGTGCCCCCCGTGGATCGAGTCAAGGCAAACATGGAGTAGTTGTCCTTTCACCCGGCAATATCCGACATCCCCCCGCCCTGCCCCGCGGGGCCCGTCCTGCCTTCACCCCGGTCCTTCCCGCAGCCGGGGCTCTGGGGCGCCGGGCTGCCCTTACCTGTGCCGCGCCCTCCCTCGCAGTCTCTTCTCCGCCTTCCTTCCCCCTCCTCCGGGGGTCTCGCTGCCGGCCCGGCCAGCACCGGGGCCGGACCCTCCAGCTGCGGCCGCCGGGGGATGCGCCGCGGCCGCTCCAGATGTTTGCGGCGCGGCCGCCCAGATGTTCCCCTGGCGGCCCCGCGGGGGGCGGGCGTTCTCCACCCCGCCTGGCCGGGAAGGACCCAGAGCAGAGCCAGAGGAAAGGGGCTTGGGGAAAGCGAGGCTTCCGCGGGATCCGACGCTGCCCGCCCCCTCTCCTGCCCTGCTTTCCAGGAAAGGCGAACGAGAGCGCGCAGGGCTGGCGCGGGGCTGGCGGCTGGGGCAGCGGCTCCCAGTAGCCCAGGCAGGCGAGGAAAAGTAGAAAAAGTAGAGAAACTTTCAAACATACAAACCTCTCTTTGATGGCTGCATATAACAGAGGCCTTTTTTTATTTACACACACACACGGACAGCCGCGGTTTTCTCCACGAATATGAGCACCCGTGGCTGTCATTCCTGTAATTTAGCAGGAATGTATGGCACAGCCCTGAATCCAAAAGAAGAATGTCTAAAAATAAAATTTAAAGAACGAAACCACGGTTTTGTTTGCAGATGTCATCCTGTAGTAAGCAGTGTAAGTGACATTACAGGGTCATTGACAGTGTAACGAAGGGCATCTTATGCTGCACCACCTCTGTTACAACAGCCAGCAGAGAACACCAACGAAAGCCTCAAATATTTCATTGTGGAAAAATCCTCCTTTGAGGTATTTGCCAGGAAGTTGCAATAATTGGGTTTTGAAGCTCTGTTTAAACGACGCCAGAAGACTCCCTTGACCCTTTCCACTCCCGTCAGCATCAAGGTCTTGTGTTGCCAGAGTCCCCTGTGGCTGTAGGAATAACCAAGCCGAGGTGCAACTCTCCCTACCAGTTACTTGGACTGAACTCTGAGCCACCTCCCCAAATCCCCTAATTTAAGATTTCTGCTTTTCACAATCCAAAAGCTTTTTTGTTGAAATTTGTGGATGAAATTAACTCCACGTAAAGATTAAAAGTTTTTCACTCTCCCTCATCTTCTCAGGCAGCTCCATCCATGCCTGCTCTTTAGCGTAAAGTGACACTTTCACTCTCAGATAAACAGTACTCCAGCAAATACCTCTCAGCATCTGGCAAGCAGATGCCTTTGCAGGTTGGATGATGTAATGAGTAAAGAGAAAAGGGCAATAATATTTCCCAGAACGACCACCTCTCTCAGAAATCCAGCCTCTGTGAAAGCTGTTTCCCTTTCCAGGTCTGAGTGACTTCTTTTGCATTTTTTTCAGACAGAAGAATGCATCTCACATCACTACATTAATCCCTACCTAATGGATATCCTTCTCTTGCAGAAGAGTTTTCAGTTAGACTGAGCTAAATCAGCCAATAATACTGATAATTGTAATTACCTCATCTATTTACCACCGGTTTGATGCTTGTCTTGGCAGTGGAGCAAGAATCACTTCCTGGGATTCCTCATTTCCATCCACAATTACGATGACTTAAAGGTCATTCTAAATGATAACCAATGTTGCCAGTGTAAAAAACTCTGATTAGCTTCCCCGGAACCGTGCAGGGATTCTGCAGTTCTGCCGGTCAGTGTGCATCAAAGTAACCACAGAGAAGGGCGTGCACAGAATGTTCTACAAAACTGATGGAGACCATGGAAATAACAGAGCATCTTCTGCATTTTTTTACCTAAGGTCAACAAAAGGCCAACAGTGCTGCCACATTCAGTCAAGCTCAGACCTTCCTTCATTTTCATCTTACTCTTTTTGCCTTATTCCAAAGTTAGTTAGGAAATTAATTCACTACTCCTCTTGCAAACTTAGGATACATGCTTGACACACAGGCACGAAATCAAGCTCTTCCCTTGCTGGAGGAATAGAGCATCCAAACAGAACTTTTGTTTGGTTGCTGATATTGAGCATTAAACTGAAGCAAGGAACTAAAATACTAATTCATGGCAAAGCTTAAATGCTGTAAGATGAATTTGCAAGTAGTGCTTGAACCACTTTCCACAGGACTTAATGAAAAATCACATGGTCAAATGTCTGTGGCTCCAAGACTCACAGGCCTATTACATCACTTTTAATGTGGTGTCTAGTGTTTTTACTTCATCAGAGTTATCACAGATAACAGGCACTAACATCAACCATGAAGTCACACACCTATGCCTTGATCCAAATAATTCATGAGCACATTAAAGACAAATTAGAGCTCTGGATGTTTTAGGATTATTGTAACATCTGCATTTTGGTCCAGAAGGCAGGAGAGCACCTGGGAGCAGGCGAGCTGGTTTCAGCCTAGGCACCTGGGGGAACAGTATTTTACATGTCCATGACTTGTTTCTGGGTGAAAACTGAAGTAAAATGTTGATCTACTCCCCTGGACACTTGGAGTCCAAGGGTTGCTGTTTGTAGGTATCTTTGTAGCACCGCATCTAATTTATAGCTGAGGGAGTGAAGGCCCTCCCACTCTACGTGAAGAGCAGGTTCAGGACCATGTGATGAAGGGGAATAGCCACGAGTGTCTGGGACCTGATGAGATACATCTCAGGGTCCTGAGGCAACTAGCTGATGTTGCCAAGCCACTCTCCATAATATTTGAAAAGTCATGGTGGTCAGGCAAAATCCCCAGTGACTGGAAAAAACAGAAACATTGCTCCCATTTTTAAAAAGGGGAGAAAGGAAGATATGAGGAATTCTTTACTCAGAATTCTTGACTGTGAGGGTGCTGAGGCACTGGCACAGGTTGCCCAGAGAAGCTGTGGATGCCCCATCCCTGAAGGTGTTCAAGGCCAGGCTGGATGGGGCCCTGAGCAACCTGGTCTAGGGAAAGGTGTCCCTGCCCACGGCAAGGGAGTTGGAACTTGATGAATTTTAAGCTTCCTTCCAACCTAAACCATTTCATGATGTTATGAAATGTATCACAGAAGTGTGGCTGACACTGACAAAGTAATAGCTCTCTGGATAGAGTGCCCAGAAAGTTAAACAAATAATTCTGGCCTTGCAAAGTTCATGAAACAATTGAATAAAGAGCAAATACATGCATTGGCTATGACTTAAGGAAAAACAAACATAGACGTTCTGGTTTTAATACAACTTGTAACACCAAAATAAATAAAAAGTGAATTTGAATACAAAGACCCACCTTATGAAAATCCATTTTTTGGAGTGCTATTAGGGATATTTGCTCTTGGATGGATTTTGAAGGTACAAGTTTAAACCCATAAAATTTAAAAATGCTTCTAGGCCTAATCCTATCATCTGGGGGGGAGAATAAAGGTACTTACATTATACATGAAATTTTAAAATTTTTAAACGTTAATAATTATTAACTATGTTTATGTGTCTACTTTTTGGGTTTTTTTACGAGTAGTCTTTAAGACCTTTGTAAGAAACTTTCAAAAGGAATACTTTTCCCAAGTTTATATCCCATCCATGCAATTTGTCAAGCTGATTTCTAGTGTATAAAAATGTATCCCCCCTTATGAAAGTTTTTCATCTAGAAGAACATGCAAAAGCAATAATGGAGATTTTAAAAGTCAGCAGAGCTCAGCTTAATGCTATCTGCATGAACAGGGGAACTGCACTGACTGTAGGAGCATTTCCTGAAACAATCTATAATTCACAGGTAATTGGCTATGTTTCAAGTTGATCAGAGTCCTTTGAACTAGTTTGGCAATTTGGCACGGAGAATCCAGTGTAATAAAGCCAGAAATGCCAGGAGTAGTAACAGTAAGAATTTTCTCCCCAGATTTTCCTATCCCTCTATTATGATGATGAAGAACAGAGAAATCTGGGAAAAGCAGAAGCACCAGGAGAAAATAGTTTGAAGATCCCAAACATTTTTCTTCCCAGAGTTTCAGCTCCTGAAGCAAATATGTCTCCACACTGAGAGCTGTGCAGGTGAGGTCATCTGCAGTACTGTGCTGCTTTTGTGCACATGTTAAACCATGACACAAATGCATAAAAAAAGATTAAGCCCTGTCCCCACAGTGCTGAGCAAGAATTTTGCTTCTTCTTGTCTCATCAGGTATCAGCTGAATGAGAGCAAAGATTATTTAAAGCTGCAAATGTCAACACAGAGCTCTGAAACTCATCTCTGTAAATGTGGAAAGGCATTTCTCTTTACTATGCTCCAGCTTGTGATGCAAGTTTCATATTAGAAAGAGAGAGATTATTCACACTGAGGAAAATGACCTGCACTAACCTGGCATTTTTTGACGAAGGACAGTCAGCAACGGAATAGTCAAACAAGTTTACAAGGTGTGACTTCTAAATAGCAGCAGGCAGTGCAGAGCTCATCTGGTGTGCTCACTTGAGGTCAAATATCAAGCCAAGTCCTAGCTTTTCAGTAGTTCCAGAAACTGGGACATGGAAACCTAAGGCAGAGGACTGTGGGAAAACAGGGAATAATCTACTAGCAGAGGAAAGAAATGGCAGCTGAAAGAACTAGAAACTCTCCCTGCTTCTATCAAGTTCCTTAGTCACATCTAGGTGAGATATCTGCGTGTCTGGCTTATGGTTTCTTGTTTTTAGACAGCTGGTAGGAGACATTTATGTTATAGATTCATAGAAGCACAAAGCACTCAGAACAGCAAATGAACTCTGCTGCATCAGTTAGTTAAATCATAAAGTATTCTGAACAAATGCCAGAGCCAATGGAGTATTCAAAAAGAATTCATCAAATCATAATAAAAGGTTCCCAGTTCCTGGAAATAGTAGCTTCTCACCTTTAAGGCACACTGTGATGATAAATAGTCAGAGGCTGCGGGGAAGCCACCCCAGAAAACCTCATGAAGAAGCTGGCAGCTCCGAATTCAGCGCAGTGTCTGCGTTAGGTGGTGATAAACGGGGCTCCTAGTCACACACTTAGTCCAGGAAATGCAGAGACCAGCTTCATTCCCAGACACTGTCCTGTGTTTCCACTAAATGAAGCACTAGTCCTGTGGGAAAAATAGTATGCAGCCAAACAATTAAATCATGTCACATAATACACATTGTGTGGGGGAAGGGAGAAAGGGGCTGAACTATCCTTCCAAAGGCAGCCCGAGGTCTGGATTTGTCCAGCTTTTGGGAGTTTAACTTTGCAAACCTAATGGTGTTCTTTCTCTATTTTTTTAATGTTGCAATCTTATCTTCCTCATTGTTTTGTTAATTTTTGTTCTCTCAGTCTCTCTGGCTCACTTGCTGCGGTTCTGCACGTACCTCGGGTGAGTCAGGATAGTTAGCTGGGGGAAGACAGTAGGGTGAACAACCCTCTGGATAGAGACATGAGGCAGAAAGAACAGGATGGGGAAGCTGGCCAGTAAAGCAATGATATGAAAAACATCAGCTGTAGCCCAGCCTAAGGGAGAAAGAGGGAAAAACACTTTTTCAGGAGAAGAGGGAAAGTGAGAGCAGGAGCACAGCTGTGGACGGTGAGCGTGGAGCAGTGAGGAGGTTGGAAATCCAGTGTCACTACATAGGCATTGCCTCATGCAGCCCTTTTCCCTTGGCTCTTCTGCAGCACAGCAGGTAAATGTCCTTCTGCTTGCCATGTGTGGTTGTTGTACCAGTCTTCATCCCATGGGACACCAGGGCTATACAATCTCTGGAGCACAAATGCTCCCCCGGTACACACATTTATCACACACATGAAAGAGAAAGAGCAGTAATAAGGAAGGAGTCCATCCAAGTCACAAAGTTCTCTGTGACCAGGTGCAATACTCCCAGGAGACAAACACTTTCCCCATAGTCACTGTCCTCCCAACCAGCTCCTTACAGACATTGCCATGTGTCCCATCTCACTGGGAAATGGATCCTTTGGTCTCCCATCTATCACTTAGTGAAACTTTGGCCTCCCCAAACACCTGAATTTACAGAGCCCCTGTCAACTCAAAACACATCTTACAAACCAGGTCCCTCCCAAAGGCAGCTCTGGGCTCTCTCCACCACACTCCTCCCCAGGCATGCACTACTCAGACACCCCCATGGAAAAGTCCAGCCTGAGCTCCTGGCCCCTGATGTCACCAACCCTGCTCCCAAGCCAGGCACCAGGTCACAGCTGCAGAGGTGCTTCAGCATTAATTCACTTGGCTCTTCCTCCCCTTTGCTTTAATCCAGAAGTCCAGCCGGCACTGCCACTTCCACAGTGCAGACTCCCACTTGTTCCTGCCTTTTCACAAGGTTTCCCACAGAATGGGAATGTCCATCTGACCATGGGTTATATACTGACACAGACACCTTATCAGCATAGGCAGGCTTAAACATGAGTTTGAGCTCACAGGTCAATATTGGATACAAATGGGGTCACAGGCAATCAGCTAAGCAGCTCTGTAGGAAAAGGCTGTTGTAGGGAGGCTGGGGATTGATGGGAAGGAGGCTGTTTCTGAAAAGAAAGCTGAGGAAAAGCAGACAAACCCAGGGGCACCTTGAAAAGTAATAGTTTGTGGCCAGGCAGGGGGAGTGCTGGACAGAAACCCACAGTACAGCACAGTTCTCCTGGGACCTGCAGATATACAAGTGTCTAATTGTCAGCACATGTCTCTCTGTCTGTATATATGTATATATGTATATATGTATATATGTATATATGTATATATGTATATATGTATATATGTATATATGTATATATGTATATATGTGTATATGTATATATGTATATATGTATAGTGCATGTATTATATAAATATGCATAAAATGTTATTTTGTACCTTGGTGCATAGGCACAATGAAAATGAAATGACCAACTAATTTAGTAAACCAGTGATTAGTGTAAAAGGGAAAGAAGGTCAATTCTGATTCTGTGTCTTCTGCTGAAGTTCCCAGCCAAATCATCCTCTTTCAATTACTATTAGCTTTGTTTTGACTTTGCTGTGACTTACTTTGTTTTATGAATACAGTTGTTTTACCTGCTTCTTGTTTCTGAGCAAATATCCGCATTTACTTGACAGGACATATGAACTGATCCTGCCAATGTGTCCATCTGTGCTTCACTTCACAACCATGAATAATCCCCCTGCAATTAGCATACTTGTATGTGCTTGAAGAATGAAGTTCAATATGGCTTTATGTGCCCAGATTTCCTCTTCAGTAACAGTGAGAGGCCAAGGACTGTGACTCAACATTGCCTGTGCAAAGAAGCTGAGTGATTTAAGACTCCTGCTGCTCCCCAGGTGTTTATTTCTCTCCCACTGCCAGCTGTACCCTCACAGCAAAGCTGCCCAACAGGAGAGGCATCCCTGCCCTTTGCCATTGGGGTTCTCAGCTCAGCAAAGCAGCACAAACCTCCCCACACCCTGGACTCTGAACTGGACTAGCCAAAATTGGGGTGGACATGTCACTCTTCTCACTTAACTGTTGTAGAAAGGTTGCATCTGATGAACAGAGATATTTTGAAATGTATTTTAAAATATGGGTTATTTTCAGCTAAGTTGCATGTGAAAAGTACTTGTGCTGCTTATAAGAATAAAAATGCTATTGCTTTTTCTCACTGAGAAACTTCTGTCAGAATAAACCTGGGGCAAGAAATGTGTTGTCTTTCCTATAGTAAGGACTAGGAGAGAGTTTCCCAAAATATTTTGTATGTTTAACATTTAAAATATGGAAAGCAGGACCGAACATTGGGACCAGCAAATCTCTTAGTGATGATGTAGTGATTGTAGGCAAATACCTGAGGAAGGTTTCAGAGAGGTGTGGGCAGGCAAACCACCTTGGTTTCTGGGTGCAGAGTGGAAGCTGATGAGCCCCAGGGTTGTCACAGAGGTGAAGAGAAGCTTGGCTGGCTGGAGGAGCAGCTCCCTGGGCAGTAGCTGATGAGCTGTCTGTGATGTTGGCCACCTGCCGACCCCAAGGAAAGCAGCAGCCATGGGGACCTCCATCCCTCTGCACCTTTGGAGCTCATCCCTTCCCTCCAGCCTGGGCATTCAGTGTGCATGGGGCTGGGGCATCCAGGGCTGCACCAGCAGCTCCCCAGCCAGCTAAAAGAAGGGGAGTGTGGGCTGTGCCCTGGAAATGGAGGGCAGAGGAATAGCACAGCTTGGGAAACACTGGCAGCAAGGAGCTGCCAACGAGTGATTCAGCAAAATGGGATCTCCAGAGCTGGATCAGGGTTTTCTGCAGACCACAGGGTAAGTACTGCAGTCCCTAACTAATACCAGACTAAATTCTGCCATGGGTTTCATTGTATTTTGATTTCCTTTATATTAAAAAAAGTCATATATTAACAACATAGAGCAAAATTTGACCACGTGGACCTGTGCTCTTGATGATGGTTGTCTCCTGCTGGCACTGTAACTATTTTAGACTCAAACTTGTGCTTGCACTGGACTATAGTTCATGTTCTCACTCAGTATGGACAGACTCCCTCTACTGGAAAATGGCTATAAACGTTATCTAGTTGATTAATGATCGTAAGTGAAAGAAATTGCAAACAATATATTTGGTAGAAAATGTGCAATTTTGATTTACGCTGTCCAAGGAACTGTAAAAATATTTTACTTCTTCCCTAATCACTGGGAAGGAGCTAGGAGTTTTTAGCTTCAAAGTTCATCTCTGAACTTCATAAAAATCCACACCACTTACACTAAACTTATAATGCATTAATCCACTGAGTAAAGTTCTAATTTCTCTTTTCTTCTGTATCTAGAATCAAGCCTTGAATAGTACCCCTCTGTAATGCTAAAGGACCCTCTCTTCTTGACTTCTTCATCAAAGGGGACAAGAACCTGCCACTGACTTTACAGAAGCACCAGGACATGACATGTGGGACAGGTTGGTTTCTTTAGCAGCAACTTTTGAAAACACTGTTAAAAGCAAGTGGAAAAGAGCACTTGCAAACAGGATTTTAATGCAAGAATTCCTGTTATTTCTTAGGAGTTTTAAGAGGTGGAGCTGATATATTCCCTTCAGAAATTATGATCCCTGGTCCAAGTTATTTGCTGGATCATTGATCTTAAGGAAACAAAGGTTACTATTGTTAGATGAAGTCCTCTTATCATCAGAATAACTTCAGCAGGATCCAGGTCAGACACAGCTTTATTTTTTTTCTAGAAGAATGTGGTATCCAATGCTTTCTATTTTTGCTTATTTGATACCAGGCCAAAGAGTCTTGAGATAAGATTTGTGTTTTAAAGTACAACCATAGCACAGTATTTATGCCTGTTTCTCTCACTCCACTCCACCTCACCAATGTGTCCCAGATGCCACATACAGAAAGAACCTCAAAAGGGAGGAGTACTTGGTGCTTAGTGCCTTTCCTGAGGTTATCAATATAGGCAACAACTATACCATATAATTTATCTCTATCATCATAGAGTCACGGAATGGTTTGAGTTGGAAGGGACCTTAGAAGATTGTCTGGTTCCAAGCACTCTGCCATGCACAATAAACCTGGGCCTCATCCAGCCCGGCCTTGAACATTTCCAGGGGTGAGGAGTCCACAACCTCCATGCCCTTGTGAAAAGTTCCTATCCAGATTTCTTGTAGGTCCCCTTTATGTACTGGCAGGGGATCTATGGTCTCTCCAGAGCCTTCTCTTCTCCAGGCTGAACAGTCCCAAAACTCTCAGCCTGTCACCACAGGGGAGGTGCTCCAGACCTGTGATCAGTTTAGTGGCTCACCTCTGGACTAATTTCAACAGGTCAACATCTTTCTCATGTTGGGGACTCCAAAGCTGGACACAGTACATCAACTAGCTGGGAATTAATAGAACTGATTGCTCCCTCTCTGCCATGCCAGCTCTGAACTGCAGCCATTGAAACACCCAGCTGCTTGCAGCTCCTTTAGAGCACTGTGTTCCCCTTTTCCACTGATACAGCTATTTAAGGAATGGCACGCTTTGTCTGCAGCAGCTTCAGTGTGGCCCACCATTTTCACCTTCGGTCTTTCCATCAGTACAAAACTTTGAAGACAATACTGAGGGGTCCCCCACCTTCTAAGAAGCTTCTGTAATATGGGATTACTGTGGCAGCTTCAACACACACACCTCTCAGTCACCAGCATTTAGGGTTTAGTCCAGACCTGTCCTTCCTCTACTCTCTATATTGCAAGTAACAGAAAATAAGGCCCTGGAGTTTGCCTTGATCTCTCGTTGTGAAAGCTGTGCATGTAGTGAAGTTCTGTGCTCCTGTCAGTCCCCAAGTCACCATGAGAAATTGCATGTGGATCCAAATCTTCTTGCTTCAACTGAAAATAAATTTTTATCAGTGTTAAGCATTCTCAGCTCAGAATTGCTTTGGATTAGGTAATCACATTGCAGTGCGTGCCATGAGTGAATGATGGATGTTATGGTTGATGTCCATTGACCAGTTGAGACCTGAATTATCCTAATGTGAGAATCCTTTTGTTCCATGCAAAAGGCATCAAAGGAATGGAAGATCTCAGAAGCAGCCTCATCTGCAGCTGTGGGTATGTAGAACTTGGCACAATGGAGAAGGAATTCATGAATATATATTTTGCATCCCAAATCCTGGGCTAAACTGTGATTGCCACTCCTGCACAGGTGAGAGCAGCCCAAAGTTACTTCGTTCTCCCTGAGGACCTTTTATTGCTGCTGGGACCACTAGAGCAAAGAAATGCCCCAATCATTCCTCTCTGCCAGGCATAAACTTGCCAGGCTAATCTAAAATCACTGTAGCTGCTTTCTGACAGACAAATTTCTCTGTATAGGAGTCCTCAGGGAGTAGACCCACTATATTTAAAATGCTTATGAGAAACATTTAAGATGTATTTTGTGTATACAGGAAGAGCAGTATATCAAATGAGAACCATTGCATAACGGTACAGGAAGGGTTGCTTTTCAAAGGACCAAATCTTAGCATTCACCTCATATCATGGGATATGGCTACAGGCAACCATGTCCATGAATCCTTCTGCTTGAGCTTTAGAGCAAAAAAAAGAGTTCTTTTTTGGTACTTCATTATCGGAAACAGGACAAATTCTCCAGTCTGAGGACTCTCTTTAGGGTCCTTGATGGCTTTTTGATGAAAACTGTCACAAGTTGGTTGGTCTTCTCAATACACCAAAACTCTGTCAGTTTGGAAATTGTATGAACTGAAGCATTTTAACAAACACATAAGAAGGACAAGAATGCATCCAGTATGACAGAATATTGATGCTCCTTGTATCACTTATTTCTCTCATTTTCTGTCTGACCTCAGGGACAAGACACAGCTGAGAGGAATTATCTTTTTCCAAAGAACTGTAGATCCTGAGCTGGGATTCAGAGGAATCCTTTTACAGGAGGAATAGCATCTGCCAAGCCAATCTAAACAGTGAAAATGAAAATCAACATGCTACAAGCAATGTTTTCTATGATGACTGGGTTTATTTTCACATTTGTTCTCGCACAGTTACCTAAAGCTCTGGCACAACAACTGCAGGCAGAGCATTCTTTATGAAGTTTGTTGTATTTCAGTGTTCAATTCTCTCATTGAATGACTTAGATTTTGGCTGTAATATCTCTCTGGAAATATTTCAAGACCTGTTTGTTTACAACAGTTTTGGCAGGAGGCTGTGGTAAGCTCAAAGTCCCGTGATTATGATTCATTGCTGTGTGAATAATTTCAGTTATCAATCTTGATTATATTTCTATGTGGTTTTACACTATTCACATGTACACTGAAGGCATTCAGAGCCAGGGCTGTGCTTACCCAAATACCATTTTTTGTGCTAAAGAACAAAAATCTGCCAATGAATATTTTAATATTTTTGTATTTATTATTTTGTTTCTTTTTTTTATGGGTATTATATTCTTCTTCAGTTATACATCGTGGTTGCTTTATTTTTATTTTATTCATGCATTTAAGTATTTCCCTTTTTTTTTCCAACAAAGGATTGTTGTATGTACATAAATACAGCTGTTACATCATTTTACCTGTGTGGGTTATGACATTCCATATACCAGTACATGGTAAGTTAACCAGCACTCAAAATTTAATTCATCCTCCAAACCACGCTGCAATTAAACAATACTTGAGAAGCAAGCATAAATATTTTGCTTTGGGAATGCCCACCTGACAGATGAGGTAACCACAACTGATGTTCTCTTAGCCCTCTCAGAAAACACTGGGGTAAAACTCACTCTTGAAAGGTTTGTATGTATCCACATCTTCCTTCCCACAGGAGCACTTTCTAGCTAGCCTGAAGTGCTGGAAGAACACACAGGGATTCTTGAGCATTTTACCAGACCATGGTCTTCCACTTGTAGGACACAGCAAGTTCAATATTTCCTTCATGGGTCCCCGAATCACACCAGTTTTCCTGCTTGTTCCCCTTTCTGTTTCATGTTTTCAATATTTCTTCTTAATGAGCATTTTGGTTATTTTTGTCCCTTTGTCTTCACTTCCCACTGAAGCCTGACCTCCGTCATGTCCAAGGTTTGGACTCTGATGCAACTTGCAGCCACCCCACTCTTGGAAAGGGCAGAAAATGCAAACAGTGTTTGCCCAGGAATGGGTGCTTGTGCAGAAACTGCCCGCAGCCAGCCCTGTTGCTCTGGGAATTCAGGATGGAATCAAGGCAGTGACCATTTTTTATGTCAGTTGAGACTGAAGTAGGGACCTACTGTGAGAATGAAAACCCTCTGGAGTCTTTCTGACTACTTGTATATTCCACTTCCTGTGGAAACAGAAATATCAGACATGCCATTGCAATCAGATTCCTGTTTGGATGTTACCTTCCTTCCCAAATTTGTTATTAAATACTTGTTAATTTCTGTGGAGAATTATTTCATGCTATCATGCAAGTTTCAGTCCTTCTAAGTAATACTATTGCCTCAGACTGGATGGGACTGAGCTGGAAAGGGCTGTTGGTCTAATCAGCCAGAATACAAAGCAAGAGAGAACACTTTTGAATAAAAAAAGGCCATTATGTGAAAGCTTCTGTTTCCAGAGTCACACCATGGGGCTGATGTGCCAGTTCAAAAGCACATAAACACTTACAGACTCTCCCATCAGAGAGATGGGATTTGGTGGAACATGGGGAAGCTGTTTGCAGGCAGAGCTGCCCGGCTGCCTCAGTGGACAGTGAGGCTTCTCTGTGCTTTTAGGGAGATGGTAACCAGCAAGTCAGAGGCAGCCCCACATGGCTCTGCTATTTTAGCTCTGTTTGGTGTTATCTTTCCATCAGGTGTAGTGTACAACCAGCACATTGGTCTGATGAACACAAGCAAATTCTGCTGGGGCCAGCTGAGTTAACCTGTCTGTAAAACAGGAGGGGGCAGCTGATGGCCTGAAATGCAGGCAAAGCTGATGCAGACACGGCATTCAGCTCTCCCAAGATGTGAGGACAGGCTGCTACCTGAAAGGATGTATGTGAGAGGTTTCATGTGAGGAACTCAGACACTGCTGGCCATGTTCTTTTCTATCCAGATCTTTTGTAATGCAGCCTTCAGATTAAGGTTGTAAAGGGAAAGTCATCTGTATGTAAGTTTTGGCTGACAGAAGAACTTTGTAAAAATTCAATCTGGATTGGGAAGGACAGGAACTATGCATAGGAACATTTTTCCATTATTAGATTTATTAGTTTATAATATATGTTACCAGATAAGAAGCAATTTACAAGCATCAGTAAGGGTTCAATTGCTTTCTCATATATCCCCCAAAGCCCTAAACAAAAAAATCAAACAACACAATCCCTTAATGGAGTAAGTGTTACAAAATTTTAAGGATGCCCTAAGTTTTTAAAGGGCTGAATATTCAAAAGTAAGGCTCTAAGGTAAATTAGTAAGATCTTTGTTAATTACAGAAAAATCACAGGAAGAATATCCATCAGACCATGACTTTTGCTCATGATTTCATTCGTCCTCACTCTTCTCTAACTGTATTATCCAAACCAGGCTTTCTCCATAGTAGGCCTGGGGAGTTTATTCCCAAAGAGAGCAGGGTTGTATCTGCAGAGAACACTGGCACGTTGAAGAAAGGTGGGCATAGTGGGATTGTGGCAGTGTGTATCTGTTTGTGAGCATGTGGAGATGAGATTTACACCTGTGTTCAGGAGATCCTCAGCCAGAGGAAGAGAGTTTTCCTAAGTCCTGCTTATCATAGACAGCCAGTTTGGCCCAAGTTCTGGAAAAGGAAAAAGGGCTGCAATGCCTCAGCAATCTCTTGAGGAGATTATATGGAAATATGAGAGACAGAACATCTCTGACTTTACTAGAGAATTTTCAGCAAGGCTCAAATTTTGATGAAGGAAAAGTAGAGACGTAGTAAAAGAGGTTGATAGCTACAAGGCAGGGCTATAAACTAGTAAATGGAGAGGGGAAGGCCACAAAAGAAACAAGGTGATGAGGGTAAAGCTGGGAGAAAAAACTAGTTGTCTGCCTGGGGAAATGGGACTGAGAACATGGGAGAGGGCTGGGAGATGCCACAGAAACCAGAATCATACTGCATAGGGATAGGAAAAGCAGAGAAGTGAGACATCGGGGAGGTATAGGAAAAACCACGGGCTTCTCTTCTCTTACTTACATAAATTGGGAGCTGAAAGATTGTCAAACCAAAAAGATATCTGTTTTCAAGACAAATCTCAGTGAATGTCAGGGGCAGGAAGCAGTGTATGCTGCTTATGTATACTTTTTTTTACCCAAACCTACCAAAAAGCCTGTTTTCCATTAAAAAAGGAACATAAGGCTTTGCATGGCTCTGTAATACATAGATGGTGGTCTCCTCTACAATGAACACATCCACGACTGTCCTGCTGCAATGCTAAATTTGCCTGAGACCCTCTTATAGTGGTTAATTTCTAACTTGGATCTTGCTACTGATACACTCCTATGTCAAAGGTCACATTTCTAATGACAAAAGTAAAGAAAGGAAGGTAGTAACATGGTGCCAGTGATGCAGTTGAACTTTACTTTTAATTTACAACTTAGGTGTTATTCTAGCTAATGGGCCTCTTCTAGTCAGAACAAGAATGCTCCCTCTGCTCTTCAGGGGGAGTGTTAAGATTGATGATCTCAATGCATTCTAGCTGCCTGTGCATACATAACCTTTCTGAGTGCTTGCTTGGGATGGAAACTGTTCGCTGTGTTTTGCAGGTACTTCTGAATCTTCAGCTTCTTCCCGCTCTCTCCTTGGCTCTGATTTCTCTCCCATTTTCTTATGAGACTTGCTTTTTCTCAAATGCAACTTTTCTCTTTCTCGTCTCTCCTTTACACCTTCAGGTTGCTAAAAGGCAGGGAAAAAATAGCAGGGAATTAAAAGTGACTCCTACAAGAACAAAAAAAAAGCTCATTATTTTATTTCACTATGAAACAAAATATTCCAGTAACCTGCCTCACCAAGACTGGCTTTACCATGATGGGCTGAAATTTAAGGCCCAAGGCAGTCACTCTAAAGCTCAGCAAGAAGCAACACACATGCTTTGATTTTATTCTGTATATGATAGGAGGGTCACCTGCCCAGTGGACTTGAAGAGGAGAGCAGACAGGAGGGAGAGAGGAAGGGGGTCTGAGATTTCAGCCCAGACTCTGTTTCTGTCCTTTCACTTGGTCCATCTTTATGTGCCTGAAAGCTGCTCAGTGCTAGCTGCAAAGACCTCACTGAAAACAAGGTCATGAAGGGTTCTCAAAGACACATCTATCAGACAGATATCTATGCAGGGAAGGAGATGAATTACCTTTCCCACACTGTTCACCTGTCTGATCATGGTGGTTTGAAATGCACCCATAGAGCTCAGAATGCAAAAAAATGCTCCATTTGGAGACACAGGTTTAAGCCCAAATTTCCTTTCAGATCTCTGACCAATTGCTCAGTTCTTTGAGATTCTCAAGTCTTTCACATCTCCCAGACTGCAATGGTGACTGAGGGAACGACAACTTGGTCTGCTTGAAAAACAGACTAAAATACACACCCCACTGCTGATTACAGAGCTGCATTGGAATCCAAGCTTCTAACTGGAACTGAAGCCATATTTAATACATTATGCTCACTATACCTAATCATACAACTATACACTCACAGACTTTCTAAACACAGGCATTTTTGAGAAATTATAAATGAGGAACCAGACAACCACTGGTGAATGTTGGCACATAAGGCAATGTAAATTTCCAAATGAAATCAACTGAAGAGCTCCTAAAGAGGAAAAAGAAGATTAGGAAATGCATTTGAAATTTTGACAATGGTGTAACAGTGCTGTCATCACCATAATTCTGCATATTCTTAGAGGACTGGTCATGCAAGGACTATAATTATGGGACTGATCATGTAATTATGCTGCTTATTGAAAAGAGACCCTTTTTTCCCTTTTGCTGTGCAGAAGGTGTTCAAAGAGAGCTTAAAATTACTTTTCCATACAAACTGTCAGTGTCAAGAAACTGAAAAAAAAAAAAAGATTTTTCCTTCTGTGGCTATTTGATGCTAATGTCAGGTGTTATTTAAGCACAACTTTTTGAATGGAGTGACAATTTGATAGTGTTCTTCTGATACTTAAAAGTGAGTTAGGATTTATTACCCTTTCTTCCATTGTGTGATACAGCAGATATTATGTATCACAATAATAAAAATATATTAAAGTGTCATAGACAAAAGATTGTTATTGGCTACTTCATCAATACACACCAGACAAAACAAATGCTCATGGCTCAGGGCAGAATGATGGGGACAAGGAAGAAATGGGGGGAGAATCCCCTGCTGCCTGCATGCTCTTTCAGTGAAATTATGTTCAGCCACTTACAGCAGTAGCTGCTGCTGCGGCCGTGTGGTGACACTGCAGAAAGCAGATGGATGGAGTCCTGAGGGGCAAGAGAGAAGCCTCTCAAACACTGCAGTGTCTGGCAGTATTACAGATAACACCATATAGGTTAAGTCAGGTCAGCAGCAGTGAAAAACTAAGCTGGGTCTTGCAGCAAAAGTGAAGCAAATCTGGGTTTATATTGTCATGTTCTGTTGTCACAGCCAGAGAAATCTCTGAAAACATTGCCATATGAGCCAGTGTGGTGTCTCATTTTGAGGATAAACATTCCTGAATAAGCCTAGACAGTAACACCACAACAAAAATCCTCACACTAATGATACAACTTTAACCTTGTTTGTGTTACTGTAGTAATTTGAGACCACATAATATGAGAAATTCCAACTGGAGTTTGTCTGCACTTCCCCCAGCAATGTCACAGCAATTACACAAAGGATAAAGCTGACTTGGTTGCTTGGACTTTTTTTTCTGTAGTGATCTTAAGTTGGTTGTTACCTACCAAAGAAACTGAGCGTTTGCTTTTGAGATGCAATTGCTTTTCAAAGGACTCTGCAAATTCCTGAATGGAGTTTGATCTTGTCTCTGGGCATGAGCTGTCTGCTGAAGGTGTTCTGCTTGCCTTCCTGTGGCAGTGGCATTTGACATCTTGGTCTTGAAATTCCTTGGAGCCCCTGAGGTGGCCTGAAGATGAGCCTTTGGCAGAAGCATGAAGTTGTGTTGTATGGAGGGAGGAAAGCTTGGCCTGAAAAACAAAAGGTCTTTGTTGAGTAATGAATATTAAAGCAGAGCACACAAGGCAAAATTTTTTTTCTGCCACAGAGACTCTCCAAACAGTGGTGCAAAGTGAAGGACCTTGCCCAGAATTCTGTATCTTTCTTTTTATGTGCAGGAGAATCATACTGCCAAGAACCTGCTTTCTAAAGGCAGCAGAGGCAGAATTTCCTATTACTGCTGGGTTTGAGGATCTAAGTTTTGGCAAACAAATGAACATTTCAAATGTAAAGTGTGCTGGGTCCTCTTAGTGTTCACTGACACTAAAAGGAACTGGGATTCTTCATAACCTCAAAAACTCAGGCCTTGCACCCAGCTGCAGTTTCTAGGCAGGACTCTCAAAAAGCATTACCCAGCCTTTTGTGGCCAGATGAGCCAGATAAGAGGTTTGATCCCCGGGTCAAATTTTCAGCATGGCCTACAGGCAGCCTGGATGCTTCATTGTCCATCTTTGAATGTTCAGCTGACTTCTTGGACACATTTGTCCCAAACTAATGAAGGAGCACTTTCAGGGCACTGAGGGACACATCCCAACCAAAGAAGTGGTAGGAAACAGACTTCCACAATTAGATTTGCAGGACTGAAGTAAGGAGGGAGTAGATAGATGTTTAGTTTCTGTGTGATTCAGTTTTCCCAGGCCTGGCATGCAGATAAAAGCAATTGATCTGCATCAGCTGTGTTTAATTGAATGTCTGCAAAGGAGATACAGAACTGCTGTGTCCTGCAGAGTCATGAGTTGGTGGTTTTACTAATGGACAGACCTGTAGAAGAGATGGGTGAGAAGGACACCACACAGGGCTGGGGATACCCCAAACCCTGCTAGCTGTTGATGCTTTTTCAGGATGAGTAGCTGAACACTGATAAGATGCAGATGGTGAAAATTGTGAGAGATTGGGAGGTACTGAAAATTACAGCCCTGCATGTGTCAGATTAAAGCATTCTAGGCACTGAGCTGCTGCATACATTTTTGAATGCTTGTATGTTTTGGACATTATGAGGAATTTCTTCACAGAAAGGATGGTTAGGCATTGGAATGGGCTGCCCAGAGAGGTGGTGGAGTCACTGTCCCTGGAGGTGTGTATAGAAAGACTGGACATGGCACTCAGTGCACTGGCATGGTGGTGGTTTGGTCAAAGGTTGGACTCAATGATCTCAGGGGTCTTTTCCAACCCAGTTGATTCTGTGTTTTGTATAAGCCCGGTGCTAAGTCTTCAGCTACCAAGTAACTATGAGAAGTTCTGCTGGCTTTAAGGGAACTGTGATTGTTTAACAAATGAAGCCTTATCCTACAGGTTCTGCAGGGCTTTCTAAGAAAATCCAGTAGAAAACCTTACACTCAGAGTAGGGTTTGTGGTGTGTGTCTTGGTTGTTTTGTTATTTTAACAAACGGGAAAACTAAACCAACTTGGTATAGCGTTCACATGAATCTACAAACCTTGGACTGCAAGGGACCTGAAGCAGGTCCTGCACACAATTTCATGCACTCTGGTCCAGATGCTTCTATAAATGTATTGGCACAACAGGAGCCTATGCAGCCTTTCTCTGAATAGCAGGGCTGTGCATTCATATGGCTTTGGCTACATCACTTTAGACAGGCTTGATGAGAGATGCTAAATATAATAAACCTCACACCCAACAGAAGTACCTAATAAGGAGAGGTTACAAAAAATATGGTACCGGTTCCATTTTTTTTTTCCAGGCATAAGCTTACTATGTCCAGTATTATGGACTGCCTCTGAGAGTAGTGTTAATGATTTCTGCCATGTCGTTTTTACTTTGGTTTCAAACCAGTCAATACAGCTGTAAGTTCTGTAAGGTCATATTGTATTGTTACTTTAGAAAGCATCAAAGCAATCACATTGTGCTCAAGGGATGGGAGCACACATGCCATGCCAGGCTCAACAAGCTAAATGTCTTCTCTGTCATTTTAATGGCATCAACATATATTCTTTCCTGGAAATAAAAATTGTCTCATGGTAAAAATCACTGGTATCTGTTCCTAGAGGGTTTGGGGAAAAAAAACAAACTACAAACACAGGAGGACAGCTGAAATGGGGGATTGTATTCTATCCTGTTTTGCAATGTCTGTAAATGTTTTCTTTTACTAAGACATTGCTTTTTAATTTCCCTTCACAGATAGAATTACAGTGAAGCCCTCAACAAAAAGACTGCAGTTTACCTACCAATATGGTAGCAATGTTCCAGAAAAGGGACAGCCTTTCCTCTGAAATGCCCATCTGTCTCAATGGGCTAAGGGTAAAGCTACACAGACAGGTCTATGCAATCATATTACTGTGACTGTGCCTTCTCTCACAGTGCTTTGCATGATACATTAAATTCTCCACCATCAAAATGGGGATTTTTTGCCAGTGCTGGGAAAGCCAGAAGCACCAAGGGATCTCAGGGATTGCTTCTCTTTCCCATTAGTACTTCTTTTTTTCTGTGTTGGGTAAAGGCCCCTCATGCTCAGTGTGTCTATTTACAAAACAGCTAATCTTCTGCTAATTGCCCATCTCAAACACACAAAAGGTACACAAACAAAAATAATTCACACAACAAAACTTGTTGTCAGTATAATTTGCCTTATCTCTTTCTCAGTTTCTGTTGTAGACAAGTTAATTGCTTACATCTTTTGGGCTTGATCTGAGAGCTTGCACAGCTGTCAGTAAGAAAATTAATCTTCAGTGTGTCAGCACAAGTGATCATTGTTTGCTGGAGTTTACACAATGTCCCGAGTATTTTAGGGATATTTTGGAACATCTGACATTCAGATGCTCTCCCATGGCTTCATTTCCTTCAGAGAAGCTTATAGACAAATACATATTTCTTAAAAATGTTTTGGTCTGGGCTCCAATTGGTCAATAGTAACAATATTGTGGTAGATCACTCTAAGTTTAGTTTAAATTAAATGTCAGTAACTTCAACAGCAGTCAGTTGTTCTGCTCCCACTCTCAGCTGCTCTTAGCAATTTTCTCCTGTGAGCAACGATGTCTATTTGAAGGTGGATACATGTATGGGGTTGTAAAACTCTTATCAGTTCTCCTTTGCCTCCAATCTTTTCCTTACATCAAAATGTCTGGGAAGTAAGAACTGTTCTGAACCAAAATGATGTAGGATAACTAGAATGTGTCAAGGAAAGTAATAGCTGGAGGCTTCAAAAAGAGTATCACAGTTAATTTGTCTAAAGTTTGCCAGAGGAACAAGTTAAATAAAGGAGAAGGAAACAGATTACTTAATTGTCCCCAGTTTTCACATTCAGTGTTGGCCCACAGCAACATACACAGCTCTGAGCTTTCCAGGAGAGTGGAGCTACATGTTGTTTCAGCCTGAGTGTGGAGTTACATATTTTAACCTGATTTGCCAGTGACCCAGTGAAGGATGAATATAATTTCGTGTTCCCCTCGGCAGAATGTGAATTACAATAGCAAAAGCATTTTGCAAAGCTCATCTCAGTACTATGTGTGAGGTACACCAAGATATTGGGGAAAAAATAATGAAAACTGTTGCTAGTTTGGAAGTTATTCTACAAAGCTTTATCCGAATTTGGGATGGGGGCTGTACCACAGTAGGAGTTTATTTTTGTCTCTGAGGTGGGAGCAGTGGCTTGAATGTCATACTGCAGGACAGGAAAAACTACAAAGACCAATACACCAGTTTGGAGCTGAAAGTGATTTTGCAGCAGAACCACCTTTTGTGCTGCCCTGAGAGCACTTAGCTGTGTAGCACCAAAAGGCTTGTGGGGCAGAAGCAGTTCACATGGGCAGGACTGCTCTGCTGCTGATGCCCTGAATACCAGCCTTGGATGTGAGACCAAGTGAGCTGGCAGTGCTCTTTTGGCCGTTCCACTGCACCTGCACAAGGAGCTTTTGCCAACAGCTGTGTCAGAACCTGATTTTCATGTAAACAGTGGAGTTATCTCAATTTTCAGTGTTGAGACAGAAGAAAGGGTACACTGTGATCTGCTGTGGAGGTACTAACGTTCAGAAGAGATGCAGTCTAATCTCAGTTATTATACCTCCTGATAATTAGCACTGTTCTGATAAAATGAAGACAATGTTTAAATAACAGTACCAGTGTTTTGGATCTTACAAAAGTTATAATTTGTAATAATTAATCTTACAGTAGTTATAATTTGTAGTAACTATAAAAAACCACACATCCAGGTGCAATAGCAAGCTACTGCTCTCAAAAAGGAGATGCTCTTTCTGGAGGTATTTCTAAGGCATCAGTAGTGCCCACTTGTTTAACTTCTGGCTTTGGTTAAAGACAACATGTACTAATGCTCTTTATTACCAACTACTCAGCTTCCAAATCAAGAGTTCATTTCAAAATGTATCTCCAAACCCTAAAATTCCCAAAAAAATCTTCCCGTCTCATTCCTTCAGCCAACTTCAGGCACTGAGAAAAAAAGCAGTCAAAATTTACATCTTCTATATGAAACTAGTGGAGCAAGACAAATTTGTGTGAAGCATTAATGTAAAGGCCAGACATAATTAAGTGCACACAATATCTTTAGCTCATTAAACAGTAACATCAAAAAATCACAGTCTTTCTGTCAGCCAACAATCTAAATTCCAGGTATGGATTCAGGAACACAAGTATAGCAAAGTATTTGAATAGCTATTAGCTAAATATTTAAATAGCTTTTGAACAAACTGAATATAAGGACATACTTCAAATGAAATGTCTGCACACATGAATACAGACACAAATATACAAGAAGATGTGCTCAGCATGTTGCTGAATGGAAAGTGATTTAAAGTACATTCTTACACTCCAGTTTCTATTGAGGCCTAAAGAAATCACATCTGCAAGGATCTCTGAGTGAAAAAAGTAAAATACAGTAAAGATAACTAACCTCCTCTCCCCCACCCCCCATCAATAAACATTATATATTCAGCATTCTGATGGAATACAGCAGCAAAGCTCTAGCTCAGAGTCTGTCTTGCAATCTGTGGCCGAGATGAAATATAACAGTAAATAACAAGCATGGCTGATCAGACCAGAAGTTATGAATGAAGGTTACCTCTCCAGCCTGTCCAAGAATTCAAAGAGGGAGGAAGTGGTTTTGGACTCTTTCGTTTTTCTTAGCCAATTTTTTTGGAAACAAAAAATGCCACAGCTTAGAACATGACAGCTGCAGTGGAGAAGAGCTTGCAAGGTGCAAACATAGAATGGCATAAAAAAATGTTTGGAAAAGATTAGCTGTTTCTCCCCAATGTACTAGCATTTGCTTTGTTGCAGCCATAATGATCTCAGGATATAAGTAAATAATGGTTTTTAAGGAAAAATAGCATGTCTGTTAAGACAACTGATTGTTTTTCCAACTGTCATTGGAAAAAAAAGGAGACAGATTTGGACTACCTAAATGTTCTTTTAAAAGTTGAAATAAAAGCAACAATCTTTGAATAAAGAGAGACTGTGAACAGCTGTTTTCAGTTTAACGTAATTTTGATAATCACTTAGTTGAGAGCTGCCTTCTGCACATGAACCTGCCCCTTTCCCAACTGTTTTGTTAGTTTAAGAATAAAGAATGTACTTCTACCTTAAAATCTTACTTCACAGTTTAGTAAGCTTTGTTTTGTATCATTGTTTTCAGAGTCAGATATTTTAAACCAGGAGGGACTGCATCCTCTAGCTTAAAACAGAAGTTACCCCTGAAAACAGGTAAGTCCCATGGGGTAAAGGGTAAAATTTTCTGAAAACAGTATACCTGCAGAATTAGGACCAAATCCTTTTAATACATATGGAGTTATACAGTTTTTCACATAAGAACAGACTCATTACAGACAATCTTGAAGTACACAGGTGCAAAATGTTTTGATCTCTGCCAGGTTGTGCTGAGCAGCCAGAACAACATTGTCATACATAGTTAGGCAGCTATCACACACTTCTCCTTACATTTCTGGTCCTGTCATCACTTACCTTGGAGTTTACCAGTCTTCCTGTATTCCAAGACCACAGAGGCCTGACCCTGGCAGACAGTTAAGTTCAAAAAGCAACTAGCAGCTGCCAGTAGGAACTCAACTTACTTGGCAAGGTGTCCCATTCTCCTCCTCATACATCCCTAGGGCTCTGCCTATGGGGATGGAAGTTATATTTATACATAAATCACATGCACCCACAGAGAAAGCTGCACGCAGCTCTTACCGGTAGGGATGCTCTCCTTTCACTACAGAGTCGTGTCTGACGTTTCTTGAGGCCTCTGCCTTCTTTCTCCTTCTCATCGATCAAGTTGTGGCCCCAGAAGCTGCTCATCCATTTTGCAAAGAAAATATCATCATCCTCATCATATTCCATGCACAGATGCTCCAAACTTGGGCGGGGGGGGTGGGGTCTCCCAACCAGACAAGGCAAAGCAAGGTCAAATTCTACCACCAGGCCAGTAGCTTCACACTGTTCTGCCAACAAGAGGAAGCAGAGGCACGGTTTCAACCACTCTTTCAGCACTCCCTCCCCAAAACCTGTCTCACTGCAGCCCTGGGCACCGTCTAAACATAAGAGCACTCTTTCTCATCTCTTTTCAACAAGGTTTCCTTTAACCTTTCCATTGCAGCGATGTCCAATATGACACTGCCGCAGGGGGCGGGTGGCAGGGCTGTGGCTGCTCCCTGTGTTGCTGCTGAGTGCCCCAGCTGTCAATACCGATGCAGAATTGCCCACAGTTACATGCCTGCAGGGGGCCTACACAGGCTCAAAGTAGGCTTGTGATTTTTGAGAAGCAGAATTGACATATTGATGTTGGTCAGAAGCTGGCACGGCTGCTTGCAGAGACCTAGCCGGCTCTGTGGGAGGGAGCACAAATGGCCCACTCTTCTGCTGTTGCTCTCTCTCTCCTGACTTCTGTTGCCTCCGCTCCTCCTTCAGTATTTAGGAAACATGGTCTGTCTAGGTAGAAGCCCTCCCTGAAGCAACTGCTCGTTCATTTTTGGGTTATGACAGTGTAAGCTTACAGCTGCTGCTTTTCACCTGAGTAATTTCATCGGCCCTATCAGGGTTATGGGAGGCCCTGACTCACTTGAATGCACTCAGGGTAAAAATGTGCTGGTTCCTCCTCACCAGCCCTGGGTGTAAGCCATACAAGCCTTGCCTACACCACAGAACAGAACAGGGCCAGGGATTGATTTCCGGCCCTCAGCTCAAGTATCTAAACTGACCACATGTACCCTATGTGGTGTTTGTGCTGTGGGTCTCCTCGAGGCTCTATGTACTGCACTGTGGCTGTAATACTTTGTTCTCATATTTGTGTCTCCTTTATTTCAAAATCTCTGATATAACACAGAAACTGTTGTGGCCCACGAAACTGTTGTTTGTACAGTATGAAACTGGAAGATGTGTTACATGCTTTGGGCAGGAGGACGAGGAGGGCTCTAAGGCTGTAGAGCCTATTGGGATGGTGCTGGAAGACTGCATGGGAGGAAGAGCCCAAATCTAACTTCTTACTGGAAGCAGTCCTTGGTGTGTGCTAGATGTTCTGCTGGTGCCCAGGCATTGCTGTGGAGATGCTGGGTTAGTCTTGACCAGAAATATGCCAAAAAACTTGCTGGTAATTTAGCATTACAGAAAATGAGTGGTCCAGCATTAAACTTTGCCATTTCCTCAACCTATTTAGAACTACAGATGTAGCTACAAAACTCCCGTCTCATCCGTGTGGGTGTAGGTGTGAGGTTTAAGTACAATGTAGGACTGCTCATTCTGAACAATATGGGTGAAGGGAACGATTGGTCATGGATGTCTACGTGCCCAATTTTACCTTGTCCAGGCAGGCAAGAGTGTGATTAGCAGAGGGACCTGAGCACACGGGTGTGCAGATGGCATCGCCTCAGATGTTCTGTATGGGAGCTTGGAGACACAACCACGCCTGCAGCAGCCTGGATAGGAGCAAGAGGAATGCCTGCAAAACAGCACAGTAAAAAGATACCTGAAGCAATCAAAAGTATGTGTAGGCTGATTCTCTGGGTGGGGAAGGACATTCCTGGCCATACTCAAACAGCCTGAATTTGATTTACATCCTGGAGGCCACCCATCTGTACAGGCAAAGCATATCTGAAGGCCTACAGGAAGCATCATGTGGGTGGAATTGAGGCTGTCCCAGCAGGAAGTTATCGACCTGTTGGATACATATTTTCTATTGCATGGTTCAGGTTTCTTCTTTACTGATGTGCAAGACAGAACTACAGGTTGCTGTGTGGGATACCAAATGCTTCTGCCCTGCTGAGACAGGTGACAGGGAGAACTGGGAGAGAGATTGTCCCACAGCTTTGTCAAAATATGTTACATAAATAGTAATAATCCATAAATTAAAGGACATTTCTCAAGTTGTTTACTACCAGACATGCAGATATACTGACTCAGAGCGCAGCAGGGCAAATTTTAGTTGGGATCCTGAGGAGTTTGCTTTGCAATCTTACTGCTGTTTTTATTTGCAGTCCTTTTTTCTTCTGTGCAATATGTGTCTTCTCACATTTCGCTCCCATCTACAATGAAATTTCCAGCTATGACTGGAGCTCTCTGATTGTAAAAACATGTCAAAGACGACTCCTCTTCGTCTTCAGCCAAGTGCTCCAGGGAAATAAGTGGTGACAGAAACACAAGGTTCCTCAGCCTACAGGTAAGGATTTTAACTAGGCACAGACATAAACATGAACAAAATTCCAGTATTGCATATTAAGTAATTTTTATGACAGATTGAATTAATAACTGGGAAGAAAACAGAAAGACTTAGTTTATAACAAGGATTGCTCTAAAACTCTTCAGTACAAAGTCCTAGAAAGTTTGAATCATCCATGTTAGCTGAAACTTCACAGAATTACAGAATCACAAGCTGGGTAAGGTTGGAAGGGCTCATAGTGGATCATGTGGTCCAACCTCCCTGCTCAAGCAGGGTCATCCCAGAGCGCATGGCACAGGACGGTGTCTGGATGGGTCCGGCATATCTCCAGTGAGGGAGACTCCACAGCCTCTCTGGGCAACCTGTTCAGTGCACGGTCACCTGCACAGTAAAGTTCTTCCCCATATTCTGGTGGAACTTCTGTGCAGCCGTTTCTGCCCGTTGCTTCTTGTCCCATTGCTTGGCACCACCGAGAACAGCCTAGATCCATCTTCTTGGAAGCCCCTCTTTAGTTACTTGTAGACACTGATGAGGGCCGTCTCTTCTCAAGGCTGAACAGGCCCAGCTCCCTCAGCCTTTCGTCCCAAGAGTCCCTTAACCGCCCTGGTTGCTCTCTGCTGGACCCGCTTCAGGAGCTCCACGTCTCTCTGGTACTGAGGAGCCCACAACCGGACACAGCACTGCAGATGTGGAGTGCACTTCTCGTGGGAGCGGCCCAGAACTCCGTCCGCACGGATCCCTCGGGCCCCGAGGCCACTCCAGCGTTGTTTGCCCGGGAGCTCCCCCGCGCCCGGCCCATCCCGGCGCCTCCGCCCGGGCTCCCTCACAGGCGCTGCGGGCGCTCCTCCGCGCCGGCAGGGGGCGCTGCGGGCGGGCGGAAGCGGCGGCGCGCCCCGCGCCCTCCCGGCGCACCCCGCGTGTCCGCTGACCCTCCTTCCTCCTCCTCCTCCTCCTCCCGGGCGTCATGGCCGCCTCGAAGCCCGTGGAGGCGCCGGGCAGCGGCGGCACCGCGGGGCTGTCCCGCTGGCAGCTGGCGCTGGTGCTGGGCGCGCCCATCCTGCTGGGCGCCGGCGCGATCTACCTGTGGGGGCGGCGGGCGGCGCGGCGCGGGAAGGGCGCGAGCGAGCGGAAGACCCCCGAGGGGCGGGCGAGCCCTGGGCCCGGCGGCGACGGCGGCTCCGGGCAGCCCGACGGGCCCGGACACGAGGAGATGGTGAGCGGGGAGCGGCGCCGCGTGTAGCGGCTGGCCGCGGGGGGGGGCCGGGGCCGGGGTCCCGCCGCCGGCCGGGCCGCCCGGAGCAGCGTGGGGATGGCCGGGCTGCGATCTCCGGGAGGCAGGGCCCGGCGGGCCGCTGGCCCGGTCCGGAAAGCGGCTTTCAGGGTGCCGGTCCCGACCGAGGAGCAGGCGTGTGATGGGATGGAGCTCGGGTGACATCCTGTCGTGCTCTGCGTGACACGCCCGGCAGGTCACAGAATCACAGACCGGGCAGGTTGGAAGGGCCCACAGTGGGTCATGTGGTCCAGTCTCCCGGGTCAAGCAGGGTCACCCAGGGCACATTGCACAGGATTGTGTCCAGTCGGTCTGGAATATCTCCAGTGAGGGAGACTCCACAGCCTCGCTGGGCAACCCGTTCCAGTGCTCGGTCACTGTGCAGTAAAGAAGTTCTTCCTCATGTTCAGGTGGAACTTCTGTGTAGCAATTTCTGCCCGTTGCCTCTTGTCCCATTGCTTGGCACTACCGAGCAGAGCCTGGTCCCATCCTCTTGGCACATTTCCTCCAGATGCTGATAGATATTGATGGGGTCCAGGTCCCCAGTCAGCCATCTCTTCTAAAGGCTGATCAGGTCGTTCTCCTTTAGGGTCCCTTAGCCATCTCTGTCACCCTTGGCTGGACATGCTCCCGAAGCTCCATGTCTTTCTGTGGTTAGCCTGTGTGACCCACAGTGCACTTAGCACAGTGATCAGGAGTAGCTTGTTCCGAGAACAGGCGTTGCCAAATGCATCTTCTCATCAAGTCGCGGAGCTGCTGAGGATCTGCACAAGGATCTGTGCTGCTGAGGGGGGAACATACTCTGCTTCTGAGGTTTAGAATAACTGTAAGTTTCATCCAGGACTAGTCTTTTGAAAAGGAAATCTCTGATCTGTTGTGTGTGAGATGCTGGATACAGCGGAGTGGTAAGAAAACACAATCAAGGTGGTTTTAAAATGGAATATATTCCATGAAAATATAGAAGCCACAGAGTTTATGCAGCAGAGACTTTAAATGTAGAATTTGCCTAAGTAGGAATGCTCTCAAAACTTACATTTATCCTGTTGTAAATTAGCGTTCTGAGAATTTTTAGATAAAATGGTCTGTGCAAAAACTGAAGGACAACATGAAAGATCAGAGTCCAATTCAGATCTGTGGTTCTCTTGTATATCTGTATTTGGAAAATGCCTCTAGGATGCACTTTCTGCACATCTGCAGCCACAGATGTACCTTGCCAGTCACACTGCATTACTGAGGTGAGGTTGCAGTTGACAAGCATGCTTAAAGTGATGGATTTGATAAACTGGTTGACTTTGACAAGAAATCCTGACAAGAATATCCCGTACTGCACTTTCTTCTCCCATTCTCGTGCATCATCCAAAATGCTTTGAACTGTTAGACAGTTTAAACTTCCCATCTGAAATGATCAGGAGAGAAAAACATCACCCTCCAGAGGCTGGAAAAAGTCTCTTTTAACCTTGATGGTTTGAATGATGAAGATTGACTCGATTGGGCAGGCAGTGGCAGGCACACGTGGGAGTGGTGAGGAAGGTGGCAACTTCCCCAGCTAGTGAATCATAGGTTCCCTTGGGCATTCCTGGAAGCACAGTATCTCTAAAACCTGTGTTGGACCTTGAGGCAGTTATTTGAATGCAGTGATTTGTTCCTGGGCACCAAACAGCACTGAACAAGTCGTGTACACAGGACAAATTCAGACTGTTTACTGTGGTAACTTTGGCTCGTGGCTGCAAGCAGCATTTGGCATATTTATGGGAGTGTGCTTGCTGAGTGTGAGCTCTAGTTTTCAGGCTGCTTGTGACCTTTGTCTTGCTGCAGTGATTTGCCTGTTGGTATGTTCACTTTGGGTTCCTTGATTGTGTTTCTGAATTCCAGTAATATCCAAGGGTTTGTAGTCATTCTGCAGCTGTAGAAAGGAAGCACTTAAAACATTTAAAACGCTTACGTAGCATTTGATTTAAAATATTGTGGTTGCTCCACAAGTTGAATTAGGAGAAGATTCTGCATTTAAGATGTGTGACCTGATCCAAAGTTTCTTGAAGAGTGTCACTGCTTACACTGTAAAGAAATGAGAGGTATTGCTTAGGAAAGCTGCTGAAGTTATCAGATTTGACTGATTACATGAGATAATTGTCTAGCTGGTCAAAATATGGCTGCAGCAGGAAAATAAATGTGGCTACGAGTTCCCTTGACTGCTTTATGTGTGTGTGAATTGTCTTCCTGTAACTCATGTCCAAAGCAATGATGCCATGTAGATTTCATGTTTCCTCTCATATTTTATTAGTTATGGATATTTTTGATAAGACCCATGATTGAAAATACAACCAGTGCAGATGCTTCACTTGTCAAACTGCCTGCATTGTGTTAGTCTGCCTTTCTAATGTGATGGGGTATTTTTTGAAACTCAGTTGGATTTCACATACAAGTCTGCACAGTGAATAAGAGCCAGTAATTCATTTCACAGTTGAAATACAAGAGGAAAATCTTTTGGAAAACACATAGGTCAATAATGAATTCGCTACCAACAGCTGTGACAGCTAACTATTCTTTTACTCAGAAATGTAACTTAGGACTCATACTTCTTTGTGCTTTTCGTTAAGTCAGCCCCTGTATCCATTTGATGTTCTGGTCACCATTTCTGAAGACACGACCTTGAATTATTTTTCTTTATTCTTTAAAAATATGTAATATCCAATATCTTCCCTGTTCTTTATTCAGACTTGTTACTATTTTGCATGCAGTTCAAGCTTTTCTTTTACCTGCTGCACAGGCCTCACATTTTTTTCCCAGGCTGTGTCTACGCCAGAGGATTCTCCTGGCATTGATGCACTGGCCAAGTGTGTGATCTGTGACTGACATTGTGTTGGCAGAAGCCCTTAACACAGGTGCTATATCGGGAAAAGCTGAACTACTTTTGAGATTCCTTCTCCTGTAAGCACAGCTTCTCAGCAGTACAATAAACTGGTATTATTGGACCAGTTAAGTGATGGTGAAAAAACTTCATCTATGGAGGACTTAAGGTCATAAAGCCAAATTGCATCTGTTAATGATAGTTGTCATTGTTTCTTGTAATTTAGATGGAATGTGTTTTAGTCACTCAGTAACAGGGGCTTTGTATGTGCTCTCCTAGTTTGTAGGGAATATTGCGTAATTCAAACATGGAGTGCTTTGCATATATTGCTTTAGTTGGTGCCCAATTGATTATTTTTTTTAAACTTATTCCATGATAAATTCTTAACAGGTTTTATATCCTTCTTGTCTTACAGGAGTGAGCACTGGTTAGTCAGTGAGGTAATGTGTTGGTTGCTTCAGTATTTTTTCCCCTGAAGTTGGAATCAATTCCTTTTGTGGCTCTGTGATAGTCCAAATCTCACCCCTTAACTCTTTCAGCAAGTTCACAGGGTAACCCTGTGTTTGGTGTGAGAGAGGTCAGCTGGGTGGCCTCGTGTATTGCAGACAAAGCCATTGGTGTCCACAGCAGTTCCCTGCCACCGCACACTTTCCTGTGAGCTGGGCATAGTCCTTGAGTGCAGTGGTGGATGAACGTGACAAACTCCTCGGCCTTTGTGGTGCCACATATCAGGATCAGCAGCCAGCTAGCATGGCTTCTTCCCAGTATCTGTTTTAGCAGCAATTGCTGAATGCTGCCTCTCTCACTGCTGGGACATCGGATCAGGATAGGAACGAATTGAACCCCTTAGTCTGGATACACTCATGTTGGTACTTACTCTGAACTGATCTAAGCAAAGTAACTAAGAAGTCATTTCTATTAGTACTGTGCACCTGTTGCTTAATAAGTCTCACTGTCAACCTACTGTAAGTCTTCTGTTTCATGCCAGCTGCAGTGGACAGGTGTAGGGAACTCCTAAATGTGCGTACAATAGCAGTAGAACAATTCTTAGACTCTTGGCAGCCCATGTGCAGCTTGCTTATTCATGGAAGGCGTGGATGGCAAATTCATTTAACAGGAAGGTGACTGACTGAGAATATTGTGAAATTGTCCTGTAAGCTTCAGCTTCGTTATTTCTGACTATAGTAGATCCTTGCTTGTGCTTTGAATTTACGTCTAAAGCTCATGTAAACATACTTTTTCTCATAGTGGTTTTAGTGCTAAGGAGACTTTTAAAACCATTTATATTCAGTTAATGCCTTTGTTTGAAATTAGACTTGAGATGAACCTTAGTCAAAAAAAAAAAAAAAAAAGAAGTAGTGGAAAGATAGGTATTCAGAAAAGAACAAGATTTTTTTTTCCTGGTACCTCATCCCATTAAGAGGGTCCTCTTACTTGGGAAGCAGGAAAAAGAGGTCTAGAGCAAGGCTTTATTTTTTTGCAAGTTGAATTAAGATGGCTGAAACAGTAGTCGCCCTCCATGTCATCTGTCAGACAAGGGCTCATGCAAATTCTTTTCAGCCAAAAGAAAACGCTGAAACTCTCTGCTCATGCTTCTGTTGTGAATCGCTGTCATCATTGGCTGGCAGGAAATTTCTTGTTCTACTTTGAAGAACAGTCTCTCTCAAATATCTGAAGTTCTGAACTGCTAGTTTAACAATATTGCTGTTGCTGGGAGTTACTAAGCATTATTATTCTTGCAGCTGGCTGTCTGTTGCTGTTAAGTTGCTGTTTGCACACAGTTTCTGAACATTTTGTGAGGAAAGCACGTCTGCTGAGGCTAAACTAGAAGTGAAGAATATTTTGTCAGTGTTGTCTATTCTTTAGACAGCAGTCTGCTTGTTCAGGTACCTGGAGAGCTGATAACTCAATTTCACAAGTGTCCTTTGGCTTAAGCTCTGCTCTAAGACTTGTTAATGAACAGTTGCTGGAAGCAGTTCTGAGTACTGAGATGTTATTTTTTGTGTAGCTGCGAATAACTTCTGAGCTATTTGTTTTGTTGGGCTGTTATGAACTTACATTCATTTTATTGATCTGGTTTGGTTGTTACACAGATTCTTTGACCAAAAGATGACAAACTGGAGAGTTTGTCTTGCTCTATATGGACTTTCACCTTGGGGATAAAAAATGTGCAGTGTGCCACATAGGATGGCAGTGGTCAGGTGAGGAGAAGCAGTGTAATTGGAAAATCATGTCTAGAATTATTAATTTGGCAAGAAAATGGAAGAAGTGAGGTTTTTTGATTTCTTGTGCATGAGGTACATGAAGTTTGTTTGCATAATCAGTTTCTTATGTACACATCTTGTGTACATCCAGTGTAGCAATTGAAGGAATTTTTTTAAAAATATGCTTAAAAGATTTGCCAGGGTTAAATTTAAGGCTTGACAAACCTTCAAAAACTGACCTTATGTGAAGAATTACTTTTCATATTCTTATTAGTGCTATCATGAAAAGGTATTGCAGAATATAATATAATGTGAGTTCTTTAATATCTTTCGTTTTTAAATAAACAGCCACCAAAAAGCCTCCAAACCAACAACAGCAAAAAACCTCACCAAACCCAACAAAAACATACATTGGATTTGGTGGTGTTTTGGGAGCATACTGAGAGCTACAGTAGAGCAGTTTGAGTAAGAGTGCAGAGATAAAACATCTCAGAGCAAGCAGTCTAGTTTAAGGCAGCGTAAACAAACAAACAAGTTGGTTTCTTCCTTGCCTTGGGCTCTACTTCTGACTTTATTGCATGAGAGCGTGTTGTGCTCCAAGTTCTGACTCTTTACCCCCACATTTCTTGCCTCATGCAATGGGTGCAGCAGGGGGTACCCACGGAGTCAGCAAATGTTCCATGACTCATTTTGTATGATTGGTTGTGTGGTCTGCGACCCTGCAACTGCTACTAAAAGTTCACTCACAGAACAGAGTTACTGCTTTTAATAACTTTGGCATCATATCCGTAGCCTCTGAAGTTTTTGTTCACTGTTGTGTGCACTTTGTAGGCTTGTCTGAAGACTTGATGCTTCCCAAAAACCAGCAGAGCACCAGTGACGGCCCCAGACCTACCCATCTTGTTCCCAGTTACAATTCCCACGCCTGGCACTGGAGCAGCTGTTGGGTGTTATCCAGCACTCCTCATCTGTGGCTTTGTGTCTTTACTCAAGGGCTGTGGGGCAGGGCTCTCAGAGTGCCTAGGATGGAGCACAGGGACTGCTCAGCCTGGGGCACACACTGGGATAGGAGATCCCTGGGCTGCAGCAATTGGCAGTGATCATAAAGTAGTAACCTAGTTGCAGTTAGGCTTAATCTCTGCAGTTTTAAATAATTTTCACACTGGGAACACGTGTATGAATGTTACAACATGGCCCATATAATGTGTTTTTCCATCCAAGTTAATAGGAACAGCACTGAATTTTGTGAGATTATTACAGAAAGGCATTTTTGATGTGGTTTGCTCTAGAAATGCACAAGAAAAAGTTCAAGCTAACTTGCATGCATTTAAGTTTGCAGCATATGCATAACCCTTCCCTTTGTTAAAAGAAAAGCGTTGTATTTGGAGGTAAATTTGGGAGCTGCTCAAAATAAATTTAACCTTTTGAGACTTTGGTTAAGTTTTAAAGAAACAGCTTATCAGATACACAGTTACTTGGCTCTCAGTAAAAATATTTGCACTCTAATTCTGGCTTATGTATCCACAGAGTTACACTGAGTGTATGGGGTGAAGTTAATAATCAAATTAAATTTAAAGCCTTACAATAGAAAAATCTGAAAGCCTAGCAGATTGCCTTGTTCTGTGAACAATGAAGACGGTGCAGATTGATTTCCTGTGAGCCCAATGATTAATGACTTGTGAGAAAAGAGCTTTTCTGGCAGTAGGGATATTTAAGAAATTCTCTCCCTTATATGGTTTCACTTGTAAGTCTCCCCTCAGCATAATGCCTCTAAGATCCTTTTGTTCTATTTGGATGCCTGCTTTTATGTAGGAACTAAGGCTAGTACCCATTATCTGATTTTCTCCTGTCAGGATAAG